>NC_141876.1:18925378-19228409 GCF_056163025.1 Triticum urartu | reverse complement strand
ACAAGGGACACAAGATTTATACTGGTTCGGGCCACCGTTGTGGTGTAATACCCTACTCCAGTGTGTGGTTGGTAGATTTCCTCCTGGGGCTGATGATGATGAACAATACAAGGAAGAACAGCCTCGTGAGGGTCTGTTCTTGGATGGGGTGATGAACTGCTAGGAGGAGTTCAGCCACCTTTCTCTCTTCTCTCTCTCTCTCTCTGCTTGCAAACCGAATGAACCCACCGACCGAACCCCTTGCTATTTGGGCGGCTGGTCCTATTTATAGAGGCCCTGGTCCTCTTCCCAAATATTGAGCGGGAAGGGAGCCAACAATGGCGGGCTAATTTGAAGGGGGACAACAAGTATCAACTAATCTGACAAAAGCAGTCTTCGCCTGCGCAAAGCTCCGGTGATGACGCCGTCTTGGGCTCCACGGTGACCTCCGTCTCGTAGTCCTCCTGGCGTTGGTCTCGTTGCACCGAAATGGCAACCTTTGCCTGATGCCTCGTTACTCCGCGGCTGCACTTGCCCCCTTTGCACCAAAGAGGAAAGAAGGACGCTGTGCGCGTTGGCCCCCGCCTGGCGCCCTGAGTCGTCATGGCTTGCATCACAGGCACCTCGCGAGGTACACCGCCTTGATCTCTCCGCCTCCTCGCGAGCCAGCCTAACGAGGCCGTGCCTGAGGAAGCTCCATGTCGTCCTCGCGAGGCTTGCCCCTCACGAGGGTCTTGAGTCTTGTGCTGATGAAGATGGGCCGTGCTGGGCCTCCCTTGAGCCACGCCGCAGGCCGCAGGAAGGCAAGTCTGGGGACCCCCGTTCCCAGAACGCTGACAGTCGTTGGCACGGGAGGATCCGGTGGATGAGCATGACCCGGATCACATTGACAAGCTTGATCTTGTTGGATATCATGTTCTGGACACGCGTCTGGAGCCATGTCAGCTCGTCCGGAGTACCCCAGGATAGGCCCTTCTCTTTCCAGGAGGTGAGCCGCATCGGAGCTCCGGATCGGAATTCGGGGGCCGCCGTCCAGTTGGCGTCGCGTGGCTCGGTGATGTAGAAACACCCTGACTGGCACCCCTTCACTGTTTCCACGAAAGAACCTTCGAGCCAGGTGACGTTGGGCATCCTACCCAACATAGCTCCTCCGCACTTTGCCAGTTGACTGCTCACCACCTTCGGCTTCACATTGAAAGTCTTCAGCCATAGGCCGAAATGAGGTGGCATGCAGAGAAAGGCCTCGCACACGACTATAAATGCCAAGATGTTGAGAATAAAGTTGGGGGCTAGATCATGGAAATCTAGCCCATAATAAAACATTAGTCCGTGGAAAAACGGGTGGAGAGGGAATCCCAGCTCATGGACAAAATGTGTGAGGAACACCACTCTCTCATGAGGCTCGGGGGTGGGGACGATTTGTCCCTCGGCCGGAAGTTGGTAAGCGATCTCCTTGGCCAGGTATCTGGCCTCTCGGAGCTCCTCTATATTTTTCCTCTTAACGGAGGAGGCCATCCATTTTCCGCCGGCTCCGGATCCGGACATGATTGGGTGTTTGTTTGAATGGGAGCGAATGAGGACTTGGGCGTTGGAGCTCAAGAACGGAGAGGCAGGAAGAAAGCATGGGAGAAAAAAGGGGAATCTTATCTCCTTATAAGGGCGGTGAATATCGAACGCTCCCCATTCACCTTAAAATCCGCTTGCTCCCAAGGGATGTGTAAACGGTGCGGTTGGGTTACCCATGCCCGTATTGATGAGAATCCCGTAATAAGGGGACACGTTATCTGCTTTGACAAGACGTGCCAATGACAACCGCATCTCGAAACGTGGGGCGAAAAATGGTTCGAAATTATGATCGGACAGGCGTGATGTCGCATTGCTAAAGTTTTCAGCAGATTGGACTTATGTGTTATTATATTCTCTCTACGGTTATGTGCGGTGTGTGTCACAAGTCCGGACATGATCAATTCGTCTGGAGACTATGCGGGAGTTCGAAAGGAGGAACCCGCCTTGCAATGCCGAAGACAGCACTACGCGCCGGATACCTTGTCATTGAAGCCAGGCTCAGGGGCTACTGAGGGAGTCCTAGACTAAGGGGTCCTCGGGCGTCCGGCCTATTATCTATGGACCGGACAGATGGGCTGTGAAGATACGTGGACCGAACACTACACCCGTGTCCGGATGGGACTGTCCTTGGCGTGGAAGGCAAGCTTGGCGACAGAATATGCAAATTCCCTTCTTTACAACCGACCTTGTGTAACCCTAGATCCTCCCGGTGTCTATATAAGCCGGAGAACTTAGTCTGGATAGGATATACTCAATACCTTAGTCATACAGGCTAGACTTCCAGGGTTTAGCCATTGCGATCTCGTGGTAGATCAACTCTTGCAATACTCGTATTCATCAATATCAATCAAGCAGGACGTAGGGTATTACATCCATCAAGAGGGTCCGAACCTGGGTAAAACTTCGTGTCCCCTGTCTCCTGTTACCATCCACCTTAGACGCACAGTTCGGGACCCCCTACCCTAGATCTGCCGGTTTTGACACCGGCATCGATGTCGGAGACATCAAGCACGAATCAGATTAGAGTTGCGTGTGCGATACGTGGCAGACAGTTGATCCATCAGAGCTGTTTTGATGGAATAAGCCATGTATATTGCGGGTAAACGCTTGCTGGTGTATAACCTTAAATTTAACCAAAAAAAGTGTTAATGCATGTTACAAAAATTGTATAGCTGGAAACTATGTTCAAATACAACTCCAATGATATAATCTATGGCGACATGCATTCGTATTTTATTAGTTAAATCCAACTTATAAACCAGGACGGGGGTATAGTAGGTAATTAAATCGCAAACCTTTTTTTATTAAATGTATGTGTACGTGTCCTCTCGTCCTCCTCTCGCACGTCCTGTCACCCCGCTGCCACAGACGGCTTACAACGCAAGCTTGCGCAACGCGTGGGGGCGTTCTTTTGGCCAAACGGTAGCGCCAATGAATCGTCGGTGAGCCCATTCGCACGCAACCTCGCAGGTTCCCGCACAAGCTTCCCGCCCGACTCGGTGAAATCCCCCAAAATCCCAATGCTTACCGGCCTGCTATAAAAACCCTCACAGCCGGCGAGTCCTGCGTCGCATTTTCCCCTCCCTCCCTGTAGCTTATGTCGTCTGCTTCTCCCACAATCGCCAATGGCACCAGTCCGTCGTCATCGCTCAGCCACTCCACCGTCATCAGAGGACAGCTCCAGATGGGAGGCTACAACGCGGTGGCGGCGCAGTCCCTCACATAGTGTAGTGCGCGTGGCATCCCTGTTGGGTGTGCGCGGAACACCCACCACACGGTCCGCCGCCGCTGCCCGTCGGCAGCTGTTGCCGGCCTCCGTTGCCGCCACACCACCGTCGAAAGCCAGGGCCATCTCCCTCTCCGCCGCCGCGGCCCGAAGGCGGGATGTGGCCGTCATGGCCGCCACCCCACTGTCGTCCACCGTGGACATCACCCGCTCCGCCACCGCAGCCCGAAGGAGGAAGGTGGTGGTCGCGGCCGCCGTGGCCGCCAGCTCATCATCGACCGCCGGGATCATCACCCGATCCGCCACCACCACCCGAAGGAGGGGACGGAGGTGGAGGCCCGCACATGCGTCAGCGACCTTGCGCGCTACATCGAGTTCCTGCGGGAGGAGGAGCCTCGTCGAGCATGCAAAGAGCCTTACCGCAGCCGTGGCCGCAGCACACGCCGACGCATAGGCGAGGAATCAGGAGATCTACGAGTAGTCCGGTCACTTCGAGAGGGATGGTCTGGAGCGGCAGTGGGCGTTCGAGCTGGCGAGCATCACTGAACGTGCAGCAGCGGCAGGCACCGTATTGCATTTGTCCAGCTCGCCGATAGGCTCCTCCTCCTCCTCTGCCTCTTATTGAGCGTGCTCGGCAGAGGAGAGGCTGCCGAAGTAGCACAAAGCCCCTCCGTGGTAGTAGTAGTATTTAGGGGCTATTTTGTTTAGTTCATCTGACTATAGATGTGTGGTCAAACTATACAACGTACTTAAAATTAGCTACTATATAGTTGAACTAGCTATTTCAGTACGTGGTTGGCAACAATTGGAGGGAAGTTTGGTCGATTCAGCTGTCGAGTTGAACTGTTTGTATAAATTAAGAATGACTGCTTAATCTATGCCGCTCCATGATAGCATGCCAAGTTTCATGAATTTTAGACAAGTTTTTGATTTACTAGAATTTAAAAACCAGGCATCTTAATGTTTTGCGGCCGAGTGACAGTGGCAAGGTGTTTGAAATTCATTCCCATTTCTTGCATGGGACCTAAGCATGCAACCAAGGACACATATTTGATTTTTCAATAAATTTATATGCACTAGAGCATGTGCATGTTGTTCAAATTTGAATTATGCGCATAAAATGGCTGGAAAACCCAGTTAATGTATAAAAATGTACAAGCGAATCCTGAATCATTCCAATTTTTTGATAACACACCTATAGTTGCATGTTCACTGCAGATAAAAGTTCTAACAATTCAAACACCATCCTTTGTAGCTGTGACCCCATTACGTAATTCAAATGATCAAGACGATAAATCAAGTAGATCGCACACAGTTTATTATCACCAACCGTGTGAGATGCAACACAAAATATCTTGGAGCACCGTCGGTCTGATGACACTTTGCGCGCCAGTTTTTTGGCTGAAGCGATTCCAAATTTTCGGCTTCCGCGGAAATATCTACCTCCCCGCCCCCTCCCCCTTACCAAAAGCCACATTTCCCCTCTTTCCGCCTTCCTTTCCAAGTTGAAACCTTCACTCCTTGCTTGCAGCGCCGCCGCCTCCTTGCCGGTGACCCTCCTTCACGCTGCTCGGCCTCGCCTATCCAGGCAGGTAATCCACACCCAACCCCCATCCTCCTCCTCCTTCCACATCCCACATGCCCCGACCGCCGGCGTGACACCTTCCACCCAAATCACCGACCCCTCCACCAAAAAAGCGCCGACCTAAGCCATGGTGCATGCATTATAGCCAGGACCTCAAGGAGCATTTGGCAGCGGAGAAGCAAATCGCGGCCGCACACGCGGATGATGTCATGATGGCTGCCATTCGTGCTGACCCCCAGATCTTGAAGGATCACATTGCCATTTGCTAGCTACGCCGGTTATGCATGCTCAGTTTACCCGTTGCGTGTGCTGCTCCTGCCTTTCCTTCACAAATTCTAGTGAATTGTGCTATCTAATTTTACCATGCAATCTGTTGCTCTAGTGTATATGTTCTATATGTCATGCAATGTGGTGCTCACTTATTGACTGTTTTGTTAATTAGTTGTCGTCTTTAGTTAACTGTTTGGTTCAATTCTGCAAATGTGATGTTCAATTCTTCAGGCTGCAATTTTGTATTGTCTTCCATGTGAGAAATAAATCGAATTTATCTTTACAAAATTGTGGGTGCATTCTGTTATTGTATGCCATGTGAGGAATAAATTGAATTTGGTTGTAGTAAATACATGATAAACAAATACAATTGCTACAATTGGCTGTAGTTAACTGTTTGGTTAATTGTCTGATCTTCTATTAGGAGTATGTTATATGGTGCAATGTGGTGCTCAGTTAATGTTTGGTTCATTTGTTGTGGTGTTTAGTTAACTTCTTGGTTCAATGTTATATTGTGCAATGTGGTTCTCAGTTAATGTTTGGTTAATTTGTTGAGGTGTTTAGTTAACTGTTTGGTTCAATTCTGCAATGCGATGTCCAATTGTCGTGGGTAGAATTTTTTATTGTTGTGCATGTGAGGAATACATCGAATTTGGCTGCACTTAATAAATGAGAAACATATATAGGTGCTATATTTCCTAGTTCTTAATCATGCTTGGTTTGGATAAATGGGTTTTCCCGATGGCTTGAATTAATCTGGTGAATCTGCAATGTGATTATTTTTCATCAACACATTTTACTGATAGCATGCGAACCCTTACTTAACGTGATGACTAAATACCTTATATGTGTTGCAGGGAAACAATGGGAAGCACTGAGGTTTACAATCAAGGTTAGCACATGCATGGTCCGTTGTCTAATAGCACATAATTGTGCAATTGCAGGAACCATTCTAATATTTAGGTTTTTAACAATTTGGTCTTGCACATGTAGGTCCTGCTGTCAGAGGTTTTGACCCACTGTTCAACCCTTTTTGCATATGGGGAAATGAGTTGTCCATGAATATCAGTCAAGTCAAGAAACTCAGAAAGATTGTTAGGATAAAGAAATTAGCGACAAAAACAACAAGATCTTTGTCTGCACAATGAAGAAGACATCAGTTCACTACAGGATGGTACCAACTATTATACCTTGCCTTTTTTTATTCCTTTGCCCCATTTCCAATATAGAGAAGATATTTATGCACACATCCTTGTTTTCAGGCCTTTCCAAAGCAGTTCACTAATGATTACCTCTCAAATCACCTGTATGGTCAGGAGTAAGGATGGCAATGGGTCGGTTTTGGATCAGGTTGAACAATATCAAATCCATATCCATATCCATGAAGGCAGTCCTAGCCCATCCATGAAATACCCATGGGCGAAAAATTGTGACCATGTCCAAATCCGATGGATATCCATACCCATTGGATATCCATCGGGTCCACTCAAGACCTATACATAAGACATAACTCATTGCACAATGTGCACTCTGCGTTGTCATGCTCACTCCCTGCCGTGCATTCATAGCCCTTGCATTGTCCCACTGTTGCGGCCATGCATCAAGGCGTGTGTGGAAAAGCGAAGACGGAGGGGTCAAGGAGATACGGAGCTGGGTTGTCGTAGGCCAGTAGTGGCTTCTGTAGCGATCCACCTTATGTGGGGGTAGTGGCTGGCAGCGGCGGCCACCTCTGGGGCTATGAGAGGAGTAACTCAAGGAGATGGCACCGATTCTCAACGACAAGTCATTTAATTAGTGTAGATAATAGGATGAGAATGTGTGTTGGAGTATGTTATGGTGGGGATTGTGTAATTTCTTTTGGATGTTTGTCGGGGGACTAACCCACGAACACCTATGGGACCGGCGGACCGAGCCCCTTTCGATTCGGTGGGGGCGGAGGTCGCACGAAGAGCAGATCGAGGCGAGGCACACGGGCGATTTACCCAGGTTCGGGCCGCACGGATGCGTAAAACCCTACTCCTGCTTTGCGGATTGTATTGAGTTCTTGCTCGGGAGCGTGGAGTGCTACAGTACACACCAGCAGCTAGCGAGACCGAGCGTGTGTGTTCTCTGAGTGTCCTCCCCCTCTACGTTGCGCATGGGCCTCCTTTTATATGCTCAAGGGGTCACCGACAGGTGGCAACGTAGACAAGGGTAAAAATTGGACAGGTGTTGCGGTCGGTACAACTACCTGCTACAGTGTATCATACCTAACCCCGACAGCAGGGGACAAGGGCATTAAATGCCCGTCTGAGTCGCCCAAACAGTAAAAAAGGGACCGCCTAGGGTGCCACCGCTCGCCACGATGGCAGTCTTGTCAGCGCTGTTTACCACCGCGCACCGCTGGCTGCACAGCTTCCCGCCACGTACGCCTGGAAGGGTCCCAGGGCGACACGTTGGTGGATGTGCTGGAGCGCGGGTACGGAGTGGGGGCTTGCCACGGCAAGCGCCTTGCCGCGGTCGTTGTCTTGTCGCGTGGTGCGTCGCGGCAAGTTCCTTGAGAATGCCTTGGTTGGCCTTCCCGGCAAGCTCCTCTTGCCAGGGTCTTGTCTTCTTGGTCTTGGATACTTTGTTCTTGAATGGCTCCAAAGGAACCACGGAGGACCTTGGCGGTCACCCGGCAAGCCTTGCCGCGGGAGGCTACTACTGCTCGTGCACAAGTTCGGGATACTAGGGTACCCCTACTCTAGTACACTGACAGGAGCCCCCGGGCCTGGGCCATACACGGTGCCGAGCGTTGTTGGGCCAGGCCCAAAACAGGGCACGGGCACGCGCGGCCTAAGTTACGCCGTATCCCACTCCGTATCCACCGCGCCCTCCCCGAACGGCACGCGTTGAATGCGGCGTTCTGGGAGAGATCGTAGGTGGTTTGTTTATTCGGAAATGCGGAACGTCCGCCCCCTCCCTCTTTATAAGAAGGGGAAACAGGGGTAGTGCGCCCATTCGCCAGTTGCTGCTTCAATCTCGGAAATCTCCGCCGCTCCCTCTTCTTCCCAAAGCCGAAAGAGAGCAACGCCCCGCCCCCCATCGCCACCAGCATCACCAACGCCGTCGGCCTCCTCCACCACTTCCGCCATGGCTCCGAAGGCCGACAAGGGGAAGGCTGTGAAGACGACCGAGGCACAGCGGCTTGCGGTGCTGCGGATGGAGCGGGCAATCATCCCCTCCCCCCCAGGCTCGGCGCAAGGTAGCTGACGGAGGACTACTACCTCTTCTGGTCGACGGAGACGCGTGCGCATCCGCGCACGAAGGTACTTCCGGCTGCCGCTTGGAAAACGGCTCCGAATGGATACCCGTTCTTCGCCTTGTTCTTCTACTGCGGGCTCTGCCCGCCTTTCTCTGAATTTTTCTGCGACCTCATGAACACCTACGGGTTCCACCTCCTTGACTTCACCCCCAATGCCGTTCTGACCATGGCAGTTTTCGCACATCTCTGCAAAAACTTCGTCGGAGTCCACCCAAACGTAGCTCTTTTCCGCCACTTCTTCATGCCCCGAGTAGAGAGAGGAGAGCCTTTATCCGGCGGAATCGCCTGGATCTCGAGGGCCGGCAAGAAGGAGACTTATCTGGAGGGAGAATTCCACGGCAAGTGGGAGGAGTGGAGAGCAGATTGGTGCTGGATCGTCGAGGAGAACCCGCAGCCATTTACCGCCCGACGCCAAACCCCAGCAGCACGCGGCAGTGATTGGAGTGACGTGGCCCCGGAAGACGCTAGGCTGAAGATTGCCGTCACCAGGATCCAACGCCTCAGGCTTGCCGGGCTCACTGTAGGTGCCGTTGGCGCAGATTTTCTTCGCCGCCGCATTGCCCCCCTGCAGGAACGGGGAGGCCCGCCTGGGAGTTCAAGAACGAGGCGGATATCATGAGGCTGCGTCCGGGCCTCAACTTCAACTTCACTGTTCTGGAGCTTAACGCAATGCTTTAGGAGCTGTTTAAGTACGACCCTGAGCATCCCGAAGTGTTCAGGTTGCCACAGGGCGTCGTTCCGCTGTGCAACTATTCCGCGCTCGACCGCATCCGTGCAATGATGCCGCTGTGCGACTCGCATGGAATTGTTTCAACTTGGCTGGATCCCGAAGATGATGTCGTGCAGGAGTTCTTCGACGGCTTGGTGGAAGTGGCGGTCCGCTCCGACGAGAAGGATGGCCTCACCGGTGACACCACCGAAGCGGAGCTGCAGCGCATCGCCACCAGGCTGGAAGAAGCGGCGGCAACCGCAGCCGCGGGCGAGTTCGGATTCATCGTGGAGGAGGCAGATGCAGCGGAGGCGGCAAGCCGTACCGAGCGAGAGGGGCTCGCCGGCGGAGAAGAGCTTGCCAGGCCTGCCGTCGAGCCGAGCGAGCCCGCCGAGGATACGAGCGGCTCATTGTAGATCAACTCCCCTTCCTCCTCGGACTCGCACATCTCTGCAAAAACTTCGTCGGAGTCCACCCAAACGTAGCTCTTTTCCGCCACTTCTTCATGCCTCGAGTAGAGAGAGGAGAGCCTTTATCCGGCGGAATCGCCTGGATCTCGAGGGCCGGCAAGAAGGAGACTTATCTGGAGGGAGAATTCCGCGGCAAGTGGGAGGAGTGGAGAGCAGATTGGTGCTGGATCGTCGAGGAGAACCCGCAACCGTTTACCACCCAGCGCCAAACCCCAGTAGCACGCGGCGGCGATTGGAGTGACGTGGCCCCGGAAGACGCTAGGCTGAAGATTGCCGTCACCAGGATCCAACGCCTCAGGCTTGCCGGGCTCACTGTAGGTGCCGTTGGCGCAGATTTTCTTCGCCGCCGCATCGCCCCCTGCAGTATTGTTTGTCACTTGCTCCTTGGGAAAGTGCATCTGGACTACGTACTTGAGGTGCTCTCCGGTGGGTGCGACAAGCAGCACGCCAGCACCGGCGCCTTGCAGCGAAAAGGCACCATCAAAGTACATCAGCCACTCTTTGCTTGCCTCCTTGACGGGGATGCTCGTTTCTGGAATTTCTTCATCTGGTGTTGGCGTCCACTCTGCTATGAATTCTGCTAATGCTCTGCTTTGGATAGTTGAAGTACTTTCAAACTTGAGGCCAAAGCTTGACAGTTCCAGTGCCCACTCAACAATCCTGCCTATTGCTTCTGGATTCTGCAGTATCCTCTTCAGCGAAAAGCGAGTGACAACTGTGATCTCATGTGCTTGGACGTAATGGCACAGCTTTCTCGAGGCCATGAGAAGGCCGAAAAGCAATTTCTGGACACCAGAATACCTTGACCTAGCCCCCTGCAGAAGGGAACTGACAAAGTAAACTGGGCGCTGCACCATTTTCTTCTGTATCTCCTCGTGCGTCTATGCAGATCCATCCTTGTCGGGACCAGAGCTTGTCGGGGAAGCCCCCTGCTTGTCGCTGGATGCGCTTGCCGCGGTTGCTGGCTCGTCATCTGCCTTCCTCTCTGCCACTAACGCAGCACTAACCACTTGATTGGTTGCCGCTATATACAGCAGCAACTTCTCTTGTGGTTTAGGTGCGATAAGTGTTGGAGTGGAGGACATGTATCTCTTCAAGTTCTGCAGCGCAGCCTCCGCTTCCGGAGTCAATTTCATTGGACCTGCGTTTTTCAATATTTTGAAAAACGGCAGGGCGTGCTCAGCAGACCGAGAGATAAACCTGCTGAGAGCAGCCACGCAACCGGCAAGTCTTCGTACATCCTTGATGCGCTTTGGTGCTTCAATCTACTCAATGGCCTTGATCTTGTCGGGATTGGCTTCAATTCCCCGTTGAGACACGAAAAACCCGAGAAGCTTGCCGGAAGGGACTCCAAACACACACTTCTCGGGATTGAGCTTGAGGTTGATCTTGCGCAGATTTGCAAAGGTCTCGTCTAAATCTTGAATCAGAGTCGCCCTGTCCTTGCTCTTGACCACTATGTCATCCATGTAGGCTTACACATTTCTGTGTATTTGTGGCTCAAGAGCGACATGAACTACTCTTGCAAATGTTGAACCCGCATTTTCCAAACCGAAAGGCGTCCATACGAAACAGTATGTGCCACATGGAGTAATAAATGCGGTCTTCTCCTCATCCTCTTCTGCCATGAAGATCTGATGGTATCCTGAGTATGCGTCAAGAAACGAAAGCAAGTCACATCCGGCCGTGGAGTCAACAATCTGGTCAATGCGCGGCAAGGGAAATGGGTCTTTGGGACAAGCTTTATTAACATCGGTAAAGTCGATACAAAGCCTCCATTTCCCGTTTGCCTTGCGCACGACTACAGGATTGGCCAACCACGTAGGATGGAGCACTCCTCTGACAAGGCCTGCTGCTTCCAGTTTCTTGATTTCTTCTGCAATGAATTCTTGGCGCTCCACTGCTTGCTTCCTGACCTTCTGCTTGACGGGCCGCGCATGAGGACAAACGGAAAGATGGTGCTCAATTACTTTCCTGGGAACACCGGGATGTCAGAGGTTGCCATGCAAACACGTCGACGTTCGCCCGCAGGAAAGCAATGAGCGCGCTTTCCTATTTAGGGTCAAGCGTGGCACTGATGGTGAAGGTACCACCAGTGCCGTCCTCCTTGGCGGACACCTTCTTGGTTTCTGGCGGAGCTGCCATTGCCTTCTTACACTTGCCGGTGGAGCTCGATGGTGCATCCTCGACAGCAGCGCAGCACTCCGAAGAGGTGCGCTTGCCGGAGTGGGCACCAGAACTCTTGCCGGACTTGGTCTTCTTCTTCCCCCTGGGAGCTTCATCGGCAAGTGACTTGCGATCTGTTGCGGCTGCCGCTTCCCGGTAGATCTTGTCGGCGCAGATAAGAGCATCCTTCTTGTTGCCAGGGACAGAGATGACGCTTATCGGGCCTGGCATCTTCAGCATGTTGTATGCGTAGTGAGAGGCTGCCATGAACTTGGCGAGTGCTGGACGGCCGAGTATCCCATTGTAAGGAAATGGAAAATTGGCAACGTCAAAAGTGACCCTCTCAGTCCTGAAGTTCAACTCGCTGCCAAATGTTACTGGCAACGTGACCTTTCCCTTCGGCTTGCTCCTTCCCGGGCTGATTCCTTGGAATGTGCCGGTCTCTTCGAGCTCGCTGTCATGGATCTGGAGTTTCTGGAGTACAGCGGAGGAGATCAGGTTCAAGCCGGCCCCGCCGTCAACTAGCATCTTAGTGACCTTGAGGTTGTGGATAGTTGGTGAAACCAACATCGGCAAGCACCCGACCGCAGTTAGGGTGGTCCTCAATATCAAAGATGATAGGCGTGCTGGACCATTTTAGAAGCTTGCGTGACTCGACAGGTGGTTCTGCCGCATTGACTTCCCGCATCCACTGCTTGAGTTGGCGGTGTGAAGTATGCAGAGATGCACCACCGTCAACGCACAAGACCTCTGTGGCTTTCTGGAACTCCTGCTCACTGGTCTCGACATCATCCATGTCTTCGTCATCGTCGTCGTCATCTTCATCCTTGTCGCGGCCACGGGGAGGTATGTCTCCTTGCCACTGCTTGGCCTTGCCGCGGCGTCCTCCCCGGCCGGCGCGCTTCTTGCTGGCTTCTCCAGCGCCTCCTTGGGCCCTCTCCTTGTTGCGCTGCTCGTACTCAGCCTTTTGTTGCTGGACAAGCTGCTCGACCTTCTTACAGCTCTAGAGGTCATGACCCTTGGTGCGGTGGATCTTGCAGTACTGCTTGTCGGTGCCGTCCTGCTTGTCGGCGGCCGCCACAGCCTGGCAGTTGGTGCATGCGGCAATCTCCTTGTCGGAGCTACCAGCTTTGGCTTTCTTGGCGCCACCTTCGTTGCCGGACTGCTCAACGACTAGCACATCTTTGCCTTTCTTCTTCCTGTTGTTCCGCCGCCGGTTTTTCCTTGCCGGGGCAGCATCCTCACTGTCAGATCCTCCTGCTGCTATATTCTCTCCGGGGAGTTTCCTCCCTTCTTCAGCACGTGCACACTTGTCGGCCAGGGCATACAGCTCACTGACGTCTCTGATATTGCTCATCGCCATCTCCTCCCACATCCTGCGGTTACGCATGTTCTGATGGAACGCGCTGATGACCGCGGCAGGGTGGATATTTGGGATTTTGTGCTGTACACGGCTGAATCTCTGAATGTACTTGCGCAGGGGCTCTCCTTCCTTCTGGACGAGTAGGTGAAGGTCACTCTCTTGGCCATGAGGTTTGTGGCCGCCTGTAAAGGCGCCGACAAACTGATGGCATAGGTCTGCCTAGGAAGATATGGAGTTTTCCGGCAAGTGCATGAGCCAGGACCTGACATTGGGCTTGAGCACCAGAGGGAAGTAGTTGGCAAGGATCTTGTTGTCTCGCCTCCCGGCAGCTTGCACCGCGATGGTGTAGATGCTGAGGAACTCCGACGGATGCGACTTGCCGTCATACTTCTCTGGTACATCTGGCTTGAAATTCTTCGTGCTGGGCCACTGGACTTGCCACAGCTCACGAGTGAACGCAGGGCAACCTACCGCGTACGGCAAGTCGCCTGGTTCCCCTGGTGCATGCATGTCGACAGAGGGCCCAGCGCGCTGGTCTGATTGACGTCGCGCTTCTCTTCGACGCTCGATGCGAGTACGAGCGTCTTCTTGCTGTCATTCGTGAAGAACTTGGCGCTGATCGCGATGAGCTCGTGGATCTGACGACGCGGTGGAGTCGCTGTCGACGTGGATCCGGCTAGTCGGCGATCTTGGCCTTCGAGGCGGAGAGTGCACAGTGGTTGCACCCCCACCGGTCTTGTCGCCACCGGCTCGTGCCTGGCTGACTTGCCGCGGCTGCGATGTGCTCGGCTACCGTGGAGTGTCGCCGTTGGCGAAGCCGATGATTCTTTGAATGGTGGCCCTCCAGTCGTCAATCTTGTCTGCCGCTGGAGGGTAGTTTAGGAGCAGTTGAGCTCGCGCCAAAGCTTCTACTGAGGTGACGGGTGGTGGCGGCGAACGGTGCGAGGAGCGGGATATGCTCGGACTTCTAACTACGTTAGAAGGAGCAGTATCTCGTCCAGGCGACCGTGCCGCGCTCATGCCAGCATGTTGGCGTGCATGCTGGTCTTGAGCACTCCGAGATCCGCCAGCTCGATCTTGGTCCAGCAAACGTATGGCATTGTGAGTACCATAACGCTGTCGGTCCCGCGCCTCCTGGGATGGGCGCGGTGCATGCACGGACGCCGAGGTCTTGGAGTGCGCCCGGTCGTCGTGGGAGCCGGCTACGCCGCCGATGAGTAGCGCAGCCTTGTCCTTGGATCTGGCAGCACCGTGTGCTCCCTCGTCGATGCTCGTTCTTCCTCCGGCGTCTACCCCACCCGCCGTTCGCTCCGACGGCGGCGGGTTCGGCGCGGACGGAGCAGCCACCTTCGAAGCCTTCTTCTTCGGCGGCATGTCGATGAAGACAATGAAGATTTAGCCCGTGCGAACGCCGGATCAGGTTCACACAACCTCGACGCAACCCCCTACCTGGCGCACCAAAGATGTCGGGGGCCTAACCCACGAACACCTATGGGACCGGCGGACCGAGCCCCTTTCGATTCGGCGGGGGGCGGAGGTCGCACGAAGAGCAGATCGAGGCGAGGCACACGGGCGATTTACCAGGTTCGGGCCACACGGATGCGTAAAACCCTACTCCTGCTTTGCGGATTGTATTGAGTTCTTGCTCGGGAGGGCGGAGTGCTACAGTACACACCAGCAGCTAGCGAGACCGAGCGTGTGTGTTCTCTGAGTGTCCTCCCCCTCTACATTGCGCATGGGCCTCCTTTTATATGCTCAAGGGGTCACTGACAGGTGGCAATGTAGACAAGGGTAAAAATTGCACAGGTGTTGCGGTCGGTACAACTACCTGCTACAGTGTATCATACCTAACCCTGACAGCAGGGGACAAGGGCATTAAATGCCCGTCTGAGTCGCCCAAACAGTAAAAAAGGGACCGCCTGGGGTGCCACCGCTCGCCATGATGGCAGTCTTGTCAGCGCCGCTTACCACCGCGCACCGCTGGCTGCACAGCTTCCCGCCACGTACGCCTGGAAGGGTCCCAGGGCGACACGTTGGTGGATGTGCTGGAGCGCGGGTGCGGAGTGGGGGCTTGCCGCGGTCGTTGTCTTGTCGCGTCCGGGAGCTTGTCGCTCACCGGGCCTTGCCGGGACGCGTGGTGCGTCGCGGCAAGTTCCTTGAGAATGCCTTGGTTGGCCTTCTCGGCAAGCTCCTCTTGCCGGGGTCTTGTCTTCTTGGTCTTGGATACTTTGTTCTTGAATGGCTCCAAAGGAACCACGGAGGACCTTGGCGGTCACCCGGCAAGCCTTGCCGCGGGAGGCTGCTACTGCCGATGCACAAGTTCGGGATACTAGGGTACCCCTACTCTAGTACACCGACAATGTTTTAGATAAAGGATAAAATTATAGTGGGACATGTGAATATGGGGTAGGGGTTGCAAAATATTGCTCATTAAGTCAGACGATCGGGTCGGGTTTGGATATATCCATGGGTACAAGATTATGTCCATGCCCTATCCACGAGTAATTGGGTCGGGTTTGGGCACTGCCCATGGGTGCAAAAGCATATCCAAACCCTACCATTAGGGTTGGATATCCATGGGTATCCATGTCCATGGATAAAATTGCCATCCTTAGTCAGGAGGCGAGGAAGGTATTCATACAACACCCAGGGTTCAATATTGAAGTGTTCTTGAAGAGGACGAAGGATGGACGGTTAATCTTCCACAGGCACTGGCCCAAAGTTACAAAGACCTTCAACATCAATGAAGGCTCAATATTTGCCTTCCGCTTCAGCAGTTTTCCAGATGAGATACATCTGTCTATGTACCGTCTATGATGCTAATTTCGAAAGATTATAGATGTTGCATGTGAAACTTGGTCCTGGTGTAGTTGTGTAATGGGGTAGCTGAGTGCTGAAGCTATATATTGTACTCTGATGTATTTGAATTATGAAAATGAAATATATTGTGTGCTTAATATGAATTGTCAATTAGATTAATAAATGGATTATGAATAATCGGATAATTAGCCTGCTAGTGGCGAATTAGCTTGCTAATTGGTTTTTGCTATTGCAAACGGTTGTTAAAAAAATACCGTGGGCAATGACCTCAGGCAACGCACATAGTTTCTAGGAATAAACCGTGTTGGATCAATGAACAATCACGCACGACTTCCTCTTGAAAACTGTTTGCGTTAGGCCACCTTGCGCAAATGTTTACCACATGAAAACTGTGTGAGATGGACAACCTTTTGTGACGCCCGGATAATTAAACTACAGTAACCCTCTACTAATGATGCCACATCACTTCAATTACTGTTGCTAATCTCGCGTTAGTTCAAAACCAATTCAAATTCAAAATTGATTAAAGGCCAACATCAAAAGTTTTCAAACTTTAAAACTAAAATGTTCGGGTTGTGCCAAATAATGCATAGGTAATTGTGGTGAAGAAACCCCACTTTTAAAAAATGTTTAAGTACTCTAAGGTGAATAAAACAGGGACTAAACAATTATTTAAATGCTTTTAAAAATAATAAACAATTAAAAACTATCTTATTTTAGGTGCCAAAATTAATTGTGACGGTGGCATAAATAATAATACTATTTTAGCTGCAACTTTTGTATTTTGTAAAACTAAAATTAAATAAAACAGAAAAGAAATAAAAGAAAAAGGCAAAGCAAAAACAAAGTAAAACAAATAGGGTGACCCCCCCAACTGGGCCTCAGCCCAGCAGGCCGCCACGCCGTCCCGGAGCCGCCCCCGACGCCGTCGCTCGCCGCTTCCCCAACTCTTCCCCCCGCCGGACTCCCCGTCCCTGCCTCTCCTTCGCCGGTCATCCCCGTCCGCCTCGGCCACCACCACCACCGCGTCGGCCCACCTCTCCGACACCACTCCGACCGTCCTGAGCTCTCCATCGACCTCCTCCCAGTGAGCCATGTCCGTTCCCCTCTTCCCTGTCGATCCCACCGTCGATTGGCGTTGTCCCGTTCGCCCCCGAAGGTCACGACGACCTCGCGCTCACCGAGCCGCCCCTGACCGTGCTCGCGTGCGTTAGCTGCGCCCCAAACTCCAAGCCCCGCGTGCTGGCCGTCTGCCCCAGCCTCACTGCACTCATGCGCCTGACCCCGCCCATCTGGTCGCGCCCTGCCACTCCCTCTGCTCGCCACTGCCGCTAACTGGCGCACCCCTGTCCACGGCCACCTCCACCCGCGCGCGCCCTGCTTCACCCGGCGTCGCTGCTCCTCCCCGCGGCCGCCCGTGCTCACCGCCCCGTGCCTCGTTGCTGCTGTTGCCGGCGCCGCTGCAGCCACCGCTGCTGTAGCTTCGCGTCGGCTCGTGCTCTGCCGCCCGTCGTCGCCTCGCGTCCCCTGTCCGCTGCCTACTGCCCTGCTTGCCGCGCCGCCCTACTCAGGCTGCGGTTGTGGCCACGCGCCTCGCGCCCGCTGCCCGCTGAGGCCATTGCCCGCTAAAGGCCCCTAGGGCCTATGACAAACGGGCCTTGCCCCAGATCGAAATAAATAAAATGTTATAAAATAAATAAACAATAATTAATTAATTAATTAAACAATTAATTAACTTAACTAATCCTAATTTAATTAAACTGATTAACTACTTAACCTAATTAACCACTGTTAATTAACAGAAGAGCCAATGATAGGTCGGCCCGCTGTCCAGTTTGACCAAGTGAAACTGCTGACTGGACTAGCCTAGTCACTGACCGGCGGGTCCCTGCTGGACCTTTGACCAGTCAAAGCGGACCTGTTGACTGCTGACTTGGCAGTCAACTGGGTTCCACTATCAGCCTCACAAGCCACTGCTGTGCACACTTCTGTGTGCATTTAGCAATTCCCCTTTTTATTTTGAATTAATTTAAATTCCAGAATTTGATTACAACTTTTAAAATTAATATAAAATAAACCATAGCTCGGATGGAAAAACTTTGTACATGAAAGTTGCTCAGAACGACGAGACGAATCCAGATACGCAGCCTGTTCGTTGTCACGACCGGTTTTCCAATAAAAATAATTATTGAAAAACCAATCTTTTGAGTCCAGCATGAGAGAAATCCTCCTCACTGGTAGACAAGTTCTTGATACAATAAGCCAGTAGCATAGAATATATTACAGGGTTGAGCTAGGGTTGCTCAACAAATTATTACAAGCGCGCCAATAATTATACATAATGGCGGGTTTAACACAATGGTGTGGTGGCATACTACTGACTCGAGGATAAAGTGATGGTGGGATAACACGTGGGGAGTGTGATAACATGACTCTCAAACTTGCATCACATCGAGCGTCGAGGTGAGGCTCGATGAATGTTATTCAAGTTGCGGAAGTGGATATAATACAGTGACCAAATCCAGGGTCGCACGAGACTGACTGGGATTCCTCTAGGCGTCGGACTCGCTATCGAACTCTTCATCCAAGAGATCGCCTTCGTCAGCATCTGGCCAAATCAACAAGCCAGTGAGTACTTTGAAAGTACTCGCAAGACAGTTCGGACGTAAGATATAAAAAATGCATGCATGAATGCGTCATGATTAATCTTTCCAATGCACATCCAAAAATTTGCATAACGAAGTAAGTACAAGGGAAACGGCGGTAGTCCGCCTGAAATCCCAACAAAATATAAATGAAAACCAATCGGGTGTCTGAAGCGACGCCTCGAAAGGTGAACAAATAATAACAGAAAATCATGCCACAGTCGGGCGTCTTAGCGACACCACATAAAGGGCTTTAAAAGAAATGCCACAGTCGGACGTCTGAGCGACATCACAAAAAGGGCTTTAAAAGAAATGCCATAGTCGGACGTCTGAGCGACATCACAGAAAGGGCTTTAAAAGAAATGCCACAGTCGGACGTCTGAGCGACATCATAGAAAGGGCTTTAAAAGAAATGCCACAGTCGGACGTCTGAGCGACATCGCAGAAAGGGCTTTAAAAGAAATGCCACAGTCGGACGTCTGAGCGACATCACAGAAAGGGCTTTAAAAGAAATGCCACAGTCGGACGTTTGAGCGACATCACAGAAAGGGCTTCAAAAGAAATGCCACAGTCGGACGTCTGAGCGACATCGCAGAAAGGGCTTTAAAAGAAATGCCACAGTCGGACGTCTGAGCGACATCACAGAAAGGGCTTTTATTCACAAGTAAATAATACTCATAATAAATATTCAATTCATGATAATAAACGGGATAGTCCATCCACAGGAATAAACATTTAACCGGGCTTAGCACTCATGTGATTCACCGGAGTATTTGTCACCAAAACTGGCACTTGTCAGAATAAGTGAGCGTAAAATTTGGATATGGATAAGATGATTTTGAGATTTATGAATCTGCAGAGTTTGTACAAAAATTTCCCACAGTTAACGGATTTCCGTAGTCACGAAGGACTAGTTCCGTTTACGGTATTTTGGAAGAAAACACAGCTAACCAGTACACACCCATCCTATCTCTCGATGCCAGGACTCATCCTAGACATCGTCCAAGAAAAACTTTGAGACAGGGAGATCACAATCTGGAATAGCATGGGATCAAATTTGTATACTCGCGCTCTAAGGGGTGCCCCCCTCTCGGTCCCAACCGGAAACACCCATGCCCCCTGACAGGATGACTGGCTTTAATCCAGGGCCATGGAACCATCATCCTGGCCTCTGCTTTTGGTGTGTACCAGGAAAGCGGTTTGCAACTTACTAATCCATATTCCTTGCGGAAAACATGTGGTAGTACAAGGAAGGAAATGGGAGGAACTGGACCGATACGGTTTGACACTGTAGTCATATAGTCTGGCATAATACTGGCATGCTACAACACTGCCATCTTACCCATCCTCATGCCAACACATGGCCATTCATACTCACATCCATCCACCTATGGATAATCGAGCTCACTTACCTCAACAATGCATGAAAATAACGTTCATCGGTATGCTCATCAACATGCCATGAAACCAACCAAATGCAAAACATACCAAGACACTCATCATATCAAAAGTTCAAACATGCTTGCCTGGTTCAGAGTAGTCGGATCCTAGCTCGGTGAAGTTCGCGGCTCCGTCACCTCCTTCGGTATCTACGGTATAAAGAAAACACACGCACTAACGTAAATACCGAGAGGTGCACAAAAAGTATTCCAAATATTTTTCAAATAAATCTGATAAAAAACTAGACAAAATTTTAAAGAGAACAGAAAAAGAATCAATCAAAAATACTTTCCTATTTAAAAGTTATAAGGGTTTTTGTCCAGGGACTCATCTGTAATGAAACAGAAAGTTTCCAGGGGCTAGCTCATAAAAACAGAAAGCGATTCGATAGAGAATACGCCAGCCCAGGAGGAAAGCGCATTTGGCAGAATACGCTTCCAGAAAACGGTTTGTTTAGAAAAGGACAGAGAGGCTGACGGGCAGGTCCCACCCGTCAGGTTTAAAAATTCAAAAGGGCGGCAGAGGACGACGGTGCCCGAGAGCCGCGGTGGTCGCCGGCGGTGATCCACGGCGAGGTAGGGGGATCGGAGGGTACCTCCGTGTTTAGGGCGCCCTTCTGCATCGGTTGGTGGTGGTGGTGGTCGCCGGCGAGTTCCACGTCGACGGCGAGCCTTGCTCCGGCGGACGGCGGCTCGGGTGGAGATGGATCTCGTCGGGGAGAGCTGCGAAGGTCAAATTGACGCTTGGTTAGCTCACTGGGTGCTCGAGGATGCTACTGACAAAGTTTGGGCGCCGGAGATGGCCTCACCGGAGCGAATCGAGGTGGAGGCCGAGGCGGAACGAGGCGGCCGGAGTCGGGGGAGGAGACCTCTTCGAGGACCTCCTAGTGGCCTGGCGGGGTGTTTGTGGGGTGCAGTGGTGGTGCGTGCTCGAGGACGAGCTCGGGGTCTCCTTTTATAGGCGATCCGAGGCGGTGGCCGTGAACGGGGATCTCCGGTGATGGATTACGGCGGCGCGGTGCTTGGTCGGGGAGTTTAGGAGGTTGGGCATCAATGTGGGGGTCCACTGGTTCCATTCAGACGCTAAACGGACTTGGATTAGAAGCTTAGGGCAGTTTTGGTCGGAACGGGACGGCGCGGGTCCGTCGGCGGCAGAGAGCGTGTTCTGTGCTTGCCGGGCCACGGTGACTGTGTTGCGGGGTTGCGCTGGCGTGCATGAGGCCACGCGGAGAGCCATGGGGTGTTGGGCGGCGCCGAACGGCATTGAGCCGCCGTTTTGCTCCCTATCGGCTGCTACGGTGGTTCGGCCGCCGCAAGACACGCCGGCGCAGGCGGGCCAGGGCGCCACCGATGCCAGGAAGGCGCCAAGCGCGCGTGCGGTGCTCCAGACAGGAGGAAGAGGCAGCGAGGAACGTGCCAAGGGCAATGTCTACGCGTGACTGAAGCGGCCGAAGAGAAACGACACTGGAATCTGAATATTTACTGAATTTACTGAAAGTGCAAGGAACAGTGCATGCAAGGTGTTCGACAGAATGATACTGGCCTCTAGGGATTTTTCCTTGAGCTGATTTTTGGTGGAGTGGCTACTCATTGCTCCAGTAGGATGCCTGAATTTTGTTGGAATTTTCGGAGAAGTATAGATATGAATTTCACCAAATTTGGCAAATCTGGTCCAAACTTGCAGAGGCTGAAATTTGAAAAATTTGAAAAGAGGAGGAGTGGATCAAGATGGTTCTAGGTTGTGGATGCTAAGGACAATCCAGAGGAGTTGGTTTGAGGTCAAAACTCAAATGAAATAGGGTACTTGCTTTGAAAAACACTCAGCTCCAAAAATTGACAGAAATGATTTGAGAGGAAAAATAATTAGAATAAAATCCAAAAACTTGTTTGGATTAGTTGGGACAGAGAACTTAGGTTGATTACAAGGAGGAGGAAAGGATTTTGAGAGGTTTTACCCCATGGGCAAAAATACAAGGTCATGGGGGGGGGGGGTTTCAAGATATGAAAATCCCCAATTTTCATAGAGTTTCTTTTTAAAAGAAAAAGACTAAACTCCCAATAAAATAATTTGAGAAGGGGAACCATCAGAGGAAGTTTTGAATGATCAAACACCATAGTTTGAGGAAAAATAAAAATCCTTACCAAAGAAAAGGAAGTTTTTAAGAGGAAGGATTTCTAGAAAAGAAATTTTAAATGCTCTCTTTTAAAACCCAACAAAGTTTTTGAAGAAAACCAAATTAAAATTTTTGGAGTGTCACAACACCTACCCACTTAGGAAAAATCTCGTCCCCGAGATTTCAGCTGTCCCTCAAATAAGTGTGGATGCTCTGTCCGAAGAAAATCCTCCCTTTCCCAAGTTGCTTCACTGTCGGTGTGATTGCTCCACTGGACTCTGAAGAATTTGATGGTCTTCTGTCGGGTCCTCCTTTCAGACTCCTCTAATATTCTTACTGGACGTTCCCGATAAGTGAGGTCTGGTTGCACGTCAATGCTCTCATGGGATACTTGTTTCTCTGGGTTGCTTACGCACTGCCTCAATTGCGAGACGTGGAACACGTCGTGGACATCGGATAATTCCTCGGGTAAGTCTATCTGGTAGGCTACCGTGCCTCTTCGCGCCATTATACAGAATGGTCCAATGAATCTTGGTGCTAGCTTCCCTTTAATCTTGAATCGTTGCAATCCTCTCATAGGAGATACTCTCAGGTATACGAACTCACCGGGCTTGAAACTGACCCTACGATGTTTCTGATCATAATAACTCTTCTGTCGACTTTGAGCGGTCTTAAGTCGGTCTCTGATTAGCTTGACTTTTTCCTCGGCTTCTCTGAGCATGTCTGGTCCGAAGATGCGGCTGTCTCCGGTCTCTGACCAATTCAACGGGGTACGACATCTCCGTCCGTATAAAGCCTCAAATGGTGCCATTTGTAGGCTGGCCTGGTAGCTATTGTTGTACGCGAACTCGGCGTATGGCAGGCTTTCTTCCCAACTGGTTCCATATGTGAGGACACATGCCCTCAGCATGTCTTCTAAAACCTGGTTTACGCGTTCCGTTTGTCCATCAGTCTGTGGGTGGTATGCTATACTAAAGGCTAGTTGAGTTCCCAGAGCCTGTTGTAAATGCTCCCATAATCTCGAGACGAATTGAGTGCCCCTGTCGGATATTATGGTCTTCGGGACACCGTGCAGACAAACTATACGGGAGAGATAGATCCTGGCAAGCCTCTGAGCGTTGTAGGTTGTCTTCACTGGAATGAAATGTGCCACTTTGGTTAATCTGTCGGTGATGACCCATATGGTATCATTCCCATGTCGTGACCGAGGTAGTCCGACAATGAAATCCATCCCTATTTCATCCCATTTCCACTCAGGTATTTTGTTCGGTTGCAGTAGTCCGGCTGGCCTCTGATGCTCAGGTTTTATGCGTTGACAAGAGTCGCAACATGCAATGAAGGTGGCTATGTCCCTCTTCATACCGTGGCACCAAAATCTTTCCTGAATATCTTTATACATCTTGGTTCCTCCAGGGTGGATCGAGTACGGGGCGGTGTGGGCTTCAGCTAGGATTTGCTGTTTGAGGTCCTTCATATCTGGTACGCAGAGTCTGTCTCCGTACCATAATATTCCTTCATCGTCTATGACGAATGCCGAGGCCTTGCCCATACTTACCTTTCTTTTGATGCCTTCGATGCTGGGGTGACCCGGCTGAGCTTCTTTAATTCCCTCCACAAGGTCGGGTTGTATTTCCAAGTTTGATATGGTGCCTTTTGCTACCATTATCAAGTTGAGTTTGGCAAATTCTTGTTGGAATTCGGGCCTCAAGCTTTGCAGACTGTTTTCGTCGGAGCTGGGGTTCCGACTAAGAGCATCGGCCACTACATTTGCTTTACCTGGATGGTAGTGGATACCAACATCATAATCCTTTACCAATTCCAACCAGCATCGTTGCCGTAAATTTAGTTCTGGCTGCATGAAAATATATTTGAGACTTTTGTGATCCGTATATATTTCACATCGATTCCCAAGTAAGAAATGCCTCCATTCCTTGAGTGCATGAATGACTGCTGCCATTTCCAAGTCATGAGTGGGATAATTTTCCTCATACTTGCGAAGTTGCCTTGAAGCATAGGCGACAACCTTGCCTTCTTGCATCAACACGCATTCGAGACCCTTTCTGGACGCGTCACAAAACACTTCAAAATTTTTGTGTATGTCTGGCACAATTAATACTGGTGCTGTTGTTAATTTCCGCTTTAGCTCTTGGAAACTTTTTTCACAGGCTTCTGTCCATTCAAACTTCTTGTCTTTCTTGAGTAACAGCGTCATAGGCTTGGCTATGGTGGAGAATCCTTCAATAAATCTGCGGTAATATCCTGCCATTCCCAAGAAACTACGTATGTCTGTTACGCTCGCTGGCGACTTCCAGCCAAGTATGGCCTTGACTTTCTCTGGGTCCACTGCGATACCGTCTTGGGTTAGTACGTGGCCTAGAAAGCCTACTTGCCTTAGCCAAAATTCGCACTTGCTGAACTTGGCATACAATTGGTGTTTCCTGAGTTCTCCTAGCACAATCCTGAGATGTTCTGCGTGCTCTTCTGGTGTCTTGGAGTATACCAGAATGTCGTCGATGAATACCACAACGAACTTGTCCATAAACTTCATAAATACTTTGTTCATGAGGTGAACAAAATATGCAGGGGCATTAGTTAATCCAAATGGCATTACTGTGAACTCATACAGTCCATATCTGGAGGTGAAGGCTGTTTTGGGGATATCTTCCATTCGCACCTTTAATTGATGGTATCCAGACCTTAAGTCAATTTTTGAGAATACCTTGGCCTGAGCGAGTTGATCAAACAAATCATTTATCCTTGGCATCGGGTATTTGTTCTTGACTGTGACCATGTTAAGTGCTCAATAGTCGATACACAATCTCAGTGTTCCATCCTTCTTTTTGGCAAATAGAATTGGTGATCCCCAAGGTGAGGAGCTGGCCCGAATGTATCCTTTGTCCAGCAATTCTTTTATTTGTTTCTTCAATTCAACCAACTCGGATGGTGCCATTCGGTATGGTTTCTTGTATATGGGGGTGGTTCCTGGTGCGAGCTCAATGCAGAACTCTATCTCTCGGTCTGGTGGCATGCCTGGTAGCTCTTCAGGGAATACGTCTGGAAATTCACACACTACTGGAACCTTATTTAGCTCAGAAACGTCCACCTTATTCAATCTCGGTTGCCGGGGTATTTTTCCTTCCTTGGCTGACACTCTTATTGTCTTCCCGTGGTGGTGTGTGAGGATTACGGTCCGGTTGAAACAGTCAATAAAACCCTTGTTGGTGGTTAGCCAGTCCATCCCTAGGATGACATCTAGTCCTTTGTTTTCCAGTACAATAAGATTGGCGTGAAACTCCAATCCTTCGAACTCAATGACCACATCCTAACAGTAATTCCGAGTGACTTGCTGAATCCCAGGGGACTTGATGATCATGGATTTTTCCAAAGGAAGCATTGAAAAATTATTTTGCAAAGCAAAACTTTTCGAGATGAAAGAGTGAGAAGCTCCAGAATCAAACAAAACCATTGCAGGTATTGTGTTGACAGGAAACGTACCGAGTACGATATCCGGAGCATTTTGTGCCTCCTCTTTGGTTACGTGGTTCAGATGACCCTTCCTGTGGTTGTTGCTGGGATTGAAATTGTTTCGCTTGGGCGCTGAATTATTGCCGCCGTTGTTTGGCTTTGGGGTTGAGTTTCTAGGCTTGGGACACTGTTTGGCATAGTGTCCTTCCTCTCCACAGGCGTAATAGGTAACGCCGGGGCGATATGTGAACTCCTTGTCCCTTGCATGAAAATTCTTGATTTGGCGTGAGACGTTGGATGAGGATTTGTGCGTCCCACCCTTTTGGAAATCTGTCCTGCTTCGGTGATTGCGAGCATGGTTGGTCTGGTCCCTTTTTCGCTTGCGGATATCTTCCAGGCTGCGTCTCTCATTTTCCAGAGTAATCGCTTTGTCCACCAGAGTTTTAAAATCTGGAAAAGTGTGCACGACTAGTTGGCATTTAAGCGCGGGAGCCCGACCGTCAAGGAATTTCTCCATCTTCTTACTTTCAGTCATACGCTCCTCATTGGCGTAGCGAGACAATAGAGTAAATTGACCGTTGTAATCTGCCACTGTCATGTTCCTTTGTTTGAGGTCATCGAACTCTCTTTTCTTGATTTTCATAATGCTCTTAGGAATGTGCGCACCACGGAAACCTTCCTTGAAATCATCCCAGGTTATGTCATTTTCGTTGGGATGCATGTGCAGAAAATTCTCCCACCACGATGCGGCTGCTCCTATGAGATAGTGCGGAGCATACAATACCTTTTCGGGGTCTGAACATTTTGCAATAATTAATTTCCTCTCCATATCTCGAAGCTAGTCCTCGGCTTCAAGAGGCTTGTCAGTATGAGAAAATGTTTGGGGACGCGTGTTTTGTAGCTCAGATAACTTGGAATGCTGCTGATACTATCCATGGTGATTTCCCATGTTGATGACTTGGTTCATCATTTCACGATGTTGTTGTTGACTCTGTTCATAAAGGCGGCACATTTGGGAAAGTGCCGTTTCACTGCCCTGTTGACTCGACTGCCCTTGTGTGAAATTGTTGCCTGGTTGAGTGTCATAATTTTCCTCTGGCGGAGTAGGCATGGAGCGAGTCCAAGGACGAGACATTTTTCACTCTGGGGATATATTTTGTAGAACTCATAAGAAAAGTGAATATGGTCGCCAAAAACAACTCCAAAAATGCACAAGGATGGCAAATAATTTAAATGACCAAGATCACTTAAGAAAACAAATTGATTTGCGCATGGAGAAGGACTGCTCATTACATATCTTACATGCGGGCGATAATTATACAGTACATCACTCAGGATATGCGCACATAATCCTGACATGTTATTTAGGCTAGTACACTTCTCCAGTTCTACATGATGCGCAAACAAGCTACTTCTCACAACCTATGTACATATCTTACAAAGCGGTACATTGCATGACGGGCAAATGCACTCAGCCGGAAATGTTGACGATCTCCTTGGCCCTGCCAAGGGTGAGGCGCAGTGAGGCTGGGGACTCGACCTCCTCCTCACTAATAGGCTCCAGACGTGAAGAGCCGCGTCGGGTAGATGGAGCGGGTGCCAGGGGCGGAGCAACACGAATAGGAGTGGGCACAACGGGTGGTGCAGTGCGCGCTGGAGTGGGCGCAAAGGCCTGGTTGAACCCTTCGGTGGTAGGTAGGCGACGAGTAGGTGCATGAGATGCTGAGGACGAGACAAAAGTCAGTGGCGGTGCGGTGAGCAGGAGCTCCCTCCTATTGGCGGCACAGCCATGGACTGAGTCTATGCGGGCAGCCACGAAGTCGTCCACCAGGTTGTCGAAGGCTGCCTCCAGAGCCCGGAGATACTCAATAAGCATCTCAAAAGCCTCGTCTCGTTCTCCTCTGGGGCAGGAGAATGCGTAGTGACAGGTGTAGGGCACATGACATGGAAGATAGCGGTAGCGACGAGTCTTCATCGCGGGAAGGACATCCCTGAGGCGACCTATAGCCTCGCGGGCTGCCATCTGCATACCATGCCTCTCCGTAGGCATGGCTCTTCCCACGAACAGGAAGCGGCGTAACTCACCACGCCCTCCCTTGAACTGCACCATGGCCTGGTGCATGGTCAGACTGTCGTTGACTTTGTGCTGGCGGAGTGTGAAGACTGGGCGCACGGATGGCCCCATCACGACCTGAGCGATGAAGGAGAGAAGCTTGACGAACCCATCGGGTACGTTGGCGAAGGTCTGAGACTTGCAGCTGTTGTCGGCCATCTACAAAAGTAGGCAAAAATCCTGAATGGTCAGATCATAAATTTATGCTGACTGTCAGAAAATGACTACAATTGCAAAAAAAATAAATCGGCTCTATCATGCTAATAACCGATTAGCGATCGCACCTAGTGGCTTCCTACAGTCAGCCTGGCTCTGGTACCAAGCTTGTCACGACCGGTTTTCCAATAAAAATAATTATTGAAAAACCAATCTTTTGAGTCCAGCATGAGAGAAATCCTCCTCACTGGTAGACAAGTTCTTGATACAATAAGCCAGTAGCATAGAATATATTACAGGGTTGAGCTAGGGTTGCTCAACAAATTATTACAAGCGCGCCAATAATTATACATAATGGAGGGTTCAACACAATGGTGTGGTGGCATACTACTGACTCGAGGATAAAGTGATGGTGGGATAACACGTGGGGAGTGTGATAACATGACTCTCAAACTGGCATCACATCGAGCGTCGAGGTGAGGCTCGATGAATGTTATTCAAGTTGCAGAAGCGGATATAATACAGTGACCAAATCCAGGGTCGCACGAGACTGACTGGGATTCCTCTAGGCGTCGGACTCGCTATCGAACTCTTCATCCAAGAGATCGCCTTCGTCAGCATCTGGCCAAATCAACAAGCCAGTGAGTACTTTGAAAGTACTCGCAAGAAAGTTCGGACGTAAGATATAACAAATGCATGCATGAATGCGTCATGATTAATCTTTCCAATGCACATCCAAAAATTTGCATAACGAAGTAAGTACAAGGGAAACGGCGGTAGTCCGCCTGAAATCCCAACAAAATATAAATGAAAACCGATCGGGTGTCTGAAGCGACACCTCGAAAGGTGAACAAATAATAACAGAAAATCACGCCACAGTCGGGCGTCTTAGCGACACCACATAAAGGGCTTTAAAAGAAATGCCACAGTCGGACGTCTGAGCGACATCATAGAAAGGGCTTTAAAAGAAATGCCACCGTCGGACGTCTGAGCGACATCACAGAAAGGGCTTTAAAAGAAATGCCACAGTCGGACGTCTGAGCGACATCACAGAAAGGGCTTTAAAAGAAATGCCACAGTCGGACGTCTGAGCGACATCGCAGAAAGGGCTTTAAAAGAAATGCCACAGTCGGATGTCTGAGCGACATCACAGAAAGGGCTTTAAAAGAAATGCCACAGTCGGACGTCTGAGCGACATCACAGAAAGGGCTTCAAAAGAAATGCCACAGTCGGACGTCTGAGCGACATCGCAGAAAGGGCTTTAAAAGAAATGCCACACTCGGACGTCTGAGCGACATCACAGAAAGGGCTTTTATTCACAAGTAAATAATACTCATAATAAATATTCAATTCATGATAATAAACGGGTTAGTCCATCCACAGGAATAAACATTTAACCGGGCTTAGCACTCATGTGATTCACCGGAGTATCTGTCACCAAAACTGGCACTTGTCAGAATAAGTCAGCGCAAAATTTGGATATGGATAAGATGATTTGGAGATTTATGACTCTGCAGAGTTTGTACAAAAATTTCCCACAGTTAACGGATTTCCGTAGTCACGAAGGACTAATTCCGTTTATGGTATCTCGGAAGAAAACACAGCTAACCAGTACACACCCATCCTATCTCTCGATGCCAGGACTCACCCTAGACATCGTCCAAGAAAAACTTTGAGACGGGGAGATCACAATCTCGAATAGTATGGGATCAAATTTATATACGCGCGCTCTAAGGGGTGCCCCCCTCTCGGTCCCAACCGGAAACACCCATGCCCCCTGACCGGATGACTGGCTTTAATCCAGGGCCATGGAACCATCATCCCGGCCTCTCCTTTTGGTGTGTACCAGGAAAGCGGTTTGCAACTTACTAATCCATATTCCTTGCGGAAAACATGTGGTAGTACAAGGAAGGAAATGGGAGGAACTGGACCGATACGGTTTGACACTGTAGTCATATAGTCTGGCATAAGACTGGCATGCTACAACACTGCCATCTTACCCATCCTCATGCCAACACATGGCCATTCATACTCACATCCATCCACCTATGGATCATCGAGCTCACTTACCTCAACAATGCATGAAAATAACGTTCATCGGTATGCTCATCAACATGCCATGAAACCAACTAAATGCAAAACATACCAAGACACTCATCATATCAAAAGTTCAAACATGCTTACCTGGTTCAGAGTAGTCGGAGCCTAGCTCGGTGAAGTTCGCGGCTCTGTCACCTCCTTCGGTATCTATGGTATAAAGAAAACACACGCGCTAACGTAAATACCGAGAGGTGCACAAAAAGTATTCCAAATATTTTTCAAATAAAGCTGATAAAAAGCTATACAAAATTTTAAAGAGAACAGAAAAAGAATCAATCAAAAATACTTTTCTGTTTAAAAGTTATAAGGGTTTTTGTCCAGGGACTCATCTGTAATGAAACAGAAAGTTTCCAGGGGCTAGCTCATAAAAATAGAAAGCGATTCGATAGAGAATACGCCAGCCCAGGAGGAAAGCGCATTTGGCAGAATATGCTTCCAGGAAACGGTTCGTTTAGAAAAGGACAGAGAGGCTGACGGGCAGGTCCCACCCGTCAGGTTTAAAAATTCAAAAGGGCGGCAGAGGACGACGGTGCCCGAGAGCCGCGGTGGTCGCCGGCGGCGATCCACGGCGAGGTAGGGGGATCGGAGGGTACCTCCGTGTTCAGGGCGCCCTTCCGCGTCGGTTGGTGGTGGTGGTGGTCGCCGGCGAGTACCACGTCGACGGCGAGCCTTGCTCCGGCGGACGGCGGCTCGGGTGGAGATGGATCTCGTCGGGGAGAGCTGCGAAGGTCAAATTGACGCTTGGGTTAGCTCACGGGGTGCTCGAGGATGCTACTGACAAAGTTTGGGCGCTGGAGATGGCCTCACCAGAGCGAATCGAGGTGGAGGCCGAGGCGGAACGAGGCGGCCGGAGTCGGGGGAGGAGACCTCTTCGAGGTCGTCCTAGTGGCCTGGCGGGGTGTTTGTGGGGTGCAGTGGTGGTGCGTGCTTGAGGGCGAGCTCGGGGTCTCCTTTTATAGGAGATCCGAGGCGGTGGCCGTGAACGGGGATCTTCGGTGATGGATTACGGCGGTGCAGTGCTTGGTCGGGGAGTTTAGGAGGTTGGGCATCAATGTGGGGGTCCACTGGTTCCATTCAGACTCTAAACGGACTTGGATTAGAAGCTTAGGGCAGTTTTGGTCGGAACGGGACGGCGCGGGTCCGTCGGCGGCACAGAGCGCGTTCTGTGCTTGCCGGGCCACGGCGACTGTGCTGCAGGGTTGCGCTGGCGTGCATGAGGCCACGCGGAGAGCCAGGGGGCGTTGGGCGGCGCCGAACGGCGTTGAGCCGCCGTTTTGCTCCCTGTCGGCTGCTACGGTGGTTCGGCCGCCTCAAGACACGCCGGCGCAGGCGGGCCAGGGCGCCACCGATGCCAGGAAGGCGCCAAGCACGCGTGCGGTGCTCCAGACAGGAGGAAGAGGCGGCGAGGAACGTGCCAAGGGCACTGTCTACGCGTGACTGAAGCGGCCGAAGAGAAACAACACTGGAATCTGAATATTTACTGAATTTACTGAAAGTGCAAGGAACAGTGCATGCAAGGTGTTCGACAGAATGATACTGGCCTCTAGGGATTTTTCCTTGAGCTTATTTTTGGTGGAGTGGCTACTCATTGCTCCAGTAGGCTGCCTGAATTTTGGTGGAATTTTTGGAGAAGTATAGATATGAATTTCACCAAATTTGGCAAATCTGGTCCAAACTTGCAGAGGCTGAAAATTGAAAATTTTGAAAAGAGGAGGAGTGGATCAAGATGGTTCTAGGTTGTGGATGCTAAGGACAATCCAGAGGAGTTGGTTTGAGGTCAAAACTCAAATGAAATAGGGTGCTTGCTTTGAAAAACACTCAGCTCCAAATAATTGACAGAAATGATTTGAGAGGAAAAATAATTAGATAAAATCCCAAAACTTGTTTGGATTAGTTGGGACAGAGAACTTAGGTTGATTACAAGGAGGAGGAAAGGATTTTGAGAGGTTTTACCCCATGGGCAAAAATACAAGGTCATGGGGGGGGTTTCAAGATATGAAAATCCCCAATTTTCATAGAGTTTCTTTTTAAAAGAAAAAGACTAAACTCCCAATAAAATAATTTGAGAAGGGGAACCAACAAAGGAAGTTTTGAATGATCAAACACCATAGTTTGAGGAAAAATAAAAATCCTTACCAAAGAAAAGGAAGTTTTTAAGAGGAAGGATTTCTAGAAAAGAAATTTTAAATGCTCTCTTTTAAAACCCAACAAAGTTTTTGAAGAAAACCAAATTAAAATTTTTGGAGTGTCACATTCGTCCGCCACGCATCCCTATCATAGCGAACATGCAACTTTCCCCCTCCGGTTCATCTATCCGAAAATGCGAAACACCGGGGATATTTTCCCAGATGATTCCCCCCTTCATCGGTACCACCTCATACCGCGTTAGGTCACACTTAGCATCACGCTTTGACATGTCATTCATCTCTATGCATCTGTTGATTAATATTTATTGTTTCTTCCCCCTCTTCTCTGCTAGACACCGAGACCGATGCCGCTGCTACCCAGTACGACTACGATGTTGATGACCCCTCTCTCTTGCCAAAGCAACCAGGCAAGCCCCCCCTTGATCACTAGATATCGCCTACTCTCTTTCTACTGCTTGCATTAGAGTAGTGTAGCATGTTACTGCTTTCCGTTAATCTTATTCTGATGCATAGCCTGTCATTGTTGCTACAGCTGTTGATACCTTATCTGCAATCCTAAATGCTTAGTATAGGATGCTAGATTATCATCAGTGGCCCTACATTCTTGTCAGTCTGACATGCTATACTATCGGGCTGTGATCACGTCGGGTGTTGATCACGGGTTTATACTATATATACATACTATACAGGTGGTGACTAAAGTCAGGTCGGCTCGTTGAGTACCCGCAAGTGTTTCTGATGTTGGGGGCTGAAGGGGCAGGTGGTTCCACCCAGGTAGTGGTGGGCCAGGTTCTCGACGGCCCCCGACTGTTACTTTGTGGCGGAGCGACATGGTAGGTTGAGACCACCTAGGAGAGTGGTGGGCCTGGCCCTGGTCGGCGTTCGCAGTTACTTCAAAATAACACGCTTAACGAGATCTGGGTATTTGATCTGAGTCTGGCTACTAGCCTATACCCACTAACCAACTACGCGGGAACAGTTATGGGCACTCGACGTCGTAGTATCAGCCGAAGCCTTTGTGACGTCAGCGACTGAGCGGCACGTGCCGGGTTGGACCGTGTAACGCAACTTCCTTTGTAATGGAGGTTGCTAGGTCTGCTCACCGGCCAAGTACACAACATGCAGGTGTGCAATGAGCGATGGGCCCAGACCCCTGCGCCATAGGATTTAGACTGGCGTGCTGACCTCTCTATTGTGTCTAGGTAGGGCTGCGACGTGTTGATCTCCCGAGGCCGGGCATGACCCAGAAAAGTGTGTCCGGACAAAGGGGATCGAGCGTGTTGGGAAATGTGGTGCACCCCTGCAGGGAAGTTAATCTATTCGAATAGCCGTGATCTTCGGTAATAGGACGACTTGGAGTTGTACCTTGACCTTATGACAACTAGAACCGGATACTTAATAAAACACACCCTTCCAGGTGCCAGATACAACCGGTGATCGCTCTCTCACAGGGCGGCGAGGGGAGGATCATCGGTTAGGATTATTCTACACGAAGTTACTTGGTTACTTGGTGAACTTAATATCTACTCTCTTCTTCTGCTGCAAGATGGAGGTTACCAGAAGCGTAGTGTTCGACAGGACTATCTATCCCCCTCTTATTCCGGCATTCTGCAGTTCAGTCCACATATGTTACCCCTTTTCCATTTGATACCAATGCATGCATATGTAGTGTAGTTCCTTGCTTGCGAGTACTTTGGGTGAGTACTCATGGTTGCTTTGCTCCCCCTTTTCCTCCTTTCCTATACCTGATTGCTGCGACCAGACATTGGAGTCCAGGAGCCAGACGCCATTGTCGTTGACGACTGCTACTGCTCAGGAGGTGCCTACTACTACATGCAGGTCGCTGACGACGACCAGGAGTAGTTTAGGAGGATCCCAGGCAGGAGGCCTGCGCCTCTTTCGATCTGTATCCCAGTTTGTGCTAGCCTTCTTAAGGCAAACTTGTTTAACTTATGTCTGTACTTAGATATTGCTGCTTCCGCTGACTCGTCTATGATCGAGCTCTTGTATTCGAGCCCTCGGGGCCCCTGGCTTCTAATATGATGCTTGTATGACTTATTTTATTTGTAGAGTTGTGTTGTGATATCTTCCCGTGAGTCCCTGATCTTGATCGTACACGTTTGCATGTATGATTAGTGTACGTTCAAATTGGGGGGCGTCACACCTTTGCCACACTGTTTCTTCCGTGGACCGTGTGTGATATATTCAATAACGCAAGCGATTTAACGAGAAAAATTGTGTGTGATGTACCTGTGAACGGAAACGTTTTCCTTCGAGCGACTGTATGGGATGTACATACAAACGGAAACGTTTAGCGGGAACTGACTGTGTGGGATTTGCGACCGGAAACAATTTCGTTTTATAATTGTATTTTCTTTAGCTTTGTTGTACGTATTTCCGTATTTGAGCGCTCGCTGGTCGCACACGACCTCATTTTGCCAAACGTGTGTGCCAGGAGGGCATATCCCCGACGGTTTCTGGGTTGTGTGGGAAGGACCCCCCTACCGCCCACACTCACTTGGCGATGGTTCCAGATGCCGTCGTGGAAAGGAGTTTTAAACCGTTTGTTTAGGAGCTCGTTGTACTAGTGAGGAAATCTCGTTTTGTGCAGTTGCACTGAAATCAAGCAAAGTTGCCGGTGTGACATTTAAGTTCACTATAGCAACCAGTTGAATAGATATCCCTGTTTTAACATAGGCAAAAAAGGAAGCATTTACTGGCCAATAAAGGAGGATGAAACATACTGCGACAAAAAGAAGCATCTAACTTATCTTGATGGAAAACAAAGTAGGACAATAGCATTTATAATACAGTTGCATTGATTCATATTAACAGAGACATTCTCTTAAAACAACATTCATTAAAAATGTAATTTACTTTTAACAGTGGCGTTGCTTCAATTTTCTAGCACCATTCTTAGATTAACAACAGCAAAATAGTTCTATGGGACATGGGACATGCCAGCACCATGTGCGTCCACACGTATAAATGGGTGATGCAGAGTATGTAGCCAAGCAGCATATCTACGTTGGTCCCATATTTGTTCTCTTTGAAACTTTTTCCTATGTGAGGGTAGCAAATATAGTCCTGCACAAACTACCCGGCCACCCAGTTTCTTTCCTTTTTCAACAAAGATATCGGTTCCTTACAGATGTGTGTACTGGGTTACCCCTTTTTCCCTTTTCGACCAACAAAGCGGCTGGATAGCCAGTCTATACTACTTTCCCTCCCTCCTTTCCTCATTGAACCACGTCCTAGATTCATGCTCCACCCCACCGCACCCTTCTTTCCTCTTTGACCCAAGACCAAGATTCAACTACAGAATCGAAAAAGATCTGCATGCAGCTAGAGCAATGACGGTTTCAAAGAAACCTATACCTTAGGGTCGTCAGGATGTGGCAAGGTGTGCGGTGGGAGGCCAAATCTGCCCACAGTAAGTACGGCAGCGAGTTAGAAGGGGTCGATGGCCCTCCCGCACAGGCGCTGGGTGAAAGAGAATAGCGCAACCGGCAGTGGATTGCCTCCCTCGCCGAAGGTGATAGAGTGAATGCTGCAGCTCCTCCCCTTCCTGGTGCGACGGGATCCAGACGCCTCCTTCACCAGCTGTGAGGGAGGAGAGAAAGATAGAGGCCAACGTAGTCTTGTTTAGATCTGGTGAAGAGGGTGAGAGACTGTGAATATAGCAAACCCTAGCAAAGGAATGCTGAGCCTCCAGCGTGTGTATATATATATATATATATGTAGTGCGGCGAGAGTGTGGAGAGTGCAAACCCTAGAGAACAAGCGCTGAGGCTCCAGCTTATATAGTACTCCTACATATATACTGTAGAACGGACTAAGCTCCGGTGCCTTAACTGCACCTGCCTTTGGCTGTATGATAGGTGGGCCAGCCACATTTTGGGCCCACCTCTCGTACACCCAAAGGCAGGTCCACTAAGTCAATGAAGTTGTGTCCATATAGTACTCGTGTATACTACTAATATATAGTGGAGTGCTTTTCTTATTCTGTCCATAACAATCGTTTTAAATTGTGTAAGTATGAAATGAAACTCTTTATTTAAATTACCAGTGAAGAAAACTACTACTTCCGATGAACTAACGATCCACACATCCTGGTCGCACTTCCTGTCCTTCACATGCGGTACACTACTGATACGTCTCCAACATATCTATAATTTTTGAGTGTTCCATGCTATTATATTATCTGTTTTGGATGTTTATGGGCTTTATTATACACTTTTATATTATTTTTGGGACTAATCTATTAACCCAGAGCCTAGTGCCAGTTTCTGTTTTTTCCTTGTTTTAGAGTATCGCAGAAAAGGAAAATCAAACAGAGTCCAATTGACCTGAAACTTCACGGAACTTATTTTTGGACCAGAAGAAGCCCACGGGGTATCGGAGATGGACCAGGAGAGTCCCGGGCTGCCCACGAGGGTGGGGGCGCGCCCACCCCCCTGGGCACGCCCCCTGCCTCGTGGACAGCCGAAGATCCACCGACGTACTTCTTCCTCCTATATATACCCATATACCCTAAAAACTTCGGGGAGCAGAATAGATCGGGAGTTCCGCCGCCAGAAGCCTCCATGGCCACCGAAAACCAATCTAGACCCGTTCCGGCACCCTACCGGAGGGGGGAATCCCTCTCCGGTGGCCATCTTCATCATCCCGACGCTCTACATGACGAGGAGGGAGTAGTTCACCCTCGGGGCTGAGGGTATGTACTAGTAGCTATGTGTTTGATCTCTCTCTCTGTCTCGTGTTCTTGAGGTGATACGATCTTGATGTATCCCGAGCTTTGCAATTATAGTTGGATCTTATGATGTTTCTCCCCCTCTACTCTCTTGTGATGAATTGAGTTTTCCCTTTGAAGTTATCTTATCAGATTGAGTCTTTAAGGATTTGAGAACACTTGATGTATGTCTTGCGTGGGATACTCGTTGTGACAATGGGGTATTCTATTGATCCACTTGATGTATGTTTTGGTGATCAACTTGCGGGTTCCGTCCATGAACCTATGCATAGGGGTTGGCACACGTTTTCGTCTTGACTCTCCGGTAGAAAGTATGGGGCACTCTTTGAAGTACTTTGTGTTGGTTGAATATATGAATCTGAGATTTTGTGATGCATATCGTATAATCATACCCACGGATACTTGAGGTGACAATGGAGTATCTAGGTGACATTAGGGTTTTGGTTGATTTGTGTCTTAAGGTGTTATTCTAGTATGAACTCTATGATAGATTGAACGGAAAGAATAGCTTCGTGTTATTTTACTACAGACTCTTGAATAGATCGATCAGAAAGGATAACTTTGAGGCGGTTTCATACCCTACCATAATATCTTCATTTGTTATCCGCTATTAGTGACTTTGGAGTGACTCTTTGTTGCATGTTGAGGGCTAGTTATATGATCCAATTATGTTATTATTGTTGAGAGAACTTGCACTAGTGAAAGTATGAACCCTAGGCCTTGTTTCAATTCATTGCAATACCGTTTGTGCTCACTTTTATCATTAGTTACCTTGCTGTTTTTATATTTTCAGATTACAAAAACCTTTATCTACCATCCATATACCACTTGTATCACCATCTCTTCGCCGAACTAGTGCACCTATACAATTTACCGTTGTATTGGGTGTGTTGGGGACACAAGAGACTCTTTGTTATTTGGTTGCAGGGTTGCTTGAGAGAGACCATCTTCATCCTACACCTCCCACGGATTGATAAACCTTAGGTCATCCACTTGAGGGAAATTTGCTACTGTCCTACAAACCTCTGCACTTGGAGGCCCAACAAAGTCTACAAGAAGAAGGTTGTGTAGAAGACATCAACTACCCTCCCTTAAGTGAACAACCACACATGCGCCAAATTATCGGAAACGTGTGAGAGAGTGTGTACAAATAAAGAACTTTAATTTCAATTATCGGAAAGGTTTGAGAGTATGTACAGTTTTCCCTCTCTCAATAATAATGGTTTGTTGTGTTCGGCCTAAACTTGGTCAAACTTTACAAAATTTGACTTCAGTCAAATCTAACGTGCGGAGTAAATAAAAATGGAGGGCTACTACGTCCATCCGGGTTTTTAGTCCACACCATTTTTTTAATCAAAGTTAATAGCTAGACAAATAAAATTATAGGGGAGCTGAAGACAAAGTTGTCAGAAGGCTTAAAATCAATACGAAACTTATGCTCTTAGTACCAACGTCAATCCTTCTTCGAGGAAACATTTGGTTCATAGCCAATTGTGTGATAAAATTGCACCAACGTGAAAGATGACCACGTCTCCAACACAACCAAGGTGAACTGATGAAGGATATATCATCTTTGTGGGTAACAAGCAAAGAGCACTGATGGAAGACAGCTTGTTTTTCATTAAAAATCGATCAGCTGCACCAGCCGATGCAACCATGAGGCACAACCATGAGCATCGATAGGTCATCGTGGTGATGCATCATCCATTTGGCATCAAGTTTGGGTGAGGCACCTATGAAGTTTGACAAATCCTCAATGTGGTGTGTTTCTTCTTAGTAATCAAGCTCGAGGAAGGAAGATTCACGTGGCAGAGGACAGTGAGGCGGAACAACAATGGCCATCCAATTTTGTGCAGTTCCACTAAAATTGAGGAAGACATGCCTGGGTATGGAGATACGCATCGCTGTTTGCAAAAATATAAAAAATGGATATAGTTTTTTTACTTTGTTTTGGCAGTGGTACAAGATTAACAGCAACATCTCAATTGTCAATAAGAATTAATGAAAAGTACACCAACAAACATAAGCATCATGATTATCTTTATGGGAACTAAACCAGGATACCCAAGAAAAAAACATTTCTTCATTTAACCAGTGATAGTATTAGATTAGCAGTAGCAATAGGAGCATATGGACAATGACCGCACAATGACCATGTACTTTTTGTCGAAACAACATGTATACCTCCACCGATGCATAAACCAGGACAACTTTTCGAGTGGTGTTGAGGATATAACCACTGAGGGTAAACCGCCCAGGAGGGGCCGGTTCACCTTCAGTTATACTGAAGCCCAAGGAAACCCAGAAGATGGCGCTTTATGGATGAAGCTTAGAGGACCAGAGCCCGCAGGCGGTTTAGGGCCCATGATAGTAAACCGCCATGATTGGATAAACTTGCATTGTAAGATAAGAAAGAAGAGACCGAGGCAGACACTTGTATGAGCCAGCCTCGGGACTCTATAGACTGGTCGGGATCCTCCTGAATATATAAAGGGGTGACCCGACGGCAGTTCAGGGACAGGAAAAACAACAACTCAAAGCCAGACAAAGCGGATTCGCTCCCTGGTCTTCAAAACCCCAGCAATACCAATCACAACTAGACGTAGGCTTTTACCTTCATCGAAGGGGCCGAACTAGTATAAAAGTCTTGTGTCCCCTTGTCCGGTTTAACCCCTTCAAGCTAACCCGTAGTGATGGCTCCACGACTAAGTCCTTCCATGAGGACATCTGCCGTGACAATTCCACGACAGTTGGCGCCCACCGTGGGGCTATCGCACGATGGTTTCGAGTTCTTGAAGGGCAACTTCGATGGACTGAAGGGATACGCTGTGGGCCGGATGACGAAGAGTCGCCGCGAAAAGCTCTACATCGACAACGTGGGATGGGGTCCCGAGGCTAATTCAATCGAATACGGGTACTGGGTCCCTTTGGTGGGATTCATGTCTTCATCAACAAGATCGGCGAACTGGCCCCCGAGCCGGACACCTGCACCGACATCATCGAGACGGCTCTGCATGCAAGTTCTTTACCGGTTCAGCCTGAGGCCAGGCATGTTTTCGTGGGTGTCGTCCATGGTTCGGGTTATGAGGAGGAACCGATCTCCGATGGAGAAACCGTAGTCCGCAGTGATGACGAGTCTTCTAGAGAAACCGAATCGCTTTACCAGTTGTACGACGGCCGGATTGAGGGAGGATCTGAGGGCAACAGTATTCCGGATTCCCCCGGTCTGCCAAACCGGGCCGTTGTCTTCATGGCCGGCACACGACCGGCGCCTCATTCATCTACCGCCGCAGCGGTACTCTCCGGTTCAACGACGGCCACGCCAGAAGGTGCAGGAAGCTCGGCGCTGCCTCGGGCCCAAGTCTTGTCTGATTTGTTCGACGCTCTAGCGGCACTGATGTCCGCGGAGGTAGACGCAGCAGCCAGGGATCACCACGATGCGGAGATTCTAAAAGTGAAAGATTAGATATCCCAGGCTAAAGCGGACCTGGCAGCAGAGAACGCCAGGATGGCCATAGAGCAGGCCGAGTTGGAAGCACAGGCTTACCGGATTATACTAGATCAGAATGCTTCAGAAGAGGTCATGAGAAGAAGGTACCGATCACATCTCCCGTCGGTTTATGAGCCGCAAATCTTTTCAACACGCCAGGTGCAGGAGCTGGTAACCCACCCGCGCCAAACCGGGTGGGGGCACTGGAAGCAGGAGCGCCGGTTCAGCCACGCGCAACAAACCTGCCTCGCCAGAACAACGTTGTATCATCAACGCCGCCCGGGCATTATTCCAACCCGTTGGATAATATTGTGGCCGCCGCTTCATGCCTGGCGGCTCTCCCAACCGACGACGAATCACCAATTGCAGTGCTAGCGCGTCGGGCCAGGGATCTCCTTCAGACAGCACTAAATCAACAGCAAGCGTATTCACACAGCCGTGAGAGGATTCATTCCACTCCCTGTCCAAGCCGGAGTTATAGCAGACACGTGGAGGACGAACCGGCCGTATCCAGTAGCGCACGCCACCGAAATTCGCCGCGGGAGAACAACCCGGCCGGGGGAGGTGCTAATGCGCAAGATGTTGTGGACCACGACCGTGCACGATGGGGGGCCGAGTTGACAGCTCGACACGGAGCATGACATCATACTCCGGTTCACCCCACTGCCTCCGTGGAGCCAGGAGTAATGTTTAGTTCCCTAGGGGTACCATGTTTAACTCCGGCACTGCATAATGTGCGATTGCCCAAGGATTTCAAGGGACCTCATAAGGCACCAAATTACACCGCCGATTTGCAGCCAGTGGCGTGGGTGGAGAGCTATGAGATGGCAATGGAGATGTTAGATGTGGATGAGGCAGTTTGTGCTAAATATTTCACCATGATGTTGGAAGGAACAGCTCGCACTTGGTTGAAGATCTTGCCAACCAACTCTATCGACTCATGGGCCGAATTAAAGCGCCGGTTTATCCAGAACTTCAAGGATACGTGCAAGCAGCCGATGTCAATTGTGGATCTGGCCGCTTGTGTCCAAGAGGAAGGGGAGTCCACGACCCATTGGGTTAAACGAGTCTCGACGATTTTGCATTCGTCAGATCGTATTAATGCAGATACCGCAGTATTAACGTTGGAGGGCAATTGCCGTTTCAAGCCGTTGAAACAGAAGTTGGGAAGGCTCAAACGTCATTCCAACGACATGTCAACACTCATGGCCGCTTTAGTTAAGTATGCCGATTCAGATAATACCAAGGATCCGGATTCAGAGGAGGACAAACCGGAGAAGGGAAAGAAGAACGGCAGTGCAAAAGGGCAGCACCACAACCAAGGGGGCCATGGGAATAACAGTAAGCGTAAAGCGGATAATTCAGATTTGGTGGCTAACACAAATATGCAGCGTCGCAAAGGTAAACCGCCCCAGCGCGGCATGAATCTGGATCGTTTGTTAAACCAGCCCTGCCCGAAGCATGGAACCAAGGAGGCCCCTTCCACACATCTTTTGAAAGATTGTCACATAATGAGGGAGTTCAAAAATTCTGATTTATACCGGTATGATCAGGATCCACCGGGTGGTTCAGGCCCAAGTTTCCATGGGGGAGGCGGTTCAAGCTCTGGATTTCAGAACAACCAGGGCCATCAGAACAACCATGGTAATAACCAGCAGAATAACCAAGGGAATCAGCAACAGTCAGGTTACCAGAGTCACCCCAAGCAGTTAAACAGTGGACAGTATCATGTGTTCACTACCAGCTTGTGCAAGCGGGATCAGAAACTTCACAAGAGGGCAGTCAATACTGTTGAACCGGCTGTACCACATTATCTACGATGGTCGGAGCAGCCTATTGTGTGGAGCAGGGAGGATCACCCGTCCCGGGTTGACAATCCGGGCCAACTAGCCTTGGTGGTAGCGCCTCAGGTGGGGAGCTATAAGTTTACCAAGGTTCTGATGGATGGAGGGAGCAGTATCAACATCCTGTACTATGAGACTTTCCGTCGCATGGGTTTGACGGATAAGAATCTTAAACCGTCAAACACTATCTTTCATGGTGTGGTACCAGGTAAATCGGCCTACCCTGTGGGAAAGATTGCTTTGGAAGTTGTGTTTGGAAATGAGTTTGATTCCAGGTCTGAGACTTTGACCTTTGAAGTCATGAAAATCCAGAGTCCATATCACACGCTATTTGGACGGCCGGCTTACACGAAATTCATGGCGAGGCCCTGTTATGTCTATCTACAGCTCAAGATGCCAGGTTATAAGGGGATGATCACAGTACATGGGAGCCGAAAGATTGCCTTGGATTGCGAGGAAGGTGAAGCGGCCTATGCAGAATTGGTTTGTTCCACAGAGGAGCTGAAATTCTATAAAGACAATGTTGATCCGGCGGATATGACCCCTCTAAAGAAACCTACGACTGGACATGACCCGGCCCTGACGTTCAAACCGGCTAATGAGACTAAGCTTGTTGACTTCGTCCCTGGTGATTCTTCCAAGCAGTTTAGTATCAGTGCAAATCTGGATCCGAAATAGGAAAGCACGCTCATCGAGTTCATCCGTGAGAACCGGGACATCTTTGCATGGAAACCTTCTGACATGCCAGGTGTACCGAGGGAACTCACTAAGCACACCCTAAATATTGATCCTAAGTTTAAGCCGGTCAAGCAGTACCTTCGCCGCTTTAACAAAGAAAGACGCAAGGCCATCGGCGAAGAGGTAGCCCGGCTACTGGCGGCTGGGTTTATTGTCAAAGTGTTTCATCCCGAATGGTTGGCTAATCCGGTGCTTGTTCTTAAGAAAAATGACACTTAGCGTATGTGTGTAGACTACACTGATTTGAATAAAGCTTGCCCGGCAGATCCTTTCGCTCTCCCGCGTATTGATCAGATCAATGATGCAACGGCGGGTTGTGAGCACCTGAGTTTCCTGGATTCTTATTCAGGTTATCATCAGATTAAGATGGCAGTTAAGGACCAGGAGAAGACAGCCTTTATCACTCCCTTTGGAGCCTTCTGCTATGTTTCTATGCCCTTTGGGCTCAAGAGTGCCCAAGCAACCTACCAGCGTTGTGTGCAAAATTGTCTTCACAAGCAGATCGGGCGTAATGTTCATGCCTATGTGGATGACATTGTGATGAAATCCAGGAAGCAGGAAACCCTGATAAATGATCTCAAAGAGACGTTTGACAATCTTCAGGTGTACAAAATGATGCTCAACCCGGACAAATGGGTTTTTGGTGTTCCGGCAGGCAAACTCTTGGGTTTTCTTGTGTCTAACAGAGGTATTGAGGCAAATCCGGAAAAGATCAAAGCAATCACATCCTTGGCTAAACCGGCATGTATCAATGATGTTCAGCGTCTGGCGGGCCGGATTGCAGCCCTCAGCCGATTTATCAGCCATTTGGGAGAGAAGGCGATTCCCCTGTATCATATGTTAAAGAAAACAAATAAATTCTTCTGGAGTGATGCCGCTGATGCGGCATTCGAGGAGTTGAAGCGGCAGCTAGCTGAACCGCCAGTCCTCGCTGCTCCAGTTGATAATGAACCTCTACTGTTGTACATGGCTGCCAATGCTCGAGCGGTTAGTGTGGCGATTGTGGTTGAGCGTAAGGAGGTTGGGAAAGAATATCCGGTTCAACAACCAGTTTATTACATCAGTGAAGTACTGATCGAATCAAAGCAAAGATAACCGCATTGGCAGAAGCTAGTGTATGGAGTTTTCATGGCAAGTAGGAAACTCAAGAAATATTTTCAAGGCCATCCTATTACAGTGGTTAGTTCTGCTCCCTTGGGTGATATAATCCAGAATAGAGAGGCAACTGGCCGGGTTGCGAAGTGGGCGATCGAGCTCGGTCCCCATAGTTTGAAGTATACACCCCGAACAGCCATCAAATCTCAGGCGCTTGTGGACTTCATCAATGATTGGACCGAGTTACAGGCACCAGAAGACAAACCGGATAATACATATTGGACCATTCACTTTGATGGATCCACGCAGCTGGAAGGCTCGGGGGCTGGAGTTGTCCTCACTTCCCCTCGAGGATATAAGATTTGTTATGTTCTCCGCTTAATGTTTCCTTGTACGAACAATGCAGCAGAGTACGAGGCCTTGCTCCATGGTCTTCGTGTAGCTAAGGAAATGAACTTAAGCCGGGTTCGATGCTTTGGAGATTCTGATCTGGTGGCTCAGCAAGTTTCTGGTACTTGGGATTCTAAAGACCCGCTCATGGCGGCTTATAGGCGCGAGGTGGATATTCTGGCAGGTCACTTTAAGGGTTATCAGGTGGAGCACATCGACCGGCGCAAGAATGAAGCAGAAGATGCTCTAAGCCGATTGGGATCTCAGCGTAAACCGGTACCACCTAATACCTTTCTAGATATCTTGCATAACCCGTCTGTAAAGTTGCCTACAGAGGAGGATTTAGCTGTTCCTGATCTGGAGGCCCAGTTGGTAGCCGTTTTACATGCCACTCTGGATTGGACGGTTCCATATTTGGCGTATCTGAACCGGGGCGAGTTACCAGAAGATGAACTTTTCGCCAGGCAGATAGTCCGGCGGTCCAAGTCTATGGTTGTTCACAATGGCGAGTTGCACCGTTCTAGTGTTTCAGACGTATTCCAACGTTGTGTTTCTCCTGAAGAAGGACAAGAGATTCTACGGGAAATCCATGAAGGGGATTGCGGTCACCATGCCAGCTCAAAGTCCTTGGTTGCTAAGGCTTTCCGACACAGGTTCTACTGGTTGACAGCTCATTCTGATGCGGAAGACTTGGTAAAGTGGTGTGACGCTTGTCAGAAATTTTCACGTCGTGCTCATGTTCCTGCTCAGGAGTTACGCATGATCCCCATCACTTGGCTGTTTGCTACTTGGGGGCTTGATATGGTTGGACCCTTTAAACGTTCTAAGGACAAGAAGACCCACCTGTTGGTGGCGGTTGACAAGTTCACCAAATGGGTTGAAGCGGAGCCTGTCAGTAAATGTGACGCAGCCACGGCGGTTCAATTTCTCAAAAAGATTATTTTCCGTTTCAGCTTTCCACATAGCATCATCATAGATAATGGTACGAACCTTTCTAAAGGTGAGATGGAGGAGTTCTGCCAACGAGAGCACATCCGGCTTGATGTAGCGTCCGTGGCTCACCCCCAGTCCAATGGTCAAGCTGAGAGGGCGAATCAAGAAATACTGAAGGGTATCAAGCCTCGGCTCATGGTCCCTTTGAAGCGGACGCCGGGTTGTTGGGTGGAGGAATTACCATCTGTGTTATGGAGCATAAATACCACCCCAAACCGATCTACGGGATATACACCCTTTTTCCTGGTCTATGGGGCTGAGGCTGTCCTCCCAAGTGATATTCGTCACGACTCGCCCCGGGTCACGAATTATGTTGAAGCGGATAACGAGCAAGCACGCCAAGAGGCACTGGACCTGTTAGATGAGAAGCGAGACATGGCTTTGGCTCGGTCGGCGGTTTATCAGCAAGACCTGCGGCGTTATCACAGCCGACGGGTTAAGACAAGAACCTTTCAAGAAGGCGATTTGGTACTTCGGCTCATTCAAGACTAGACTGATATGCATAAGTTATCCCCACCTTGGGAAGGGCCTTTTGTGGTCAGCAAAAATCTGCACAACGGATCATACTACCTCATTGACGTTCGAGAAGACTCACGTAGCTCTGAGGAGGAGACCCGGCGGCCATGGAACATAGCTCTCCTACAGCCTTATTACGCTTGAAGCCACAGGCTTTTCAGATGTACATATTTCAACCATGTATATATTATGATTAATATAATAAACCGGCATCCTTGATATCAACCAGGGCCTCCGCCGTTTTTTCTTCAAATATCTGTTAACGTGGGGGCTTCCTGTTCAAACATAGGTGTATTCACCAAATAGAACATAGCGTTACTACCCTCTTGATACAGCTATCACGCCACAACAAAGCTTGGGAGCTTCACACCCATGGGGCCAAAGAGAGTCTTGTTGCTACGCACTACTCAAACATAGGCACCCATTGAACACAGCTCACAAAGTTACTTGGGGGCTCTTTGCGTCAAATACCAAAGAGTTTGAAAGGACCCTTGTAGCTGGGTATCGACCCGCGGCTTGGAAGCCTGGTGTATTCACCTAAAACCCCGGGTTAACCTGCCTTCATCAAGTAAGCCACTCCTATCCAGGTAATCCTGGCACGACCCGTCGAACGTTTGACAGTTACTCTCATTGAGACCCTGAACTTGTCAAAGTTAAAACGATGATTGGTTAGTTGGAGGGCCATCTTAAAAGGCTTTGCCAAAATGGTTTAACTCAGTGGCCTGGCAGCCCATGAAAAGCCTCGATTTGGGCCTGACAGCCCTCGAAAAGCCTCGACTACAGTTTTTTGTTTGCTTTTTTCTGCCAAGTTTTTGTTTCTCGTGAGGTCTATGTTAAACCGGAGTTTCTTAACCCGGCATGCCTTATGGATCTTCTGTTAAAGTATACAATTAAAGGTAATCCGGCATCCCTCAAAACCGGTCTGGCTTTGACACTTTGTCTCCAGCAATCGGCCGGTGTTCATCACAACCCAGTTTTATATCATATATGCCAACATGGCATGGTGGAAGTTGGGTTTTCACCTTTTCTTCAAATCACAATTGGTAAACCAACAGCAATGTTTTATATCACAGGCACAGGGATTGCATAATATTGTAAAAATACATAAGCCAGTACTGAAATTCTCATGACAAATCAACGCAAAGTGTATCCCACTTCATGAGGGCAATGGATCAAAGTATTTCCACTAGCTTATTACAAGGCGCTTGAAGGCCCAAAGTATGGTGTTTCGAGCAGAACAAGGTTTCTGGAGCATCACTCTAATTGCCGGATCAAGTCTCATTACCATGTTGATGCCAAGTTGATGGGTCATCTGGCGTCGGTTCAGCCTCCTCTTCCCCACCTAGCGGCTGGAAGTTTGTGGTGGTCTAGTCAATCTGGGTTAAGGCCTGAAAGATAGCTTCTTCAATGATAAGTTCTGATGGATCAATGTCAGGGGCATAAGTGTGCTTACGGATTCCTGGAATTAGATTTTGCGCCTCCGGAATGACAGGGTTAGCCCGTTTGTTGTTGGCATCATAATAAGACCGGTGAACCGTCAAGTTAGCATCTTCTGCCAGCTGACTCGACAGAGGATGCATCTCCCTTGTCACTCTTTTAAGGGCCGCATCTCCCTTGTCACTCTTTTAAGGGCCGCATCATCAAAATCTGCCCTGTTTTCTTGTGTGCTTGGAAAGCCTTTGGCAAGGTCAACCGGATCCAAGTCAGCTATCCATGCTTTGGCTCGGGTAAGTGCCAACAAAGCGCCGGCCCTGGCAGCAGATCGCTTCACCTCTTCTAGCTGTGCTAGTACCATGGATAGCCTTGTCAGAGTATCCTTGATCAGTGTTGGGGCCGGATTGTCATAGGAGCCTGCACAGATAACCCGTTGAGCACCGGTGTAAAGTTGTTCCAGAAGAGTATATGCTGTTTTCAGCTTCATCCGTACATCTGAGCCCAGATGAGTAATGCAGCTCCCTGCAACAGTTTAAGAATTTCATATTTCAACCGGCACCTTACAAGATGGGTATTTCAAATACTTTGCTAGGAGTACTTACCAAATACTGCGGAGGTCATGGCATTCACTTGACAATTTAACCCAGAAAGCTCTTCTGCCACCGGTTAAGTGTAGATTCGGTGTCTTCAGCCCATTTCAGCAATGTCCCCTTTTCAGTGTCCCAGTTGGCACGTTCCGTCTTGAATTCTTCTTTCAGTCGTTCTATGGAAGTTAAAGCGGCTCGAAGTTCATATTTGGCTTTGGAAGATTCTTCTTGGTGAGATTTGATACTTTCTTGAAGATCAGCAATCTGCGTCCGTTGATGGTTTATGTCAGCCTACCAAAATCAAGAGGAGCATTTCAATATTTTATCAAAAGTCCCAAGCATACAACTGGTTCTACACTTGGCATTTGGGGACTAATGCGGATTAATTCTTTCTTACTGCTTATTCAAAGTCCCAAGGATTCATACAAGTTTAAATCCTGGAACTTGGGGGCTAATGCGGATTAATTCTTTCTTACTGCTTATTCAAAGTCCCAAGGATTCATACAAGTTTCAATCCTGGCACTTGGGGGCTAATGCGGATTAATTCTTTCTTACTGCTTATTCAAAGTCCCAAGGATTCATACAAGTTTCAATCCTGGCACTTGGGGGCTAATGTGTGTTTGTTCAAAAAACTTAAAAGTCAACAATGTGCAGTTTGGAAATTCAATGTCCGGTTTGTTTTTACAAATTAAACAGACCGTTGGGGGCTACAGGATACAAGGCAGTGAAAATACAAAGATAAGGAGGAAAATGTTTACCTCATAAAGTTCCTTCATCAGATTTACCAAGTCAGCCTCATTATCTCGACTTGTATAAAGCCGGTTCAAGAAACCGGAATGAAGATCCTGGGCAGAAAGATTAGCATATTTTGACATATCAATTTCCATCTTCCTCTTGCCCATTGCAATAAACTCATCCTTGGCGGTATGTTTTGCCAAGACAACTGGATCACCCGGAGCGGTATAAGCAGTGCCAGTAACAATAACGTCATCGTCTTTAGCTGGGCTTGGCGGATTAGCACTTGACTTCAGTGGATCAGCAGCCGGACTTGCAGGCATAGCATGTGGACTTGAGGTATCCTCATGTATGGCCGGATCAGCTTCCGGCGGATTAGCATTGATAGTTGGCTCTGGCAGGGTAAAATCATCCATGAGATTATCGAGATTTTTATCAAGATCCTCAGGAGCTTTCTCCGGCTCAACTTCACCGGTAGGGGCGCTGGTCCTGGCCTTCTTACTCAAACGAGCTTGAGCACTAATATTAAAACAAAGATTAGCATGGTCAACTGAGTTATGAAAGAGAAGGGAAGACTACACACTTACCCAGGGACGGTTTTCAGTGGAGGCAGCTGAGTGGTTGATGAACCGCCAGACGAATTAGAAGATGCCTGATAATTTGAATCAGATGAATTGAGAGGGCATCGGAAGAAACCTTTCAAAAGATAACATTTTTCCGAAGAACAAGCAACCTCTGGACGACGTCTCTGGTTTGGGGTATGAGGTAAACCAGAAGAAGTGACCTGTTGACCACTGTGCCGGGTTGTGCGACGCCCTTCGGTTTGCTGTGTCTTCAAAGAAAGTTTTTGATCCAAATGAGCAACAGGGTGAGGGCATTTCACTTTTCAAACTACATGGCGAAATCGTTGAACCGGCACAAGTTCCGAGTCAGAAGAAAGACAAATTACCTCAACATGATCTGCATGGCTGGCCTCTGCATCATCCTGGAAATAATCATTGTCAGTAAAATATATGGATAGAAGTCAAGGGAGTCAAACTTTACCTCTTCAGCCGAGTCATCGACATCTTCTGGTGGCTCTGAAGACTCAACAGTTTTCTTTTTGGCAGCTTTCTTGATGACCTTGGTCTTACTACGAGGAGCCTTAGCTACTTTGTCTTGAGTTTTCTATTTCCAAAAAGAGCTACTGGCCTATGGGATTGCACAAAAGTATTATTATAGCAGTGTCAAAGCAGAGAAGGATAAGGAAAAGTACAAGGTTCAAATATTTACCCCTGGCGGTTTGTTGGAGGCGTAAAAAGGACGCAGACCAATTTAAGTACATACGGCGAGCGGTTCGTCGAGTATTTTCTTTACACTTTCATTGACTTCATCGTCCGTCAGTTCTATTGAATTAAACCATTGAGGATCATTGGTGTTGCCGGTGTATTCGAATATCAATCCGGGCCGGCGGCTTAAAGGAAGAATGCACCATGAAATCCAGCAACGGACGAGATCAACACCAGTTAAACCGTTGGCAAGAAGAGCCTGAAGTTTGGCGAGTTGAGGTGCATAGGCTTGTCGATCTTTGGCAGGCAATCTCTGAGGTAAAGGGTGATTATTACTGAGCCGGTGCAGACGGTAGCCCGGCAAGGGATTCTCTTCAGCAGGGGCGGTATTCTGACAATAGAACCAGGTTTGGTTCCAGTCTTTTGGATGGCTGTGAAGTTTGGCGTGAGGAAAATCAACCTCTTTCCAGTCTTTTGGATTGACACACCGCCAAGTTCAGTATTAGGTCCATCAGAAAATCCCGTCCGGCGGTTGAAGTGAAAGAGATCTAGAAAGAGGTCGACAGTTGGTTCTTCTTGCAGATAAACCTCGCAGAATACTTGGAAATTGCATATGTTGGACACAGAATTTGGTCCAATATCTTGAGGATGAAGTTGGAGCCTGGCAAGAACATCCCGGAAATTTTTTGATCCGGGAGGACTGAAACCTCGAGCTAAATGTTGCAAGAATACAATCACTTCTCCATCTTGAGGTTCAGGGGGGGCACTCAGGGCCAGGAACTCGCCAATGGAGGACATTTTTTGAAGCCATAGCGCCGGTGGTGATATATTCATTGATTTGTGTTTCTGTGATCCGAGACGGAACCCAGTTGCAAGCAGCAAATTGCTTCGTCATCTTACAAAGTCTGTAAAAGGAAAATGGACGGTTTATGATTGGCGGTTCATATGTGTTTGTCAAAATGTTAAACCGGCAATTCAAGGTATACGTATGAAGTGAACCGGGCATGGCTGTTCAAAGTCTAGATGGCGGTTTAAGAGAGGTCTAATGACATACGACGGATTATCAACACTAAAGGATAAATTGCCTTTTGGAGGCAGAATCCCAAGCTGGAAATTTGTTAAGTGTGGAACAAATAGGTTTTCACAAGTTGCAATTATTATTTTGGATCAAATGGTCGCTCTGGAAGGAAAAATTTCTAGACCTAAAACAGTGCAGAGAAGTTCATACACTCAAAGAGGGCTTCCAAACAATGGAAATGAGATCTATTTTTATGCAAGATAAGCGCAAACAATTGCTCCAGCAGTTCTACGTTGTTTTTACAATCTAAACAGGGTATTGGAGGTGAAAACTAACAAGGGTTTTGTCACACCCTGCATTTTGTAACTCTTCATTTGCATGAAAAATTTGGACCAACAAAAACTTTTGCATTTGGCTTTTATTTGGAGTTGGTTTTCTCTCCGTGCTTTTCAAGTGCTCTTTAAAGTCAACACAACTCCACCTTCTATACTTCATCTCCTTGCCCCAAACTTCTGCCCAATGATCATGCCATGTGTATAGTACAATATAGTATTTTCTTACAAAAATAAATTGGCCAAATGGTATTTTTCAAAAATTAGTTTTCCAAAAACCCCTGAATTAAGAATTGTACTGCAAGTACTTAATTCAGGGCAGTAAAAACCTTTCAAAAAGTATATTTGAAACCTATAGGTATAGGATCCAAAAAAACCACAAAAATATAATTTTAAAAGTTATTTTCCTATTTTATTTAAAGGCTTTTTCTTAAGGCCAGAAATGGTCTTTAATAGGTTAAAATTATTTTAATGTTTCAAAAATATTTGAGAAAATTTAGGGAAACTCCGTAGACATATATTTTCCATATATATGAGTTTAAACACATGGTCATGTTCAAAATATTGGACAAAACCTCCCAAAACCATTTCTGCCCATTTCAAGGATTTGAAATATTTCTACAGGAAATATTTTCATAAAAATCCAAGAAAAATCCAGCAAGTCACAAATGTATATTGTGATGATCTTGCAAAGCCTCACTTCAATCAAGATCATTTTGGTCCACCAAATGCCCCAAAACCCTCTCTGACCAGAACCAAATTTGAACAAGTTTGTACTACCAACTTTCTCTCCTTGACCCCAACTTTTGTGAGGATGTTGAAATCCCCATATGAGGCCACTACACCAAGTGGTGCATCAAGGAGAAATGATTTGCTCAATTAGATCTACACAAGTCCATTTCTGCTAATTTCTAGGGTTTGCCAAAGTTACATTGGCAACTTTTCCCAAATGAGCTCAAATTTGGTGGCACACCCTATTTCCAAGTGTCATTCCATCCTGTTAAGTATCATGGCAATTGGAGTTCATTTGCTTGCCCAAACCATTATCAAACACCTTCTGGCATTTTGCAAAAACCACTGTTTTGACCCCTTCCACTATTCTTGGTAAGCTCAACTTTTTACCACAGCCCCTTCTAGTCATATTCTACCTATAGTAAGTTTTCCTAGCCCAAACTCAATTATTGGGGGGATGAAAACCTCTCTCTCCCTCTCTGGACAGCCACTTTCTCTCTCTCCCTCACCCTCTCTCCTCTCCTACTGGCTCTCCAAGCCATCCAATGCCCCTCTCCTCTTCTTTACTCCCCCCTAGACCTGTTAGACACCAAAGGACGCGCTCACCATGCATAAAGAATGGCCATGCCGGCCATTTGGGTGCTCTGGAGCGTGCTACAGTGCGTTCCCGCACTGTGGCCGCCCCCTTCCAGCCACCTCCGGCCACCTCAGGCCTCCCCCGCGCGCCTGCCGATGCGCCTCGGCGTCCGCAACATGCTACGCGGTCGGCCCCCTCCTCTCTCCTCCTCCCCGCGCCTCCGCGCTAGCGAACAAGGGCCGCCCGAGCGCGCCAATGGTGCGGCTCACACACGCGCACCCCTGACCTCTCCCCCACCTCCTCTCTCTATCTCACCCGACGTGGTCGACGTCCAGGAACACCCCAGACACCACGCCTGCTTCCCCCCGAGCCCTGCAGCGACGAGCGTGAGCTCGCCGGCGCACGGGTCTACAGGACCTCGTCGTTCGCCTATATAAAGGCCTCCCCGAGCCTCCCAATCACCACCACTCGCCCTCACCTACTCCAAAACCTCCCCCTGCACCCCCAGTTCCTCTCCAGAGCCGCCCGAGCTCGAGATCGAGCTCGAGCTCCACCGCTTCGGCTCGCCGGAGTTCGCGAGGTATAGGCCTCCCCTGCTCCTCCTTTGCCTCGATCTGGAACCCCTGCATCCCACTGATCGTTTCCCCTCTCTTCCCCGCCTCGTTTGTAGCCGAAAACGGCCGAAGCCGTCGACGCCCGAAGCTTCTCCGCCGCAAGACCTCGTCGCCGGTGAACCAGGCAGCTCCGGTGACGCCCGCCACCAACACCCGATCGGCGACGCAACACTGAGTCCAGCAGTGCCCTCGCCCGACCTCGCCGTGGCCTACGCCGTCGCCGGTGAGCTCGCCGTCCCCTCTGGCCCAGGGTTGACAACGACGGCCGTGGGGCCAATCAGTCAGCCTCACATACTGACAGGTGGGCCCCACCCGTCAGGTTCAAACACGCACGCGCGCGCACCGGTTCGCTGCGTCGGCTGGAGGCGTATTTTCCAAATACGCCTTCGACGTGGCCGCCCTGCGTGGGCTGATTTCCCCTCTGGGCCTGCTACGCTGCGGCTGTTCTGGCCCAGTTGCACAGTGCTGTTTCCCTTTTTCCTTTTTCTGGAAAATTGCAAAAATTCCACAGGATTAAATAATAATCCAAATGCAATAATTCCAACTCCCATAGTTTTCTAAAAATCCCACCTATTTAATGGTGCAACTTTCATTCAAATCCAACCAACTTTTATGTACTGTTCAAATTTAAATTCAAATTTGAGCAGTTAAATCTCTGTTTGGAAATCCATATCCCCTCTTGTATAACTCCAAATCCAAAACTAAGAATTTTCCCCTTCTTAGATTTCCACCTAGTATTTTATAAAAATAAGTTGACATTTTTCTGAGCACTTTGGTTTTTCTGTTTTTATTATTGCCTTATTTTCTCGTTATTATTTTGCGACGATAGATTGCGTTGCTGACGAAGGAGTTGGACCAGAAGACTTTGAAGACCCAGAAGACCTTGTTGAGCCAGGCAAGAAGCCCTTCGACCATATCTATGAAACCCTTTTTATGCATTCCATATGGCACTTTATTATTGTTGCATCGGAATCATGATGAGAGGGGAGCCACTTTGGTGGGTTGCCCTCGTCCCCTCCTTATTGATACTTGCATTTGTGCATGACCCTACCTCCTTATGAGGGTTATGCCGGTGGGAGTAGATAGAATGCTAAAGTAGTGCTATGCAAAAAGGGACGGGTAAAAGCATGGTGATGGAGATAAAGCATTTTCAAAGGACTTTTCGAAAACCCCGTCGGGTGCCACTTATGCCCGAGGGAGATAATGAAATGGGTAACCACTTGATGACGAAGTGGTGTACCGAGGCAAGTGCGTGTGTTGTTTTCAAAAACAGATTAGATTTAAGATTTGTCGACTGTCCCAACCTCACATGCGCAACCACTCTACCCTTATATGGGAAAGGGCATTATTGATTACTTAGGCCGATACTAGCTTGGAGCCCGCATTACTAGTGACGGGGGAGAGTTGGTGCTCTCTCTCGGGACGGGGTCGTGCCAGGTAGTGTTGGGGAACGCAGTAATTTAAAAAAATTTCCTACGCACACACAAGATCATGGTGATGCATAGCAACGAGAGGGGAGAGTGTTGTCTACGTACCCTCGTAGACCGCAACGGAAGCGTTGACGCAACGTAGAGGAAGTAGTCGTACGTCTTCCCGATCCGACCGATCCAAGCACCGTTACTCCGGCACCTCCAAGTTCTTAGCACACGTACAGCTCGATGACGCTCCCCGAGCTCCGATCCAGCAAAGCTTCAGGGATGAGTTTCGTCAGCACAACGGCGTGGTGACGATGATGATGTTCTACCGACGCAGGGCTTCGCCTAAGCACTACCACGATATGATCGATGTGGAATATGGTGGCAGGGGGCACCGCACACGGCTAAGGAACGATCACGTGGATCAACTTGTGTGTCTAGAGGTGCCCCCCTGCCCCCGTATATAAAGGATCCAAGGGGGGGTGCGGCCGGCCCTATGGTGGCGCGCAGGAGGAGTCCTACTCCTACCGGGAGTAGGACTCCCCCCCTGTTCCTTGTCCAACTAGGAGAAGTGGAGGGAGAATAGGAAAGGGGGGCGCCGCCCCTCCCTCCTTGTCCAATTCGGACTAGGGGGAGAGGGGGCGCGCGGCCTGCCCTTGCAGCCCCTTCCTCTTCTCCACATTAGGCCCATGAGGCCCATTAACCCCCCGGGGGGTTCCGGTAACCCCCCGGTGCTCCGGTTTTATCCGGTAACCTCCCGGGCAGCGACGACCACCGACGAACTCAACAAAAAGTTCCAATGCAGATCTGAGAAGGGGAAGGAGAAGAACTCACGGATGTGGATGAGCTGCGGAGGTTCGCCGTCGATTTCTGGTCAGAGTCAGGTCGATGCAGCGGCCTGAGTCGGTGCGGACTGGAAGATCAACGACGGGGCGGCGGCGATACTTGAGGTCTTCGAGTCGTGAGGAGGAAGACGATGTGGTTTGGAAAGGGATAAAATGGAAGGCGCCCCGGTTTTATTTATAAGTGGGATAAAACAGCAGGCGCAAAAATCGAGGAATCGGAGGCGGCAAAAGAGGATGCAGCTGTCGCCTCGATCTTCGGGAATTAATTAAAGAGAAGGGAATCTTTATAAAACGTTTTTATACAGGAATGACGTCACAATGATTTACTACAGTAACATAACATGACGTCATGGCGATTCATCAAAGTTCACAGGGAGAAGACAATATGGCGGTTTATGAGAATTGCCAGAAGTTCAAGGATTGAAGACTGACATGAACAGGTTCAAATCAATCTGGGGCCTAATGTTGAGGATATAACCACTGAGGGTAAACCGCCCAGGAGGGGCCGGTTCACCTTCAGTTATACTGAAGCCCAAGGAAACCCAGAAGATGGCGCTTTACGGATGAAGCTTAGAGGCCGAGAGCCCGCAGGCGGTTTAGGGCCCATGATAGTAAACTGCCATGATTGTATAAACTTGCATTGTAAGATAAGAAAGAAGAGACCGAGGCGGACACTTGTATGAGCCAGCCTCGAGACTCTGTAAATCGTCCGGGATCCTCCTGAATAGATAAAGGGGTGACCCGGCGGCGGTTCAGGGACAGGAAAAACAACAACTCGAAGCCAAACAAAGCGGATTCGCTCCCTGGTTGTATATCATGCATTGTTGTACCTTGAACCAAAACATGGGTTGCTTGCGAGTACATTCAAAGTACTCATTGGCTTGCCACTGGTTATTTAATTGGCCAGGCATGGAAGAACAGGAGTTCGAAGAAGAGTTCTTTGAAGACGATCATGCGAACTAGGACGTTTCCCAGTCAGAATGCCTGCAGGGTTAAGGAAGATGGCATGGGCTCTACTTATCGACGAAGATTTCCGCTGCTTATGTTTTATTTGATGTTCAGCCCTTAAGGCTTTATCTATGTAAGACTTGACCATAATGGTCATGATTTGTGTAAGACGGTATGTATGGATGTAAGACTCTTGTTATTCAGCTTCTGTGTGTTCAGTGAGCATTGATCTCTGGGATCACTGTACACGTGCATTCGGTGGTCTCGACTTATGAGTCAGGGTCCCCACAGAGCTGGTATCTGAGCCATCCTGACTATAGGAAGCCTTAGTTAGCATGGGCGTTAGTTAGCTTGAGACCATCTAAACTTCTCTTCTTTTCTAAAGCTTACCCAACCCAAGATATATTTCCCTTATTGACCTCTCCCAGTCAACCTTTGTAGATGGCTGCCGTACTTGAAGACTTCCTGACCACAGGATTTCCCGTGCTTCTCGAGGATAGCCTCAAGAAGTGCCAGTACCACCGAACCCCCATTTTCACCTACCATGAGCATTGGATCAATGATACCGAGACGGAGTATCATGTGGAAGTAATCGTGAAGGCCAATGACTCCCCAACAAGCTGGTTCTTCGAGGGACCCCAGATGGCAACACTAGTCCTTGCCGTCGAGACGGCAACCCTCAAGGCACTCACCCGCCTCCGAGACCTTCTTCCAGAGATGGCAGACGAGTTGGCAACCCGTTTCTTGCCTTATCAGAAGGAAGGTGAGGATGAGAGCAGTGCACCAGCTCCACCATTAGAAGAAGGACTTCCACTCCGATTCCAGACTTACTTCAGCCTTTGTACCGATAGTTTGGCACAACGCTTGGCCTCTGAATCAATGGAACTCCGAAAGGAACTTCATGAGACCAAGGCACTTCTTCTTCAAGCACAAGGGAAGAAGGATAGGATCAAGAAGGAAGGTGCTCCCCCTGGACAACCCGCAATCGCATACAGAGGCGGAAGACCCCCGAAGGATGGAGAACCACCACAACAACACCGCATGAGTGCAAAGGAATACCGCAAGCTCTTCGCACCTCCAGCAAAGCAACACCGTGTTGAGCTCCTCCACTCCCCCACCCCTTCAAGTGAAGAAGAAAGTCAGGCCGCCAATGACGAGGAGGAAGACCCAGAAGAGCCAGACTACGCGACCGAGCATAACACCACCTAGGCATCATTCGCAACCCGGATATGCCCGTTAGTAACCCCTACGGTAGGATAGATTGTGTACCCCTATGCGAAGTCGAGTCCTTGTAATGGTTCATATGAAACCATGTAGTATTGTGTTTGCTTTTGATGTGTTTGATGGACGTCGTACTTTCCTTCGGGAACTTGTAAGCGATTCCATCACCCATTTGGATTTTAATGAATGTGTTTGGCCTTTTTGGCCCTTGCATAAAAACAATTAGTGTCATACCAACCCCCTTACTAGGCGTCCCATCTATATTGCTTTCCCCATCTTTCCCAATCATGAGACCTTGACCGCTCCAACAGGATGCCTGTTGTAACTCGTACTGGTACCTCTACCCAGCAGCCAGAAGCCGGAGAAGGAGCCAGTCAGAACCAAACCCAAGGACAAGCTCCACCACCGCCACCACCTCCAAGCATGGACATGGCTCAGCTTCTCCAAGCCTTCCGAGAGGAACGCGAAGCCAACACTGCAGCCCTCCAGATGATCGCTCAAGCTGTCAACCGCCAGCCGGCGGGAAACGACAATGCACGTTCCACGTTGGTGGAGTTCAAGAAGCATGCACCACCCACCTTCATCGAGACTGCTGAACCCCTGGATGCAGACGACTGGGTCCGCACCATTGAGGATCTGCTGGAACTAGTCGGATGCACTGAGGACCGTGAGAAGGTGGCATATGCTGCTCACTGTCTCGGGGGCACTGCTAGAGCTTGGTGGGATGGATTCAAGGCCATGCATGCTGAGCAAAACATCACTTGGAATAACTTCAAGGCAGAATTCTACAAGGCCCACATTCCCTCTGGAATCATGGCCATCAAGAAGCGTGAGTTCCGAGCCCTGAAGCAATGTAGCAACACTGTCAAGGAGTACATGCAGAAGTTCAGTGTTCTCTCAAGGTATGCCCCTGAAGATGTTAGCACTGATGCTGCCAAAAGGGAGCGCTTCATGGAAGGCCTTAACCAGACTCTGCAGTACTCGCTTGTTGTGTGTGACTGCCCGACCTATCCTGATCTGGTGAACAAGGCACTCATGCTTGAAGACAAGCGACGTGCTTTGGATGACACCCGAAAGCGCAAGATGATCGGCAAGGGTAGCTCCAGCAACCAGAAGCCTCGCCCGTGGCAGCCAGCCCCGGTCAAGCCAACCTATCAGCAGCCAAGAGCTCCCGCACCCCGCACCAACTATCCACCTCAGCAGTACTCCAACCCCAGGCCAGCCTACAACAACCCCAATAACAATGCCGGCAGGATCAGCAACCCCAATCAAGTCACTTGCTTCGGATGTGGTCAGGCAGGACACTACTCCAAGAATTGCCCCAACAAGAAGCCCGACGCACCGCGCCCCAATGCGCAGAACCCAGGACAAGGCCGTGGAATGCCACCAAGGAACCAAGCTCCCCGCAACCCGCCCAACAACGGCAAGGGTTGTGTGAATCATGTCACTGCAGAAGAAGCCCAGGAAGACCCGGACGTCGTGTTGGGTACGTTCCTTGTCAACTCAACACCTGCAACTGTCTTGTTTGATTCTGGAGCCACGCATTCATTTGTCACCCAAAAGTTTGCATTAAAAAGTGGCATGACCCCTACACCCCTAAATAACCCCATGGTGGTACAAACCCTCGGAGCAGAGTTGAGAGCCAAGATAGGATGTAAAGGAGTCGGGATTGTCATTAATGGGGTAGACTTCCAAGCAGACCTTATCATCTTAAGATCGCAAGGCTTGGATGTGATCTTAGGAATGAATTGGCTCATCAAGCACCAAGGCTTGCTAGATTGTGCCAACCGGACCGTCACTGTAACCAATGACCAAGGAGTCGAAGTTAGATATGCCTCCAACCCCTCCTCTACTCAAGCCACCCAAGTAAACTCTCTGTTAGAAGTTGGACTGGAGCAAGTGCCGGTAGTATGCGAGTACCCCGATGTCTTTCCTGATGAGCTACCAGGAATGCCTCCTGACCGAGATATTGAGTTCATCATCGAGCTCATACCCGGAGCAGGACCCATCTATCAGAAGCCTTATAGAATGGGATCGGAAGAGTTAGCAAAATTGAAGAAGCAACTGGAAGAGCAGTTGAGGAAGGGATTTATCTGCCCTAGTGCCTCCCCTTGGGGATCACCTGTTCTGTTTGTGGCAAAGAAGGACGGTACCATCCGCTTATGCATTGACTACCGCTCCCTCAATGAAGTTACAATCAAAAACAAGTATCCACTTCCCAAGATTGAAGATCTGTTTGATCAACTCAATGGGGCCAAGGTGTTCTCCAAGATTGATCTCAGATCTGGGTACTACCAGCTGAAAATCAGACCCCAAGATATTCCAAAGACGGCATTTGTAACCAGATATGGCCTGTATGAGTGCACGGTCATGTCCTTTGGATTGACCAATGCCCCAGCTTACTTCATGTATCTCATGAATAAGGTCTTCATGGAATATTTGGGCAAGTTTGTCGTTGTCTTCATTGATGACATTCTTGTCTTCTCGAAGACGGAAGAAGAGCACGAGCAACACTTGAGGATGGTCCTAGATAAGCTTCGAGAGCACCAACTGTATGCCAAGTTCAGCAAGTGCGAATTTTGGCTGCGCGAAGTTGGATTCTTGGGTCATGTTTTGACTGAAGAAGGATTGTCGGTCAATCCCACTAAGATTGAAGCCGTGACTGAATGGCAATCCCCAAGCAATGTGAAGGAAGTCAGAAGCTTCCTCAGACTCGCGGGGTATTACCGCAAGTTCGTTGAAGGATTCTCAAGCATTGCCCGACCCATGACTCAGCTCTTGAAGAAGGACAAGAAGTTTGAATGGACGCCGAAATGTGAAGAGAGCTTCCAAGAACTGAAGAAGAGACTGACCATCGCCCTAGTTCTGGCCACACCAGATATACACAAGGAGTTTGTGATATATTGTGATGCGTCAAGAACCGGACTGGGAGGTGTTCTGATGCAAGGAGGCAGAGTCGTAGCTTACCTTTCAAGGCAACTACGGCCTCATGAAGAGAACTATGCTACTCATGACCTTGAGTTGGCAGATGTAGTTCATGCCCTGAAAACATGGCGACATTACCTCCTAGGGAAGCGGTGTGAGATATACACGGATCACAAAAGTCTAAAGTATATTTTCACTCAAAAGGAATTGAACATGAGGCAAAGAAGGTGGCTAGAGTTGATCAAGGATTATGACCTCAGTGTTCAATATCACCCTGGAAAGGCTAATGTGGTAGTAGACGCATTAAGCAGAAAGGCTTGTTCCTTGAATGCTATGCTTAAGGAGAGGCTACCCGCCTTGTATGAAGAACTTGAAAACTTCGGGTTGGAACTGGTTGCACCAAGATTGTTAGCCAACCTTGAAGTCAAGCCTACCCTGATGGATGATATTAAGGAAGCTCAGAAGGGACACAAAAGTATTGAAGGCATCAAGAGGAAGATCAAGGCAGGCAAGGCCCCAGGATTCTCAGAGGATGAGCAAGGAATTGTGTGGTTTGGGAATCGCATTTGCGTACCCAACAAGATTGAGCTCAAGAATTTGATCTTGCAAGAGGCTCATGACACCCCGTATTCCATCCACCCCGGAGGAACCAAGATGTATCAAGACCTGAAGGAAAGATTCTGGTGGCATGGCATGAAAAGGGAGATTGCCACCTATGTTGCAAAGTGTGATGTATGTCAAAGGGTCAAAGCTGAATATCAGCGACCTGCTGGATTGCTCCAACCACTCAAGGTTCCTGAGTGGAAATGGGATAAAGTTGGAATGGATTTCATCACTGGACTACCTAGGTCAAACAAGGGACATGACTCCATCTGGGTCATAGTCGATCAGTTGACTAAAGTAGCCCATTTCATTCCTGTGAAGACCACTTATGATGGCAACCAGCTAGCAACTCTATACATCAACAGAATCGTGAGTCTTCATGGTGTTCCCAAGGAGATTGTGTCAGACCGAGGAACCCAGTTTACCTCAAGGTTCTGGAAGAAGTTCCAAGAGGCCATGGGAACCAAGTTGTCCTTCAGCACTGCTTTCCACCCACAGACTGGAGGCCAGACAGAACGAGTGAATCAGATACTCGAAGACATGCTCCGAGCCTGTGTCTTAGCATATGGAGCTAAGTGGGAAGATTGCCTCCCTTTCGCCTAGTTCTCCTACAACAACAGTTATCAGTCAAGCCTTCAGATGGCACCATTTGAGGTGTTGTATGGGCGCAAGTGCCGCACACCCCTCAATTGGTTAGAAACCGGAGAAGGACTAATATTTGGGCCTGAGATCCTCCGTGAAGCAGAAGAGCAAGTTCAGCTAGTCAGAGAACAACTGAAGGCCGCTAAGTCCAGACAAAAGAGCTATGCTGACACTCGTCGCCGACAAGTAGCCTTCCAAGTCGGAGACCATGTATACCTACGAGTGACTCCTCTTAAGGGAACCAAGCATTTCCACGTTAAGGGAAAATTCGCACCAAGATTTATCGGCCCCTTCGAGATCACCGCACGACGTGGAGAAGTGGCTTACCAGCTGGAACTGCCACCTAAACTATCCGATGTGCACAACGTATTCCACATGTCACAACTTCGGAAGTGTCTCCAAGTCCCAGCCAAGCCTAATCTTTACAAGGACGTCGAGCACCAAGCCATTGACCTTCAGCCTGATTTGACTTACCGTGAGAGGCCCGTCCGCATCTTGGATGAGGCTGAGCGACGCACTCGAAGCCGCACGATCAAGTACTTCAAGGTCCAGTGGAGCAACCACACTGAAGCAGAAGCAACCTGGGAACGTGAAGACTACCTTAGATCCGAGTTTCCGTATCTCTTTAAAGTCTAGTTTAGGAATCTCGGGGACGAGATTCTTGTAAGTGGGGTAGGTTTGTCACACCCTGCATTTTGCAACTCTTCATGTGCATGAAAAATTTGGACCAACAAAAAATTTTGCATTTGGCTTTTATTTGGAGTTGGTTTTCTCTCTGTGCTTTTCAAGTGCTCTTGAAAGTCAACACAACTCCACCTTCTATACAAACTTCTGCCCAATGATCATGCCATGTGTATAGTACAATATAGTATTTTCTTACAAAAATAAATTGGCCAAATGGTATTTTTCAAAAATTAGTTTTCCAAAAACCCCTGAATTAAGAATTGTACTACAAGTACTTAATTCAGGGCAGTAAAAACCTTTCAAAAAGTATATTTGAAACCTATTAGGTATAGGATCCACAAAAACCACAAAAAATATAATTTTAAAAGTTATTTTCCTATTTTATTTAAAGGCTTTTTCTTAAGGCCAGAAATGGTCTTTAATAGGTTAAAATTATTTTAATGTTTCAAAAATATTTGAGAAAATTTAGGGAAACTCAGTGGACATATATTTTCCATATATATGAGTTTAAACACATGGTCGTGTTCAAAATATTGGACAAAACCTCCCAAAACCATTTCTGCCCATTTCAAGGATTTGAAATATTTCTACAGGAAATATTTTCCTAAAAATCCAAGAAAAATCCAGCAAGTCACAAATGCATATTGTGATGATCTTGCAAAGCCTCACTTCAATCAAGATCATTTTGGTCCACCAAATGCCCCAAAACCCTCTCTGACCAGAACCAAATTTGAACAAGTTTGTACTACCAACTTTCTCTCCTTGACCCCAACTTTTGTGAGCATGTTCAAATCCCCAAATGAGGCCACTACACCAAGTGGTGCATCAAGGAGAAGTGATTTGCTCAATTAGATCTACACAAGTCCATTTCTGCTAATTTCTAGGGTTTGCCAAAGTTACATTGGCAACTTTTCCCAAATGAGCTCAAATTTAGTGGCACACCCTATTTCCAAGTGTCATTCCATCCTGTTAAGTATCATGGAAATTGGAGTTCATTTACTTGCCCAAACCATTATCAAACACCTTCTGGCATTTTGCAAAAACCACTGTTTTGACCCCTTCCACTATTCTTGGTAAGCTCAACTTTTTACCACAGCCCCTTCTAGTCATATTCTACCTCCAGTAAGTTTTCCTAGCCCAAACTCAATTATTGGGAGGATGAAAACCTCTCTCTCCCTCTCTGACAGCCACTTTCTCTCTCTCCCTCACCCTCTCTCCTCTCCTACTGGCTCTCCAAGCCATCCAATGCCCCTCTCCTCTTCTTTAGTCCCCACTAGACCTGTTAGACACCAAAGGACGCGCTCACCATGCATAAAGAATGGCCATGCCGGCCATTTGGGTGCTCTGGAGCGTGCTACAGTGCGTTCCCGCACTGTGGCCGCCCCCTTACAGCCACCTCCGGCCACCTCGGGCCTCCCCCGCGCGCCTGCCGATGCGCCTCGGCATCCGCAACACGCTACGCGGTCGGCCCCCTCCTCTCTCCTCCTCCCCGCGCCTCCAAGCTAGCGAACAAGGGCCGCCCGAGCGCGCCAATGGTGCGGCTCACAGACGCGCACCCCTGACCTCTCCCCCACCTCCTCTCTCTATCTCACCCGACGTGGTCGACGTCCAGGAACACCCCAGACACCACGCCTGCTTCCCCCCGAGCCCTGCAGCGATGAGCGTGAGCTCGCCGGCGCACGGGTCTACAGGACCTCGTCGTTCGCCTATATAAAGGCCTCCCCGAGACTCCCAATCACCACCACTCGCCCTCACCTACTCCAAAACCTCCCCCTGCACCCCCAGTTCCTCTCCAGAGCCGCCCGAGCTCGAGATCGAGCTCGAGCTCCACCGCTTCGGCTCGCCGGAGTTCGCGAGGTATAGGCCTCCCCCGCTCCTCCTTTGCCTCGATCTGGAACCCCTGCATCCCACTGATCGTTTCCCCTCTCTTCCCCGCCTCGTTTGCAGCCGGAAACGGCCGGAGCCGTCGACGCCCGAAGCTTCTCCGCCGCAAGACCTCGTCGCCGGCGAACCAGGCAGCTCCGGTGACGCCCGCCACCAACACCCGATCGGCGACGCAACGCTGAGTCCAGCAGTGCCCTCGCCCGACCTCGCCGTGGCCTACGCCGTCGCCGGTGAGCTCGCCGTCCCCTCTGGCCCAGGGTTGACAACGACGGCCGTGGGGCCCGTCAGTCAGCCTCACATACTGACAGGTGGGCCCCACCCGTCAGGTTCAAACACGCACGCGCGCGCACCGGTTCGTTGCGTCGGCTGGAGGCGTATTTTCCAAATACGCCTTCGACGTGGCCGCCCTGCGTGGGCTGATTTCCCCTCTGGGCCTGCTGCGCTGCGGCTGTTCTGGCCCAGTTGCACAGTGCTGTTTCCCTTTTTCCTTTTTCTGGAAAATTGCAAAAATTCCACAGGATTAAATAATAATCCAAATGCAATAATTCCAACTCCCATATTTTTCTAAAAATCCCACCTATTTAATGGTGCAACTTTCATTCAAATCCAACCAACTTTTATGTACTGTTCAAATTTAAATTCAAATTTGAGCAGTTAAATCTCTGTTTGGAAATCCATATCCCCTCTTGTATAACTCCAAATCCAAAACTAAGAATTTTCCCCTTCTTAGATTTCCACCTAGTATTTTATAAAAATAAGTTGACATTTTTCTGAGCACTTTGGTTTTTCTGTTTTTATTATTGCCTTATTTTCTCGTGATTATTTTGCGACGATAGATTGCGTTGCTGACGAAGGAGTTGGACTAGAAGACTTTGAAGACCCAGAAGACCTTGTTGAGCCAGGCAAGCAGCCCTTCGACCATGTCTATGAAACCCTTTTTATGCATTCCATATGGCACTTTATTATTGTTGCATCGGAATCATGATGAGAGAGGAGCCACTTTGGTGGGTTGCCCTCGTCCCCTCCTTATTGATACTTGCATTTGTGCATGACCCTACCTCCTTATGAGGGTTATGCCGGTGGGAGTAGATAGAATGCTAAAGTAGTGCTACGCAAAAAGGGACGGGTAAAAGCATGGTGATGGAGACAAAGCATTTTCAAAGGACTCTTCGAAAACCCCGTCGGGTGCCACTTATGCCCGAGGGAGATAATGAAATGTGTAACCACTTGATGAAGAAGTGGTCTACTGAGGCAAGTGCGTGTGTTGTTTTTGAAAACGGATTAGATTTAAGATTTGTCGACTGTCCCAAACTCACATGCGCAACCACTCTACCCTTATATGGGAAAGGGCATTATTGATTACTTAGGCCGATACTAGCTTGGAGCCCGCATTACTAGTGACGGGGGAGAGTTGGTGCTCTCTCTCGGGACGGGGTCGTGCCAGGTAGGGCGGCCAAGAACATTTTTATGGGGCACCGGACACACCGTTGGTACCCCGTGCCAGTGGTATGTGATGAATATAGAAGCGAGGCTCCACAATTTTAAGTGGTGAAATGTTGGGCACGGGGGTTACTACCAATCGAGTGGACTCCATGTTAGTGTCGTCTAGGGAAAGATAGTGATCGGGTGCTTACCCCGGGTACTTGAGGTACCGCGGGTCATGGATGACACGAAAGTTCCCCGGATCTTGTGGGTAAAGTGTGCAACCTCTGCAGAGTGTAAAACTATTCGAATAGCCGTGTCCACGGTCAAGGACAGTTGGGCGGTGCTGCTTAAACTACGTCCACACGTTTTCAAACCAGTGTGAGTGTTTGGATAAGTGGGAAAAACTACTCGGGTCAAGTCAAAGGACTTGAGATGATTGAGTTGGGTTAGTGCCCACTCCTTTTATGATGATACCACTACTTGGGTCAAGTCAGAGGACTTGACATGATTAAGTTGGGTTGGTGCCCACTCTATCTATGTTGATATCTGTAAGCTGTCCTTATGGTTACTTGAATTCTCCTGATGCATGTCTTACGAGTTGTTGAACATGTCATTGCACTCAAAAACTAGCTTTCCGCAAAATTTACCTATATCATGCATTGTTGTACCTTGAACCAAAACATGGGTTGCTTGCGAGTACATTCAAAGTACTCATTGGCTTGCCACTGGTTATTTAATTGGCCAGGCATGGAAGAACAGGAGTTCGAAGAAGAGTTCTTTGAAGACGATCATGCGAACTAGGACGTTTCCCAGTCAGAATGCCTGTAGGGTTAAGGCAGATGGCATGGGCTCTACTTATTGATGAAGATTTCCGCTGCTTATGTTTCATTTGATGCTCAGCCCTTAAGGCTTTATCTATGTAAGACTTGACCATAATGGTCATGATTTGTGTAAGACGGTATGTATGGATGTAAGACTCTTGTTATTCAGCTTCTGTGTGTTCAGTGAGCATTGATCTATGGGATCACTGTACACGTGCATTCGGTGGTCTTGACTTATGAGTCGGGGTCCCCACAGGTTTGCATCGGGCAACGATGACCGCCGACGAACTCAACAAAAAGTTCCAATGCAGATCTGAGAAGGGGAAGGAGAAGAACTCACAGATGTGGAAGAGCTGCGGAGGTTTGCCGTCGATTTCTGGTCAGAGTCAGGTCGATGCAGCGGCCTGAGTCGGTGCGGACTGGAAGATCAACGACGGCGGCGGCGGCGATACTTGAGGTCTTCGGGTCGCGAGGAGGAAGACGATGCGGTTTGGAAAGGGAGAAAATGGAAGGCGCCCCGGTTTTATTTATAAGGAAGTGGGATAAAACAGCAGGCGCAAAAATCGAGGAATCAGAGGCGGCAAAAGAGGATGCAGCTATCGCCTTGATCTTCAGGAATTAATTAAAGAGAAGGGAATCTTTATAAAACTTTTTTATACAGGAATGACGTCACAATGATTTACTACAGTAACAGAAGATGACGTCATGGCGATTCATCAAAGTTCACAGGGAGAAGACAATATGGCAGTTTACAAGAATTGCCAGAAGTTCAAGGATTGAAGACTGACATGAACAGGTTCAAATCAATCTGGGGCCTAATGTTGAGGATATAACCACTGAGGGTAAACCGCCCAGGAGGGGTCGGTTCACCTTCAGTTATACTGAAGCCCAAGGAAACCCAGAAGATGGCGCTTTACGGAGGAAGCTTAGAGGCCCAGAGCCCGCAGGCGGTTTAGGGCCCATGATAGTAAACTGCCATGATTGTATAAACTTGCATTGTAAGATAATAAAGAAGAGACCTAGGCGGACACTTGTATGAGCCAGCCTCGAGACTCTGTAAATCGTCCGGGATCCTCCTGAATATATAAAGGGGTGACCCAGCGGCGCTTCAGGGACAGGGAAAACAACAACTCGAAGCCAGACAAAGCGGATTCGCTCCCTGGTCTTCGAAACCCCAGCAATACCAATCACAACTAGACGTAGGCTTTTACCTTCATCGAAGGGGCCGAACTAGTATAAAACTCTCGTGTCCCCTTGTCCGGTTTAACCCCTTCAAGCTAACCCATAGTGATGGCTCCACGACTAAGTCCTTCCATGAGGACATCTGCCGTGACAATTCCACGACAAGTGGCATTTCCTCTATAATGGTAGGTGACGTTGGACCAGCTGACGAACCCTAGCTATTGTACATGGGGAGCTAGGGAGTAGTCGCATAGAAGAAAACCCGCATGCAGCGACCTGGGGAGCTGGACCAGTACAAGAAGTTATACCTCAGGTAGGAGGGATGTCGCTTAGGCAGGCGGGTGGGACCTACCCACACGACGACAGTGAACAAGGGCGCAGAGGACCTTCGTCCGCGCCAGCGCCGGCTCCGAGAGGATGGTGCGCATCAGCTTCCTCCATCGCCGACGGCGACAATGTCAACGCTGCACCTCCACACCTCCCGCAGCTAACGGGATTCAGCTGGATTTGTGACCACCGGTGAGGAAAGAGATAGAGTGGACACTGTCATCTTGTTTTGATATAGAGAGGGTGAGAGACCCAGACCCGAGAAACCCTATCAAATAAGAGGCTATATATACAATGGAGTAAAAAATCTCTCCATAGCAGTGGTTTTAAATAGAATACGCGCGTTCCCGGAAAAAATAAACGAAAACGGGAGACAATTTTTTAACATACCAAGAAAGAAAACTCGCTTAAAAACACGCCCCCGCTTCCAGGTCACGAGAGTCGTCGCGCAGACACACATAAGCATAGACGTGCATATCCGTGTTTACGTAAAATTCCATCTCTATCTCCCATAATATTTGTCCAACTGGCACATTATTTATGTTGTTAATTATATATGCAGCAATATTAACGTATAACATCTCTTGTTTGCGGGCGTCCGGACCGCTGCCATGCCCGCGCTTGACCAACCCGAACCCTCTTCATCACCCGCGCGTGCTTCCCGCCCGAAACGGTCAGTGCCGCATTCATGCCCGGCCAGAGTGGATGCGACCTCTCACTGGCACTGGCATTGAAGCGGCGCGCCAGCCGAGAGAGCGTCGCCCGCGCTGCTTCCCGGTGCACGTGACTGCTCCGCGTTCAAACGTCGCAATAGCCGACCACAACATGCATGTAAAAATTTCTTCGGAGTCCATGCTACAGCTAGCTGTCCTCCCCTGATCGGAAAGTTATCATATACTCGGTTTGCGGTGTGTGGCATGCCGATCGACCATGTGGTGTGGAGTGCTACCTCTTGAGCATGTGTTGGTTTTCCCTTGAAGAGGAAAGGGTGATGCAGCAAAGTAGCGTAAGTATTTCCCTCAGTTTTTTAGAACCAAGGTATCAATCGAGTAGGAGACTAGATGCAAGTCCCTCATATCTGCACAAACAAATAAGAACCTTGCAACCAACGCAATAAAGGGGTTGTCAATCCCTTCATGGCCACTTGCAAAAGTGAGATCTGATAAAGATAATAAGATAAATATTTTTGGTATTTTTGCTGTATAGATTGGAAAATAAAGATTGCAAAATAAAAGGCGGCAGAAATAGCAAGTAGATAGGAAAATAATATGATGGAAGATAGACCCGGGGGCCATAGGTTTCACTAGTGGCTTCCCTCAAGATAGCAAATTCTACGGTGGGTGAACAAATTACTGTGGAGCAATTGATAGAAAAGCGCATAGTTTTGAGAATATCTAGGCATGATCATGTATATAGGCATCACATCCGCGACAAGTAGACCGAAACGATTCTGCATCTACTACTATTACTCCACACATCGACCGCTATCCAGCATGCATCTAGAGTATTAAGTTCATAAGAACAGAGTAACACATTAGGCAAGATGACATGATGTACAGGGATAAACTCAAGCAATATGATATAAACCCCATCTTTTTATCCTCGATGGCAACAATACAATACGTGCCTTGCTGCCCCTGCTGTCACTGGGAAAGGACACCGCATGATTGAACCCAAAGCTAAGCACTTCTCCCATTGCAAGAAAGATCAATCTAGTAGGCCAAACCAAACTGATAATTCAAAGAGACTTGCAAATATATTAAATCATGCATAAAAAGAATTCAGAGAAGAATCAAATATTTTTCATAGATAATCTTGATCATAAACCCACAATTCATGGAATGTCGACAAACACACCGCAAAAAGAATTACATCGAATAGATCTCCAAGAGAATCGAGGAGAACTTTGCATTGAGATCCAAAGAGATAAAAGAAGCCATCTAGCTAATAACTATCACTACAAAAAAATACACTTCCGTGATGATACGTGTTTGTCACAGTAGGTCGCTTTTTTTGTCATGCATGTACATCCATGACAAATTTATGACAGAATCAAGATAGTCATACCTGTGCTGTCATAGAAGTGTTCCATGACATTAACAAAATTATCATCACGGAAGTGTCCACTTCCATAAAGATAAGTCGCGCGTCACAGAAGTGCTTTCGTCAAGGGTGACCGACACGTGACATCCATCGTAACGGAACACCGTTAAGCTATCGGGTTGGGTTTTGGATCCGATAACCCGTTAACAGCCTCGACCAATGGGAAATTTCCACGTGTAAAATTCTTATTGGCCGGACGAAACACGTGTCAGCTCGTCAGTGGGTTAGATAGGCGCTATGATACGTCGACACGTGGCATGACCCAACAGAGGCCCATTCCTGTGAAAAGGCCGGCCCGTTTGACTTGGTCAGAAGGTGGCGGGCCGGCCCATGGAAAGCCTGTTAATGGCCTGTTCGCATATAGCCCATTTACAACCCGCTAACCCAAGGCACGTTACGCCCTATCTGAATTAGGCCCAGTAGCGTCATCTAGGCCATCCAATATGATTCCAGCCTGTTTTCACTTCTGGCCCATGTATGGCCCATGACGTCTTTCGGCCCATATGAGGCCCTATGTAACTCTTGGCCTATTAACGGCCCGTGGTGAAACTGGCCCATAATGAACAGTGTATCACTTTACACCCATTAACGGCCCGTGGAGAAACTGGCCCGTAATGAACAGTGTATCACTTTATACCCATTAACGGCCCGTTATTCCGTTGGGCCGTTTCCAGCCCATGTTATCTTTCGGCCTTCTCAGAGCCCATTTATTCTTGGGCTCATTTCCAGCATTCGTTTACTTACGGGCCGTTACTGTCATTTTCTGCTTGTGGGCCAAATTCAGCCCGTGGTTACAGTCGGCCCGTGCGTGGTCCGTTAATACGTTGGGCCGTTTTCATAGCATCATCAAATACGGCCTATTAACAATGGCCCGTTATGGTCGGCCCATGAACGGACGATTCCAACACTAGCCCGTTTACGGCCATAATGCGGCCTGTTATTGGCCCATGTTTGGCCAATCGATCATACAGCCCGTATAAGGCCCATTGATGATACGACACGTAGAAGGCCCATTGTTTCTACGGCCTGTAGAAGGCCTACTGTTTCTATGGCCCGTAGAAGGCCCACTGTTTCTACGGCCCGTAGGAGGCCCAGTGTCACTACAGTAAATATTAGCCCATGGTTATTGTGGCCTAGTTTTAAAAAATAGGTTATTGCAGCCACTAGTTAACCGCAAAAAAAGAACTGCAATGACTACAAGCAAACAAATAAACAAGACAACAAGGAAATAAATAAGCAAGCAACTAACGCTAGGCTATCACGGCTATTACACATATTACATCCACTGGGCATCAAAGTTCGCCACCAGTGCAAATATAGGGAACAAAGCAGCATATCATATACACTGGCCGCCAAAATTGGCCACCAGTGCAAATAAACGCGGCAGCAAAACAAGAGCATAGCTGAAACGACTTCAAAAGAGCTCAAGAAACGTTATCCTGGGTATCCACCATGCTGGCAATAAGCTTAGCAAGCTGATTAGCTTTGTCCTTTTTGGCGCTAAAATCCTCCAACGCTTGCTGTTGCACCAGAAAGTGTGCATATGAATGCTCTAGGGACTTCCGCAGTCCTTCCGCTTCTTATCGCAGCACAACTGATCGATGTCTTTCAGCTTGTAGTTGAGACTCAAGAAACCGAACTGATTCAGACAGTGAGTTTGAATGTGCAAGCGGTAGTGGCCAGTAACTCCAACACTAAACCAAGACAGGATGTGTCACTATCCTGAACCTTATCTGCATTACTTCCTTTACCGTTGCTTAATAAGGCACTCTTCCCCAATATTCTGTCAGCATTCTAAAAGAAGAAACAAGCAGACACATAACAAGTTTAGCATGTACTAGTATATGAAACTCATTTTGGTGAACCAGTTCATTAGTAAGGTGGACAGGATTAAACTACCAAGTCTTCTATTGCCAAGTACTAGTACATAATAAAAGCATCAAACAAACATATATCTATGTCGTATGGTAGCAATGGAATCTTAAATTAGAACAGTTGTTCTTCAGGTTTAGGCACTTGTTCTACATATGAACAGAGTATAGTAAGACGCAAGAATATAATACTTAAAAATAGAAAATGAGCTCGTAGACCTTACCACATTCTTGGTTCGGGACCAGTACAGAACAAGGCGTTCCCAGTCATCGTCCAGTAAATGTGTCTCAGGAGAACGTAAGGGAATTTGATGAGTTTCTTTGCCGGTGAAGTACGTTTTCTTCAGGTAATTCCAATACTACCACCAAGCATTCTTGAAGATAGCAGAGGTATCAGCACAGGTTACCTCATCCTGAGTTTCCAAATCGGTCCTTCTCTATAGAGAAAAATGGGAAAATTTGTTGTATTATAACCATCATGGAGGTAGGATGTATGGGACGAAGCAAAGTAATTGCCATGAATAACATCACTTACACATAACTCCTGGAAAAACACCTACAACTGGCATTTTCCTTCATCTTCAGTATAATATTTCCAAGATGGGAAGGTACGCACATACGATTTAACAACATCAAATGCGATAGATGCTAAACTACGACTAGCTGGTTGTGCTTCCTCCACAGGAATAAGCGTACTAACTGGTGGAGTTGGGGTTCGCCGTGATAGTACTGGCCCTTTGGGCACTAGAGCTACCTTACTAACTGCTCTTGTTTGGGATCTCTGTGGTGGAGATGGTGCTGTGTCAACAGGAACTGGGTTACTATCGGCTGGGGTTGGGGTTAGATTGGGTGAAGCTAGTTCTCTATCCATCGTAGTAGGGGTACAATCTGTGAGAGTTTGGGTTATGTGTGGTAGGGCTGGTTCTTGTGCATGTACAACCGAGGTGCTATATCCACCAAGAGGTAGCACTATTTTATTTGAAGACCCTGTTTTTAGTCCGCTAGATACTGGCATCACCCGCTCCAATTCAAATGGCTGATAAACAGGAAACATAGTTGAATGTACAGACATTGTATGAGAGACAGATGCAATAGATAGTGTTGAAAAAAGAGGGCATGAAATATTTGACATGTATATTGTTTAACTAAAATGGATATCATGACATAATTTCACATATATGATGTCTATCTAAACTGGATAGCATAGCATAACATAATTCAAAGATATGATGAATAACTAAACAAGATCGCATGACATAATTCACCTACATGTTATCTAAGTAATCAGGATCACATCATTTAATTCACATATGTGATTTATATGCTAAACAGAGGGCATTCGATATGATGTCTGAACTAAGAACATGGTGTTGAATATTGTGTATATGATGTCTAAACTATGCAATGCAAGACACCGTATGCATGATATGAGCAGTATAACCGTGCCAAGTTAGAGCATACACCTCAGTGGGGGAATAGGACTGGTCATCTGTCTCTGAATCCATCTTTGAGGAGCTATCGGGACCCAACAACAGATCTGCTTTGACAGGTAGCACTGTCTGCTCTGAAGGCCTTGTTTTGACTCCAGATTTTTCCATCTCCCACCCAAATGGCTGATTCATAGGAAGAGTAGTTTAATGTACAAACATTGTCGACAAATGGAAATGTAATGAAGAAAAGTATGGGCAAGATATCATTCAAATATATGATGCCTGGTTAAACAGGATGGCATTGCACATTTCACATATATTATGGCTGGCTAAAAGACATGAGACTGCATAATTCCCATATATGATATAGAAACTAAATAGGTGGCATTACAGAACATGTCTAAACTAAGCAGATGACATATATGATGTCAAAAGTAGGCACTGCAAGGCAACATATGCATGATATGACTAACATCATCATCCAAGGTAGAGCAAACACCTTGGGGGGTAAATAGGAGTGGTCAGCGGCATCCAAATTCGCCTCAGAACAGATATCTTCCTCTGGATTACAATCTGGAGAGGGGTGGGGAGGGTTTGCCATTTAACCCACCATGGAGCGATGTTTGCATGACATTGTATTGCCGCGCAAAACTCTTCTCTTTTTCTCTACATGTTCAGCATGACTGTGTACAATATCTGACATGCATACGAAAAAAATATGGTGAGATTATGTAAGGAGAGCATGCAGAAATTTAGAGTGATGGTAACAACCAGTGGATCGATGTTTTTCCGTTGAACCAAAATAGCCCTAATGGATCGACGTGAATGTATAGTAATAAGTGATGCAACAAGGGTACAACCTCTTTGCCGTAGCCGTGTCAACCTCAGCATCGTTGGGTTGGTCGCTGAAGCAGTTGAGGCAGAGGTGGCTGTCGGAGGTGTGGAGGAAGATCTGAGGAATCTGTAGACGGCGTCCAGGGCACTGCTCTGTTGTGACGGATCGTTCTATCGTTGGAGATGCTCCGGTGAGCCGTAAGACGTCAAGGCTGAAGCAGCACAAGACAGACATCGTCAATCTCAATTGGGATTCTAATAGCATCTCCAATAGATGATGTAAAATGGATGTAAAATTAACATCACCAAAAACCACCTGATTACAACAGCTGAGGTAAAAACTGTTGACTCTGAACTTAACTGTCAAAACTGAAATTTACTGTGCAATCTGAATGCTACTGTCGAAACTGAACGCAATGGTAGCAGAGAGGCACTTGACATGTAGTTTAGGGAGGGCCTACAGTTCATCTTCAACCTGCACCCCCCTGAGCCGCCAGCCACCACCGGCCAAACTGCCGGCCCCAGCGCCGCCTCGCGGCCCCGAAACAACTCGCCACCGCCGCCCCGGCCAGCCCTCGAGGCCCCCCGCCCCCACCCTGAACCCTAAGATAGATAGTGGGGTACCTCTCCGGCGAGCCCCCATCCCTGCTGTGGGTGGTTCTTCTGTAACTCCGGCGAGCCCCCCCAACCCCTAAAAATCAACTGACCCAAAAGTCGATTCAGTCGAGTGAAGTGTGGCTTAATCAGAGCAGAGCAGCAGCACGAGCAAGGGGGAGAGCAGCAGCAGCAGCTGGGTGAGCGAGCGATCGAGCGAGAGCCAGAGACGCAGCAGATCCGGCTGGTATGGACGCCGCCGCCGAAGGGGCCTCGCACTGGGGGAGAGCTGCCGTGGAGATGTCGCCTGCGGCGCCGGCTTTAAGGTAGCCGCTCCATGGGGGTGCGGGATGGAGCACCATCAGCGCCGGGAGGTCGAGTTAAGGAGAAGGTGCGATGTGATGAGTGTACAACCTCTTTGGTGGCGCCGAGTAGTCCTCGGCTTTGTCCGAGGAGTCGGTGAGGATGCTGCGGTTCTGGTGGAGCAGGTTAAGGCAGCACTGTGGGGATGGAGCAGCCGCGATAGACGAGGCGATCGTTGGAGCAGCTCCTTGGAGGTGGAGGACGGGGCGGCTGAACTAGCGGGACGGCGAGATGGACGACGGATCCTCATCCGGGGAGGTGGACGAGGGACGTCGAGCTGTTGCGCTGGACGACGTCGTCGGGGAAGAGGCCCCGGCTGGGCAGCGGTGACGTGGCGGACGGAGGAGGGTGGGGTTTTGCGGCTGGAGCGGAGAGGTTATGGCGGCCTGGGATTTCGAATGGCTAAAAGGGGGCGATGGGAGGGGTGAAACATGACTTAGGAACGCGCTTGTCCAAAATGTAGGGTGTGTTACAAAAGTACCCCCCACCGATTTGAACTAGTGGCCCTTTCGGCTCAGGGTTAGAAGGGGGATTTCACGTGTCGGGATTTGGCAGCTGGAGGGAGTTTTCGCGCGCATTGTAATTTCGGGATAGCAAGGCGCGGGTTGTGAAGGCACCAGTTTTGGGAGCACGATATCTGAATTTTCGGGATATAACAAGACACGGGTTGAATTTTAGGGACAAGCCTAACGTGTAGTAATATTGTACTTGTACGTACCAAATCAATTCGCACTTCCCTCAACCAAAAAGAAAACAAAAAAATAAAACTATTCACACCACACAAAGAGAGAGTCTTGCCCCGTTTTACTATACAAATGTTATTCAAAGCTACTCCCTCCTTCCATCTATATAGGGCCTAATGCGTTTTTCGATGATAACTTTGACCAAATATTAGAGCAATGATATATGACATGCAACTTACACAAAGCACATCGTTAAATTGGTCTGTGAAAGGTTCTTTCAATGATATAATTTTCACATTGTGCATGTCATGTACTATTAATCTTGTCAATAGTCAAAGGCGATCTTAAAAATCTCATTACGCCCTATATAGATGGAAGGAGGGAGTACGAATCCATGTTATGTCCGATTAAATTTTTTTGCTTGCTATATAATGCATGTAACCTACTCATACCAACATTTTAGTGCATTCCAAATGTCTATACTACCGTTGCAATTCGAACTAAATTTGAATTCGTTTCTCTATTTCAATAAGAATCTACAATCATGATTGTTGCCAACTTCAACCATCATAGTTTCCTTGCTATCTGCAAGATATAAATCAGACGGCCTATAATGCAGGATGGCAGGCACACCATCATCAACAACTCCGTTTTTTATAAGAGTAGAGATAAAACATATTAAATGTAGTATACCATGTTCATAACCACACCATGTGTATCACCGTTATATATATTCACACATCCGTCGGTTTGAAACACTATGATAAATTCTACAAATATCCGAATTCACTTTTTATAATGAAGTATATATGATCTCTATTCGTCTTTTACACCCACACAACCCTCTTATCTTTGTAGCTAGCGCTAACTTTCTCTTGTGCATGCACACGCCGGCATCCCTCTCACCCTCCCTCAACATTCTCTAGCTCCATCGCGCAAATTCGTCTTTTCACTTTAGGTCATTCACCCATGGTGTGTGTAGGCCCCCTAGCTCCTTCTTTACGGCCAGGTGTGCCTAGTACAAACACAAGCTTCCCCTCTTCTCTTGTCACCGTCCATGCCTCACTCCCTACACTCTTTTCATCATTCTTGTACTTGCACACTCCTCCCCCTCGATATAGTATGCCTCTCGTACCACCTCCTACATGCATCCCTCTCTCTCTATCCTTCTCCTCGTGCCTCATTTACTTCTAACACACACTTGCATGTATACCGATCGATCTCCCAACATATACCTAGATCGACTTTAACTACCCCCCCCATCGATCGACGTACCTCACAAGTTATGTCTCTCCGTTATCTTACAAAGGGCGATTGATCTTCCTATGTAGTTACGTCTGCTTACCATAGCCACATCGTCCCCCCTCGTCATTCGTGCATGCCTCCTGACCCATCTCTCACACGCACGTGCACAGACAACAAGCAGCCATCTCCTCTCTTATTGATATTGCGGGCGTGCCATCCGTTTGTCTAGCAAGCCTATCCCACCATTTGTTAGAAGCAACTCCACTACCACCCCGTCCAACACTCTAGCTCTGTCTCTCTCCCAACCTTATTCATCTCCTGCACATATGCATGGATGCCGATCGATCTCCCTTGGAACATGAGGCAGATCGATCTCCTTAATACATGAGGTAGGCCTCTCTCCTCCTCCACACATATACCAGCCAATGTACCTCTATAGTTAATTGGGCCTCCCTCTTCCCCCACCACACACCGATAGTCAAGCGCTGCAGGTAGGTATCCATGCCACAGAGACAAATTGCACATGTCCCATCTCACGTTCCAGTAGGCAGCCACTCTATATCTTTGACGTGGGCACACACAAATTCGATGGCACTCTTTATCGATCGCGCGCGCGCGCACACACACACACATCATCCCTCTCTTCGATTCTATGGACACCTCAAGCCGATGATACCTCCGCTCTCTTCTCGTGGATCGCCCCCTCTATATATATGTTATATCCAGGACTCTATTTCACACACATTGCATATGTTAAATTTTTTGATTGACCCCCCCCCCCCACACACACACAAAAACTCTCAAGAACCCACACACTATATCTCTCTAGGTTTGTATCTCTCTCACACAACCCCATGTAGGTGGTGTACGTATACAAGAAGAGAATAGGTGCACCACGCACGTACTCATGCTTCGTGCCCAGCCACACCCGCGCGGGTACACGGTGGAGCTCATTTCTCCGCAGAAGCTGAATTTGTTTTTGAAACATCAAGTGGCCAGAGACTCAAAAACTTATTTGCCCATTAGTGACTTGTCAGGGCGGTGGATTTTAGTTTGTACGATAATGCTGCATCCACCAAAAGTAATGAAAGTTCTTACGTAAACTTCCTAGTAATTCCCTCTTCGTAGGTGCAGCATTACTCCTAACATTTGTAATATCAGTTTGAAACTTGTCATATTGCCGTGTCCTATTCCTGCGTTTTCAAAATCCTGCGAATCAAACAGGTCCTGAGTTGGTGATGATGTTGTGCCTCCCATCTTTCACCAATAGCCGTCGGATCTAGATCTGACGCATACAAACCAAGCTTCTCCATTTTTGCAAAAAGATGCCCGCACTTGTTCCCTATTTACCAACAACTCCTTGTCTCTCACAATCTAGGAGTAGAAGGCCGTGGAAAAATCTGGCGCGATGGCCGCTGCTGGTGCCGTCCACCCCCAATCTTGGTGTTCCGTGCAATGCACGGGCATCTACGCACGGGAAATAATGTCGAACAGGGCTAGTTGTAAGCAGGCTCGCTCTAAAGCCATGATGATAGTGACTGCAGACGGTGAGGCTGACTATGGTATGCCGAACACGGCGCCTATACTCAGGTGTCATCTCCGGCGCAGGGTCTTGTCACTTCATTGTGAGGAGCAGCACATAATAATTTGACCAACGGCTAGTACAGTGCTAGTACTCCTACTACTACATTGGTAGTACTACTACTAGTACTAGTAGCACCACCGTCTGGATTTAGGAGTACTACCACGTCCACCGGCACCGAGGAACGTCTCCAGGTAGTATTGCTTGAGGCCGCCAGGGCGAGGGGCTGCTTGGACAACAGCTTCGTCTCCTTGTTCGACGAGGTCCTCGTCGGTTTCCTCGACAAGTTCACCGTCGTCAAGAAGCTTGCGGACGACTTTGACATAAGCCCCCAGCCGACGCGCCCAGGCTCTGCGATGCCCGCCACCCTCAACGGCCACTATGGTAACAACCTCTTCGACGCACTGGTGGCCCTGCGACTGCCCGCCGTCGCGCCGGAGAATGTCCACCTCGAGGTCGCACTCGCCGCGCAGCGCCTGGCGCAGCAAGACACCATCGACATAATCACCCACGTCTACGCGCAAATCATCCACAAGGACTACTACATGCAAGAGGAGGACGATAGGACGCTAGCCTTCTTGGAGCGTAGGGCAACCTTGGACGGCACTATTCAGAAGCATGTTGAGCTCGCCGCCAACGCCACTGCTCCTCACACGTCGGTTGGTGACCCGGCGCACTAGGGCATGAGGATGTCGTTGAACGTTGATGGATCCGTATGTATTTTTATCTTTCCGCCAAATCCATGTAATAGTATACTATGATACTACAGTAATTATCTTGTCGGATGGCTGAGAAAACGGGAGGGTGAAGAGATGGCTGTAGCATGGACTCCAAGAAAATTGGTGTCGAATGGGACTCGTGTGGGTGGCATGTGCCATACTGCTAGACGTGAATGCTACCGAGTTATGGCCCATGCCACCCCACTATATCGATCCTACGGCCCTGTTTGGATACTCTAACACAGTTAGAGTTAGAGTTAGAGTTATTTTCTAACCCACTCTAACCCAAATAAGCACCTCTCCACCGGGATAGTTGGGTTAGATGAAACTAACCCACTCTAACCCTCCCTGTTTGGATACTTTTGGGTTATTTGAGCCTTCAACTAACCCAAACTAGCTCTAACCCCATGATCCAAACAGGGCCATATCGAGGTACGTAGAACAAATTTCCTGCAGTGCGTGCTCAGCCCTCCTCTATCTCTCTTCTCAGCCAGCCAGCGGATGCACGGAGCACATCATCTGTTTGCTCACATGCGGCCCCACATGTTAGTGAAAACGCAAGAGGACCCAGTGAAACTGCACATCTTTGACCTCAACGTGCTGGTGATGAAAAACAAATCCAATAAAGATCTTCGGTGGCCGCTTTTGGAGTTACTCAAGAGTAGTAAGATTCTATTTACAGTTTAACCCAAGATGCACATCTCGTGGCTTCAACTACCACTCTATTTTCTTTCATGACATGACCTGGATGCTGGATGTCCCATGTGTCGGCAAAAGGAGGAAGAACCCGATGTCTAGAGGGGGGGTGATTAGACTACTTGACCAAATAAAAACTTAACCTTTTCGCAATTTTAGTTCTTGGCAGATTTTAGCTATTTTAGGACAAGTCAAGCAATCATCACACAATTCAAGCAAGCATGCAAAGAGTATATTAGCAGCAGAAAGTAAAGCATGCAACTTGCAAGAATGTAAAGGGAAGGGTTTCGAGAATTCAAACCCTATTGGAGACACGGATGTTTTTCCCGTGGTTCGGATAGGTGGTGCTATCCTACATCCACATTGATGGGGACTTCAACCCACGAAGGGTAAAGGTTGCGCGAGTCCACGGAGGGCTCCACCCACGAAGGGTCCACGAAGTAGCAACCTTGTCTATCCCACCATGGCCATCGCCCACGAAGGACTTGCCTCACTAGTGGTAGATCTTCACGAAGTAGGCGATCTCCTTGCCCTTACAAACTCCTTGGTTCAACTCCACAATCTTGTCGGAGGCTCCCAAGTGACACCTAGCCAATCTAGGAGACACCACTCTCCAAGAAGTAACAAATGGTGTGTTGATGATGAACTCCTTGCTCTTGTGCTTCAAATGATAGTCTCCCCAACACTCAACTCTCTCTCATAGGATTTGGATCTGGTGGAAAGAAGGTTTGAGTGGAAAGCAACTTGGGGAAGGCTAGAGATCAAGATTCATATGGTAGGAATGGAATATCTTGGTCTCAACACATGAGTAGGTGGTTCTCTCTCAGAACATATGAGTTGGAAGTGTAGATTTAGTCTGATGGCTCTCTCCATGAATGAAGAGGAGGTGGAGGGGTATATATAGCCTCCACACAAAATCCAACCGTTACACACAATTTACCAATCTCGGTGGGACTGAATCAACAAACTCGGTCGGACCGAAAAGGTAAACCTAGTGACCGTTAGAGATTTTCGGTGGGACTGACATGCAACTCGGTAGGACCGATATAGTTAGGGTTTGGGCATAACGTAATCTCGGTGAGACCGATTACACAAACTCGGTGAGACCGATTTTGGTAATTAGCTAACCAGAGAGTTAGTCAGGTAAACTCGGTGGAACCGATTTGCTCTTTCGGTGAGACCGAAAAGTTACAAAAAGGAAACAGAGAGTTTACATTGCAATCTCGGTGGGACCGATCCGCTCTTTTGGTGAGACCGAAAAGTTACGAAAGGGAAACAGAGAGTTTGCAATCCCATCTCGGTGAGACCGAGATCCTTATCGGTAGAACTGAATTGCTAGGGTTTGGCAGTGGCTTATGACATGTGAAACTCGGTGGCGCCGGATAGAAAGAATCGGTAGGACCGAGTTTGGCTTAGGGTTTAGGTCATATGTGGATATGGGAAAGTAGTTGAGGGTTTTTGGAGCATATCACTAAGCACATGAAGCAAGAGGCTCATTAAGCAACACCTCATCCCTCCTTGATAGTATTGGCTTTTCCTAAAGACTCAATGTGATCTTGGATCACAAAAATATAAAATGAAGAGTCTTGAGCTTTTGAGCTTGAGCCAATCCTTTGTCCTTAGCATTTTGAGGGTTCCACTTTCACATCCATGCCATGCCAATCATTGAGCTTTCCTGAAATAATCAACTTGGAATAGCATTAGCTCAATGAGCTGTATGTTGTTATGAATTACCAAAACCACCTAGGGATAGTTGCACTTTCAATCTTCCCCTTTTTGGTAATTGATGACAACATATATATCAAAGCTTCGACAAATGATAATAAGCATGAAATATATCGTCGCTTTGAGAAGTATGTGACAAGTAAGAGCTCCCCCTAAATTTGTGCATATTTAAAATTTGCTTTGGACTGCAAATGCACAAAGAGTTAGAGTCATGGGTTACTCTTCCATGTCACATACATCTTGGTGGAGCGCTTAAAATGATAAGAATGAAATACATGCACTCATCACCAAGAAAAGTGAATGATCACATAAGATAGATAAGATAATTGCATTAAGCAAGCATTAAGTGTAGCTTATGATCAAACACATGATCATCAATGTCTCACAAATAATGACATAGTATCTCAAGCACTCAAAAGCAAACAAAGTTCGAAAAACCACCAAATAAAACAAGAGAGAAAAGCAACACTCTCTCTCGAAGCCTATGATCTATACATTTTCTCACCCTTTGGCAACAAGTTACCAAAAAGTTCCTAGAAAATGCATAGTGCTAAAACGACACTCAGGCTTGATCTTCAGGTGGTGGTGGAGTCTAGATCACTCCAAGGACGAAGGCTTCCGTAGACGCTGAAGTAGACGCTAGAGTTGGAGCTGAGGTAGACGCTGGAGCAGGTTGGGCTGGTGCTACGGCTGGAGCTGAGGCAGTTGCTCTTGTGTCAGGAACTGGCACTGCAGACGACCTCGGACCTCGTGGCACTCTGGCAAAGGCATCAGTGGTTATCTTCCGTTTCCTCTCCTGCATGTCATCTTGGAGCTACTCCACTGCAGTCTGAATCTCTGTCACCTTGATATCCAAGTCATAGAACTTTTGTTCTACGATTCTCTCGAGGCTTGCCTGGTTCTAAGTTAGGGTGGCTAATCCTTTCTCAATCCGCAGGGTGGATGCAATCAAGTAACCAAGCTGCTCTTGTTTGGTTTTCAAGAAGTACTCAGATGCCTCCTCTTGAGTTGGCATCTTGGCAGCTTTCTCCTTCCTTGCCTTCTCCTTCTTGGCTTGTGCTTGTGCAGATGATGGTTCATTCTCAGTCATGAAAACTTGATTATCTTCAAAATCTAGACGGATGGGCAGGTGTTCCTTGTCCAATAAGTATATGTCCGTGCCCATCTTGGAGTTAATGAGCTCCTGAATTTGTGGGGCATACCCACAGCTCCTCTTCTGGTCTGTTGTAGTCCTCTTGATGGTCTCTACCATGAGGCTCATCACCTTGAACTTCTGTGGCACATCAAAGATATGTAGCAAGTTGATTGCATGGCCTCTGATCATCTTGTGATCACCTGACTTGGGCAACAAGGTGTGCCTCAGTATCCAATTGATGGTTGGCAGCCCTGACAGAAGATAGTGTACTGAGCCAAACTTGAAAATGTCAAGTGCTTCATTTGGAATTTCCTTGTACATGTTTGACATTGAGTTATGATCCATCTTCTTCTTGGAATAGACATCCAAGTCATCTTCCTGCTCCTCTGGGGCATTAATGAGCTGTGCCCACTCAGCAACTGTTGACTGGTACCTCGTACCCTCAGACATCCAAACAATTCTCCCATCTGAATAAAAATGTGATGTGGAGTAGAACTGCATGATAAGCTCCTCATTCCACTTTCTGAGCTTCTGCCCAACAAAGTCCTCTACTCCACATGCCTTGAAGCTGTCCTGCACTCCAGGGTAGTACTCTTCGTTGTCCTTGATGTATTGCCAGTCGACCCATCTCATATCACATACAATTGGCTTCTTGTCAAGCAGTACTCTCTCATAGAAGTCCTGTTGTTCCTTACTGTGGAACCTGTAGTCAACAGCAGTCCTTCTCCTTGAAGCATACGGATCTGCTTCTCTCCACTTCCTGAGCCCTGAATCTCTCCTGAGCTTCATGTCCTCAGCCACAGGATGAGCATCATTGTGGTCTGGGATCTTGGGCTTGAGTTTTCTGAGAACTTGCTCTTCTTCATCTTTTGAAGTGTCAGGCACTGGGGCCTTGTTCTTCTCAGCAGCCGGGATGCTTCTTGTATTCCTCTTTGGCTTTGGCTTTGGAGCTAGCTTGGCCTTGGAAGCAGCTGCCCCTGACCTTATGGCATCACCCATCAGCTTGAGTGCCTTAGGTGCTGGTGCAGCAACCTCTTCTTCTTCATCCTCATCTTCCATGATGGAAGCCTTGCCAAGCACTCTGGCTACGGTTTTCTTCACCCTTTCCTTCCTTTTCTTGCCTTCAGCAGCAACTGGCTCTATGGGAGTGGGCTTCTCAGGAATCTTGGTTGAAGCTCTGGCCTTTGGCATAGGCTGCCTGCCTGCTGGCCTTTTGATTTTCATCTCTGGCTTTATGCCTTGAGCTGAGCCATGTTCCTTCTCAAGCATTACTCTCTTTGAAGTTGCTTCCTCTTCTGCCACATAATCCTCATCCTCTGATTCTGAGGTTCTCTTCTTTATCTGTCTGGTGGCAGCTTTAGGCAGATTGCTAGGAGTACTTCTGCTGCCATCATTTGAAGAACTTGAGGGACTAGTGCCCTCACTCATCTGCACTTGCTATTCTGACAAATTCTGGCTATCACTCTGATCAGACATGTTGCAAACTCTGACTGCTAACCCTGTGAATAGGTTATAGATGAGATAGAGTGGATGAGCATCACAAAATGCAGAGATTTTTGCAAAAGAATAATTCAAAAACTTAGTTTTAGTTTCCCACTGAAATCATCTCGGATCTACCGATTTCTAAACTCGGTGATACCGAAGCAGTTTTGGAACCTAAACTAGTGAACTCGGTCAGACCGAGTCACAGTTCGGTGGCACCAAGACTGCTAGGATTTCACAGAGTTCCAAAATCGGTCACATCGATCAGTAATACTCGGTCAGACCGAGTCTCACTTGTGCAATGGCATAAGCCAAATCGGTGGGACCGAGTTTTTCAACTCGGTGGGTCCGAGATAGTTTCGGCGGAAACCTAACCCTAAAATTTTCGAATTAAACCTAATCTATGAGTTCATTGACTGGATAGAAGTTTATCAAACATGGCAAGAATCATTATGATCACAATGTGCTAAGAATTGGATTGGCGAATAGCACAAAGATCAAGTCCATACCCTAGTTCGGCGGAGACTCGCTACGGCGGCAACGGCGGGGTAGAATTCCATTGACGGTGACGGAGACCAGCGACTGGAGGCGGCTGGCGGCGAGGAGATGATCCGAAGACCATGTTGGCAGAGCAGGCTATTGCGCGGGCGAAGGGGTTCAGAGAAATTTCCAATTTTTTGCCCATGACTATATATAGCCCGACCCTGTCGGTGTGACCGAGTGGAACAACTCGGTGGCACCGAGATGCAAAACTGTATACAGTTGTTGCAACTCCGTGTGACCGAATGGTTCAAATCGGTTGCACCGAGATCGAAAACCTAGATCAACTTAATGATCTCGGTAGGACCGAAAGTAAGGTATCGGTCAAACGGAGAATCACAAAGAGTTTTTGGAAGTTTAAGTCTATGATGAATCGGGGACTCTGAGTGCTCCTCACACAGAGTGGTTCGAATCTGACTTGATCAAATTTTGTGATGTAGGATGAATAGAGTTTGAGACAAGAAAAGCATAGATAGCTAGAGGAGGTTCTTAGGCATTCTTGTCCATCCACTTGGCAAAAGGAAATAAAACCAAAGAATCAAAACAACAAGTGGATGTCCTCGAATGAGTAAAATATGCAACCAACATGCTCACACAATAAGATGGCAAATGAAATATGTGACAAAGCATGCACAACCAATTCTAGCATCTATCAAGCAATTTGCGATGACCAGGTCATCTATATATGAGTATATTGACTTAGGAGTCAAGTGAGAACACTTGATCATAGGTCATACTCATCGTTTAAGCTCAAGTGGGGTTACCACTTTTACATAAAGCATTGTTGTGTTCACATCTTTAGAGTTGCTTTAGCTCAAGTCTTAGAGTAAAGCTCCCCCTAGATGTGAGATCCCCCTTAAGAGGGATGAACTAACCTTGGGTTATGTCGATGATGACTTCATGTAGATGTTGAAGATGTGGATGCTCAATGTTCATGTAGATCACTTGGAGCTATCCATTTGAGTGAATTGCACTTTCAATACCTACATGGGTTAGTCCCACAAGGAACAAACAAGGATATCCATAGACATAGAGTGATGCACACACAAGATGATGTCCATGAAAACTTTTAGGTTACCTTGTCCCTTGTCTTACCAACAAGAGGGTTTGTGACTCCTTGAACTAGTGCAAGATGTGGAAGTTGATTGCACTTGTTCTTGCCAAAATGATAAGAGTGAAGTATGTTGGCGGAGTCACCCTCAAGAAATCTCTAGTTCTTCTTTTGGATCCACACCATCTTGATGGGAATCTTTGGAGTTGTAGTCGTACTTGATGAAGTGGAACTTGACGTGGTCTTGGGAATCCACTTGACTAAGGTCTTAGGAGCTTCTTCAAATGCATCAATTTCCTCTTGAAGCTTGTCCTTGCCTTTTTGCTTGTAGTCTTGTGGTGGAAGATCATCTTGAGCTTGTGTCCCCATGAAGGAAGTATCATACTTCTCTTGTTGAGGAACAAACTTTGTCTTGGGGCATTGATCTTCTTCCCACTCAACTCCATTGGCATTGAACTTTCGTTCAAAACCAACACCTTGATTCTTCTGGTGCATTCCTTGCTTGCGCACAATTTCCTCGAATTGCTTACTCCCGGCAAGGCTTTTGTACACTCCTTTCTCTATAATTCCATTCAATAAGCTATTTTCTTGCTCAAGTGTAACTTGGCTAAGAGAATCATTAGTGGAATCAAGAGAACTACTAGAAGCAACAATATTGGATTTAGCATGATCATTGTTACTACTAGAGGAAGAATCTTTCTTGTTCTTATTACTAGACTTGACTTGAGGCATGTAAGTGGATAAGAGTAAACTCTTGGCAATGTAAGAAGAACTTTTCTTGCGGAGATCATCACTGATTGCTTTTAAAAACTCATGCTCTTGCTCAAGATTGAGCTTTTCAAAGCGTAACTTCTCATGAGCTCTTAAAAGTTCTCGATGATCTTCAAAGATAGTTTCATGAGCTAACTTAAGAGTGTTTAGTTCTTTAGTTAGAGCCTCAATATTCTTCTTATCATTGTCATTCGTTTTATCTTGATTAGCATGATTAATTGACGTTTCATCATAGTATTCATCACTAGAGTTGTCAACAAGCAAATCATCATCACCTAACAAGTCATCTTCATCACTATTAAAATCAACATACTCGGGGTGTGTTACCTTAGGACCTTTGGCCATGAAGCATCTTCCAATTCCTTCATTTGGTGAGTCAAATATGTCGTAGGAGTTGGTTTACACAAGTGCTAGACCGGCAACACCTTCATCTTGAGTATATTCGGAATCGGAGTGATAACTTCTCTCGGAGTGGCTGTCGGAGTCGGAGCCGGATACCCATTCACCAACATGAGCTTGATGTCTTCGTTTTGTGTAGCTCCTTGATGATTTTTCCTTCCTTTCCGAATCCTTGCTTCTCCGTGAGTATCTTCGTTCATAACGATCATCTCTACTCCTTCTCTCTCTTGGTGGTGATTCTTCTCTTTTGCTTCTTCTTTTTGGAGAGTCTTCTCTTCTCTTGTAGGGAGCCGTACACTCACTGGAATAGTGTCTGGGTCTTCCACAATTGTAGCAGTTTCGCTCTCGACTAGAAGATCTTTTGTCATTGTAGGACTTTGACTTGAAGTTTCTATCTTTGCTTCTACTCTTGTAGAACTTGTTGAAGTTCTTCACCATTAAGCTCAATTCTTCATTGAAGTTTTGTTTCTCCCTTGATGATGTAGGGGCTTCACATGAGGCTTTGTAGGAACCACTTGATTTGTTGTGAAGTTCCTCTTTATCCTTAAGTGACATCTCATGAGCAACAATTCTTCCAATCACCTCCGTTGGCTTGAGATCTTTGTAATTGGGCATCATTTGGATCAATGTGCACACGGTATCATATTTTCCATCCAAGGCTCTTAGAATCTTCTTGATGATGAATCTATCGGTCATCTCTTCACTTCCTAAGCCGGCAATCTCATTTGCGATGAGAGCAAGACTAGAGTACATTTCAGCGACACCTTCACCATCCTTCATTTTGAACTTGTCAAGTTGACTTTGAAGCACATCCAACTTGGATTCCTTGATGGAGTCGGTACCTTCGTGCATATCAATCAAAGTGTCCCAAATTTCCTTTGCATTCTCAAGACAGCTGATTTTGTTGAATTCTTCGGGGCACAATCCATTGAAAAGAATATCACAAGCTTGAGCATTGTATTGCAACATCTTCAACTCATCCGCGGTAGCTTCACGGTTTGGTTCTCTCCCATCAAAGAAGTCACCTTGCAAACCAACACACACAATAGCCCAAACGGCGGGGTTATGTCCAAGAATATGCATTTTCATTTTATGCTTCCAACTAGCAAAATTAGTACCATCAAAGTAAGGACCTCTACGGTGATAATTTCCCTCGCTAGACGCCATACTCTCCTAGGTTGTGAAACCAAGGCTATGACCAACAAAAGCTATGGAGATCAAAGCAAATGGAGACCAAAGCTCTGATACCACTTGTAGGATCGAAAGTATGTCTAGAGGGGGGGTGATTAGACTACTTGACCAAATAAAAACTTAACCTTTTCCCAATTTTAGTTCTTGGCAGATTTTAGCTATTTTAGGACAAGTCAAGCAATCATCACACAATTCAAGCAAGCATGCAAAGAGTATATTAGCAGCGGAAAGTAAAGCATGCAACTTGCAAGAATGTAAAGGGAAGGGTTTGGAGAATTCAAACGCTATTGGAGACACGGATGTTTTTCCCGTGGTTCGGATAGGTGGTGCTATCCTACATCCACGTTGATGGAGACTTCAACCCATGAAGGGTAACAGTTGCGCGAGTCCACGGAGGGCTCCACCCACGAAGGGTCCACGAAGTAGCAACCTTGTCTATCCCACCATGGCCATCGCCCACGAAGGACTTGCCTCACTAGCGGTAGATCTTCACGAAGTAGGCGATCTCCTTGCCCTTACAAACTCCTTGGTTCAACTCCACAATCTTGTCGGAGGCTCCCAAGTGACACCTAGCCAATCTAGGAGACACCACTCTCCAAGAAGTAACAAATGGTGTGTTGATGATGAACTCCTTGCTCTTGTGCTTCAAATGATAGTCTCCCCAACACTCAACTCTCTCTCATAGGATTTGGATCTGGTGGAAAGAAGGTTTGAGTGGAAAGCAACTTGGGGAAGGCTAGAGATCAAGATTCATATGGTAGGAATGGAATATCTTGGTCTCAACACATGAGTAGGTGGTTCTCTCTCAGAACCTATGAGTTGGAAGTGTAGATTTAGTCTGATGGCTCTCTCCACGAATGAAGAGGAGGTGGAGGGGTATATATAGCCTCCACACAAAATCCAACCGTTACACACAATTTACCAATCTCGGTGGGACCGAATCAACAAACTCGGTCGGACCGAAAAGGTAAACCTAGTGACCGTTAGAGATTTTCGGTGGGACTGACATGCAACTCGGTAGGACCGATATAGTTAGGGTTTGGGCGTAACATAATCTCGGTGAGACCGATTACACAAACTCGGTGAGACCGATTTTGGTAATTAGCTAACCAGAGAGTTAGTCGGGTAAACTCGGTGGGACCGATTTGCTCTTTCGGTGAGACCGAAAAGTTACAAAAAGGAAACAGAGAGTTTACATTGCAATCTCGGTGGGACCGATCTGCTCTTTCGGTGAGACTGAAAAGTTACGAAAGGGAAACAGAGAGTTTGCAATCCCATCTCGGTGAGACCGAGATCCTTATCGGTAGAACCGAATTGCTAGGGTTTGCCAGTGGCTTATGACATGTGAAACTCGGTGGCGCCGGATAGAAAGAATCGGTAGGACCGAGTTTGGCTTAGGGTTTAGGTCATATGTGGATATGGGAAAGTAGTTGAGGGTTTTTGGAGCATATCACTAAGCACATGAAGCAAGAGGCTCATTAAGCAACACCTCATCCCTCGTTGATAGTATTGGCTTTTCCTAAAGACTCAATGTGATCTTGGATCACTAAAATATAAAATGAAGAGTCTTGAGCTTTTGAGCTTGAGCCAATCCTTTGTCCTTAGCATTTTGAGGGTTCCACTTTCACATCCATGCCATGCCAAACATTGAGCTTTCCTGAAATAATCAACTTGGAATAGCATTAGCTCAATGAGCTATATGTTGTTATGAATTACCAAAACCACCTAGGAATAGTTGCACTTTCACCCGACCAAATCTTCGGTTCTGCTATCGGATGAGATTAGTGCACTTGTTGATACTCCTACTAGAATAGAGGCTAGACATGAGACTAGATGTGAGGAAGAAACGTCTACTTCTTTACACTCGAAGAAGAAAGAAGCACGCAAGATCAAGCCTCCGCAGATCAACAATGAATGCATCGAGAAGGCACTAATCCAACTTACAGGAGTAGTAAAATGTATTCTTGTGGTTCTTGTTTTCTTTGGTCTTGCTTTTCTAGTCAAAATTATCCCTGGAGTTTGTGCAAAACGGAGGTCTGTTTGGGGTCGTGCGTTGGAGTTGGCCTTACAAGTGGGACCGTAGTTAAGGAAACCGACTATCGGCAAACCCCCACCTCGCCTGCCGCGCGATGGCTGAAGTTAGAGAAACGACGAGGTTGAAGAGATTGCTCTAGCACGGACTCCAAGAAATAATATGGTGTCAGATGGATGTCGTGGTGGTGGTGTGTGCCGTAATCCTAGACGTGAATGCTTGTTCTTGCCCATGCCACCCTACTACTCCTACTACTTACTCCTACTAGTATATAGTATACTAGTATTGAGGATTCGAGGTGCTGGTTACGTACAACGAACACATTGACATATGGCTACAGTAAAAACACCTGCCCGACGCGCGAAGCATGTGAAGCTAGTACAAATTTAGAGAAGCGACTCGAAAGCCATTCATAAATTTAGTAAGTTTATCACAGGCATATCATTTTATTACATACAACAGGTCATCAACCCACATCAACAACGAGGATACATTATAAATACTAAAGTTTTCACCACACAACAAATAACAAGCCATGAAATGAACTTCAACTCAACCATTCTGCGGCGTTGGAAACGCTTGCTTTGAACCACAAGTGATTCTCTGGGGCGGGCCATCTGTTGTCGATCTAGAGACCAACGCAGGACCGATCATCCAGGCTGAAGTGGCCTACTATATCAGTACGAGGGTAGGGAACCACCCAAATGTCCGAGGTATAGACACAGTTGCTTCTCATAAATGTGTCAACAGCAGTTGGATCGACTTTCACCATCATCGGATGGGGACGCGCGGGGCGGCCGAGTGGTTATGAGGTGACCAACCGAGTGGCGACGCGCGGGGCGGCCGAGTGGTTATGAGGTGACCAACCGAGTGGCGACGCGTAGGGCGGCCGAGTGGTGATGAGGTTACTAACCGAGTGGCGACGCGCGGGGCGGCCGAGTGGTTATGAGGTGACCACCTGAGTGGCGACGCGTGGGGCGGCCGAGTGGTTATGAGGTGACCAACCGAGTGGCGACGCGCGGGGCGGCCGAGGGGTTATGAGGTGACCAACCGAGTGGCGACGCGCAGGGCGGCCTAGCGGTTATGAGGTGACCAACCGAGTGGCGACGCGCGGGGCGGCCGAGTGGTTATGAGGTGACCAACCGTGTGGCGACGCGCGAGGCGGCCGAGCGGTTATGAGGTGACCAACCGAGTGGCGACGCGCGGGGCGGCCGAGTGAAGTAGACTTGTCCCGCGGACTGACGATGCGCGGGGCATCCGAGTGTAGTAGACGCGTCCCGTGGAGTGATGATGCGCGGGGCGTCTGGGTGATGTGGATGTGTCCCGCGAAGTGACGATGCACGGGGCATCCGAGTGAAAACAATGCGCGGGCGGTCGAGTGTCTCATCGAGCGGCGACACACGGAGCAGTCGAGTCAGTTAAGGTGACGAAGATGTGTCCAGCAGAGTGACGGCGTGCAGGCAGCCAAGTCACTCCATATTAGTAGTCTGGACGCAAATTTCATCCGAGTTAATCTGCATATGATGTTAGTAGCTTGAAACAAAATGTTCGTCCGAGTAAACTGCTGTCCGAGGGCCATGACGGACGAGTGACCCTGCAGGTTAGTAGCCACGAATATTGTTTTGCTGGACTAAAGTGTCCCTGCACAGATGCTATTTTTCAAGGATTAAAGACCATGGATGGTTGTGCATGCATGCGCAAATTCAATCAGCGTGAAAAACGAAAGGTACGAAATTAAGCCATTAAATTGCGGAAGAAGCGGAGGCAATCAATCACCTTAACTAGGTAATGGAATCCTTGCCTAATTGGCCACTTCATGAGATATTTAAGAAATGGTAACTGGCACATGGCACGCAATTAGGTTAAGTGCATTTGCCAATTGAGTGCATGCACGCACTAGCACAACCATACGGGAGTGTATGGATGCATGCAAGGAGCATTAAACAACCCAATCTCCATTTGCGCCTGCCCAAGCCTTTCCCTCGAGCGATGGCATCTTAACATCATATGTATCATTATCAAGCGGCATCAACTAGCACAGGGCGAGGCCTCCGTCGTGCCGGCGCCAGTCATCAGGGTCACGGCGAAGAAGATAGGGTAGATCAAACCGCTCCTTTACTCTTGGGTTCTTTGTAATGATGTTATTGGTTGAGTCGAGAATGGGCTTGAACGAACCTGCCATGCTAGCCGAGGTGATGATGTCACACCGATCAATGAGTTCCTCCACCACGTCATCTTTCAGATCGGGGCAAGAATAATGGGGTTGTTTCCGGCCTGTTCCCTCCATGGAGAAGACGATCGAACAGTGGCAGAAGAAAAGGTGAAGGGTTGAAGGAAAATGGAGGAGGGAGAGGAAGAGTGTGTGACAGCAGTTCCAAATCGAGAGGGAAAGGCGAAGAGTCGGTGGACGGTTGTGAGTTTGCCACGGTTCACGAAGAGGCGCCCCGGCCTACACATCCGTTCGGAAATACTCCTACTACTCGCTGTCGTCTCACTGATATGTTGGAATGGGACCACATGTCAACGAAACATGGTGCGTAATTTCTCGTGCAAAATTCGATCTGGCCGCGTTGGCCCGAGGTGCCGCATTAGTTATCGACCATTTTTTAATGGCGTGCCGATCAGTTTTGAAGCACGACTAACTGGTACTATACATGGAGAGGATGACAGTGGGGACCCGCCAAGGTCATGGCAGTATGCAAGCAAGTGCCTCCTTATTTCAAGCCAATAAAAAAATGGCTCCTCCTAGTGGATTTCTAACATCTGGGTCCCATGCCATTGTCAACGTAGTCAATAAATGAGAGAATTGCACAATGAGCGGCTGACACCAGGGACCCAGCAGTTCACCCACTTATTTTTGTTTTGGGTTAATTTGATAAATGCCACTCCAAATCTGGTGTATCCGAGAAATGCCACTGCAATTTCCAAACTTTGAAAAATGCCATTTCATGCCATTCTAGTGGCATTTTTCGAAGTATGGAGTGGCGTTTTTCAAAGTTTGCAAACTGCAGTGGCGTTTTTCAAAGTTTGCAAAAATTGCAGTGGCACTTTTCAAAGTTTGGAAATTACAGTGGCATTTTTATGAATTGCCATAATTGGAGTGGCATTTATCTAATTTGTTTTTGAGACAGAAGCAGGGTGTCAACTGGGCTGTGCGGGACACTCTGGCCTGTCTAGATAGCCTTTTCTTTTATGTTTACCACAGACCAGCCCAGTAGTTCTTTTTTGTTTCTGAAAATGGCTAGCCCAGTTCTTTTGTGATTTGTCAAGTAAGTCGCTTTATCAGGCCTGCTGGGCTGCAAATCTTTCAAGACGAGGTGAGCTTCATTCGGCTGGCCAAGAAAATGGCTTATCAGTAATGAGAAATGGGTTGTACATTTTTAAAACACATCAAACCGGCAATTATTTTCAAATATATTTTTTTTCATTTCAAGATTTTAAATTGCATTGATTTTTATGCGTGGACAATTTATTGGATTTTATATTGATATACATTTATTTTTAAAATCAGTCTGAATGTGACTCGAAATTTCGGGATTAAAAACAGCTCAGACCGCACCGACATATGCAAAATTTCGTATAATTTTTTAACCGTGGCCACAATATGGGCTGTAATGCTAACATAAAGAATATGGGCTCCAAAAAAACCCGTAAGAATTAGCAAATGGGCTGTAAATTATTTGAAATAATGGCAGATGGGTTGTATGTTGTTTTCCACAGATTTGAGGCTTTCCACAGATGGCCTATATACTGTTGGATGTCCATCCAACGGCTGTCGTGCTTCTTCAATCTCTGCTCTTCCTGCTCCAGCCGCTCAAACAAGCGCCGGCGGGACTGCGTACTCCCTCCTCCCCATGGCCGGCTGTGCTCCCGCGCTGGCCTCACTGCCCCACCATACTCCCATCGTTGGCCTAGCCATCCCTCTACTCACCCACACCTGTTGTTATTCTCCGGCGATGGCAGACGAACCAGTAAACCCTCGTACAGTCATACTCCCCTCCGTGTGGGAAACAAAAACAACGGCTGAGTCTTCCCTGCCTCCGTGTCATTCCCTTCCTAGGCCTCGCCATCGTCCACCGCCCTGGTGCTCTCGGCATGGCGTGGTCGGCGTGGTCAACGACCAATATGCATCTGAAGTGGATTGTACGTGGAGAGGCTGACAGCTGGGTCCATGGCCACACGCAAGCAAATGCCTCCTTATTACGCGCAAAATAATGATTTCCTCCGCCTGACATCTGGGACCCACCGAAACGGCCTCTGTATTTCGTGAAAAAATGTTACCGCCGCTGACAGCTCGCACCCACCAGCTATATCTTCGCATGCAAGGAAGTGCCTCCTTATTACGCACAAAAAATGAATACTCCCCCTGCTAGCTGGGACCCAGTATAGTGGGCATACTAAGTTGATGGGGACGAAGGGCTTTGTCAACTTAGTCAATATGCACGATTCTAGCTCGACTGACCATACGATGTCCATCCAACGGTCGTAGTGCTTCTTCAACCTCTGGTCTTCTTGCTCCAGCCGCCCAAAGCTGCGCCGGTCATGCCGCCTGCTCCTGCCTCCCGTGGCCGGTTGTGCTGCCGTGGAGGCCTCACTGCCCCCATACTACTCCCACTGCTGGCCAGGCCATCCCTCCACTCCACTCACCCACACCCCCTATTATTCTGCGGCGACGGCAGCGCAGCCGAACCAGTGAACCCTCGTACTCCTCTCCGCGTGGGCATCCACTGCCGCGTCTTCCCCGGTTTCGCGTCGTCCCCTTCCTAGGCCTCGCTGTCATCCACCGCCATAGTGCTGTCGGCGCGGTGTGGTCAATGTGGTCAATGTCGTGGTTCTAACTCTAACAGTGATGTAGGGGGGGGTGTATGGAGAGGCTTGATCTGAGCTATGGAGAAGTTGTAAACACACCAGGATGTACGAGTTCAGGCCCTTCGCGGAGGAAGTAACAGCCCTACGTCTCGGTGCCCGGAGGCGGTCGATTGGATTATAGGTGTGTGAATAACGGGGGTGCGAACCCTTCATCCTGAGGAGGGGGGTGGCTTATATAGAGTTCGCCAACCCTCTCCTGCCCTCAGTAATGCAGGGTTTAAGGTACATTAAGGTTGGGCGTTACTGGTAACACCCCTAATAAAGTGCTATGATGACCATAAAGACTATTTAATGGCCGACCGTTTGCCTGCGGGGTGACTTTACATCTCCTGGCAGTCGAGTGGTTGGCTTCGTGGTCGAGTGGTAGCTTCTTGGTCGAGTGTCTTGAACCTGTCGAGTGGGTACCTTCAAGTCGATTGAAAGATGACTTCTTCTAAGGACGTCCTTGGGCAGGGCTTTTAGGACAGGTCCGTGCCCCTACCCTAGGTACATAGCTTCATCATTAGCCCCCGAATGGATCGAGGTTAGAGTGGGGAAAGAGTTGGGGATCTTTCCGACTGGTTCTTTGGGCTACATGAGTGCCTCGTTTTGGATCAATCGTCACGGATGACGTCATCAACCTCTTTCAGTCGCCTTGATCCATTCCAGGCCTTTCGTCGAGTGAATTACCTTGCTTGCGAAGCTCCGAATGATGGTGTGAAAGGGATCTTCTGCCTGACGAATTATTCTGCAACCCACGGATTTTGCGGGGTTTGAATTTTGGGAAGCGCGCGGGACGGGAGCGGCCGCAGTAATCGGATGTGATAAAGCGGAAGCTCCTCGATTTCCACGCCATCTTTTTCCCCACGTATTGCGCGTGCGTCTGCTGCGGGATTTGACAGGATAACCTGGGCCTACCAGTCAGCCACTCGAAAGCGGCCTCTTATAAGCCGCCGGCTCGGGGTTTCCAAATAGTGCGCTCTCTCCTTTCTTTCTCCCTTTGCAAGATCCTCCGCCACCTCCGCTCTCACCCTAGCGCCGCAGGCCCGTTCGAGATTTGCCGGCGATGATGGTGAAGGACAAGACGTCCGCTCTGGAGCGTGCGAAGAAGGCGGCGGCACAGGGGAAAGGGAAGAAGTCCGCTCGGGGCGGATCTTCCTCAAGGACTGCTCTGCCCAGAGGCTGGATCCAGGGCGACTGGATGCCGACGGTGACTCGGCAGGAAGATCTTGATGATATGGTTGAGGGAGGAGTCATTACTCACGAAGCTACGCGTCTCCCGGGGAGAGAAGTCGAGCGCCAACCTCGTGATGGTGAGTGTGTCCTCCTCGCCACCCATATCGATCGCGGGTTTTCTCTCCCTCCTCATCCTTTTGTGCGGAGCTTTCTGAACTTCTTCGGAGCGCAGCTCCACCACTTCACTCCCAATTCTATCGTGTATCTTGCTGCTTTCATTTCCTTGTGTGAGGGTTTCTTGGGTTGCCGCCCCCATTGGGGACTCTTTAAGCACATCTTCACTTGCCGTTCCCAATTGGTCAATAAGGCCAAGTCGAGTGACGAAAGGATGCAGGTGATCCAGCTGTGCGGGGGGCTGGCAATCCAGATGAGGGGAAAAAGTTCTTTTCCATCTATCACTTTCCCAGAGTCGGTCTGTGGTTGGCAGGCGACCTGGTTTTACTGTAAAGACCAGGCGACCCCAGGACAGTCGACTGGGCTTCCCCCTTTCTCTCTTGACCGAGCTCAAAAACATGCTTCTCTGAAAGTGACGCCGGAAGAAAAGGGCCAAGTCAAAGTGCTGGCTGGTCGAGTGGTTCAGCTTGTCCGCGAGGGCGTGACTGGCATGGACTTGCTGGAGGTCTTCCTTCGGAGGCGCATCCAACCGCTCCAGGCTCGTGACCACCCGATGTGGCTGTACTCGGGTCTCGACGACACCACTCGGGTCCACCCGGAGGAGGTCACTGATGAGATGTTGGAGGGGTGGCTCTCGAGTATCACAGGAAACAAAGCAACCCCCGAGGAGCCAGGAGGGTTCCTCCACTCGACAACACATATGAAGTGGACCAGGTCTGACTTTATGCTCCTGACTGAGATCTTGTTTTCTTCATTGGTCTTCTTTCAATTGGTCGATTGACTTTTGTCTTGTCTGTTGTTTTCCAGGCAACTACTGAGATGTACTCGGCGCCCAACGGGGCACGGGAGCCAACGGAGGAAGGGGGGCGAGCGGAGGTGAGAGTGGAGACGAACAAGGCGAGTGGGAGTCCGATGGCGAAGGAGAGGGAGACGACGACATCGACTCCAGCAAAGAGGAGGAGGAGGAGGTTGAACCCCCCCCCCCCCCGTCCGGAGAGGCGATCCAAGCTTACACACGATCCAGCGCGGGAACGTGGTAAGGCGACTGCTCCTGTTGGGCAGCCGTCGAAACGCCCTCAGACCTCTTCTCCTACGCCGACCGAAAAGGCTCCCAAGCACCCATGCGCAACGCCGTCCAAGCCGCTCAAGGCTCTGCCCAAGATGAAGATGACTGTCCCCACCATTTCTGGGTAATAATAAAACTTGTTTTCCTTTGTCGACCGTGGACAGATCCTTGGTCGATTCATTGAGCCAACTGACTGACTTTCGAGATTTGCAGTGCTGCTACTTCTGAGCTCTCCGCCAAGGACGACGATCAAGAGATGGAGGATGCTGTTACCTCCAACCCTGGTATGATTACTGATGTTCTGCCTTGAGTCGACTGGATATTTATTGCAACTCTGGTCGATTGAATTTTTTCTTGTAGCTCCTTCTCATGTCATTAACCTCCCTGACGACGACGACGAAGTGCCACCAAGAGTGAGGCGGAACAGGAGAGCGTCGTCTGGCGAGACCCCACAATCCACTCCTGTGCCTGAGGCCGTAGCTCGAGACGGTGGTGAAACCACTCGGGCTTCTGTGACTTTCGCCATTCCTCTGACGAGTGTGCGGCCCTCGTCGTCGACTGCGGATTCGCCTTCGCTCTTCGCCACACACCACGTCCCTGAGGACCAAGTGGATGCAGCTAAGGAAGCCGTACGCCAGGCAGGGATCATGATGGAGCAGGTCAAGGTGGTTCGAGAAGCCAGCCAAGCAGCTTATGACGCGATTTCAGCTCTTCAGAGTAACGTCCAGGTCAGTCGATTCACTGCTTGTTCTGTTAGGGTATGCTGTCTGAAGAATCTCTTTTCTGAAGATCTTTAAATCTGTACACCCACTGGGTGTGTCTGTTAAGTCTTGGACGAGTGGGGGCACGCTTAGTGCACCCACTGGGTGTAGTCCCCGAGACTACGGTGGACTGCTGGCAGTCGACTGTAGTCTTTATATTGTGTTGCAGTAGTTGTACTTCTTCACTCGGTCTGGTCAGGCCATGTCGAGTGAAACTGTATCCGGTCGACTGCGGGCAGTCGATTTTTTTTTTGCAAAACCAGTGGGGGCATGCTGAGTGCACCCACTGGGTGTAGTCCCCGAGACTACTGTTGAATGTTTTTGATTCAGCTGTAGTCTTAGAAGCGTCATCATTGTCTCTTGGTTACTCGGAAGCAACTTATCTTGGACCTCTGACGACTGATTTTTGCAGAAATCCTGTGGACTTGTGGCTCTCTATACTGAGTTGGAGAATAAACAGATCCAACTCAACCTTGACTTGAAGCTTGCTCAACAGAACCTGCAGAAGGCGCAAGAAGAAGCAAAAGGTGTGGCTGGTGAAATTTCTCATTCTTGACGAGTGACTTTTCTTTCTTGCCCATTCTTGATGTTGAGATCACTCGACGTTCTGTAGATAAACTGGAGGAAGCTCTGAAGAAGAAGGATCGAGATCTTGCCGAAGCGCAGAAGGAGGCCTCGAGCAAAACGAAGCTTGCAGAAGAGAAACTGGCTTCGGTCAGAACTTTTGAGCAGGAGAACTCCAGACTGAAGGCTGCTCTCGAGATAGCTAATCAAGAGGTCAGCCGACTGAAGAACGACAAGATGGTTCTGCACGACAAGGCGGGTGAGCTGGCGGGGAAGGTGAACGATCTGGAGGCTTATCTTGGTGGACTCGCCAAGAAGCTGTCCGTCATGCTCGAAGGTAGTTGCTCCGACCCGACTGTCTTCCAGTTACCAAGCCCGTGTAGGGTCACTGTCTTATTCTTGAATCATGTTCGCAGAGTTCTGCCAGAGCTTCGAAGAGGAAACCAGTTGAGTGGAGCCAGGGTTGGATCCCGCCAACTCTCTCGTGAAGGACGAGGCTGCTATGAACGTGCTCCGACTAGAGTCTCGTGTTACCAGCGTTGTTGACTATCTCGCCCGGCTAAAGGTTGCGATGTCACGGATTGACACATCACTCTGGCCTGGGACGACGCTTCAGAACGACCTCGAGTCCCAGATGGCTCGACTAAATGAAGTCCCAGGTCGAGTGGCGGAATGGAAGAAATCTTCTGCTAGATGTGGTGCTGATGTCGCTCTGTCTCTGGTCCGCGTCCATTGCAAGGAGGCGCGAGAAGAAAAGCTGGCCGCCATTCAAGTTGCCAATACCAGGAAGCACAGCTTTCAAGACTTCATGGAGACTTTCATCACTGCTACTACTCGTATTGCAGACGGGATCGACTTGGACGAGTTCGTCGCCCCTTCCAGCCCTCCGCTTGAGGAATAAAAACTTTTATGCTTCACTTTAAATTTGCCTCGGAATGCCGAGTGGATTTGTAACCGTTAAACTCTGCCGAGCCGAGGGCTCGAGTACTTTGATCTGAGGTCTGGGACCTTTAGGCCTTATATGAACTTGATTTCTCATTGAATATCTTCATGGTTTGATCCGTCGAGTGGAACCTTATCTTTACTCGGAATAACCTTGTATTTGTGGCATAACTCCGAAGGAGAAGGTAGCAGTCGACTTGCGCCTCGTCGTCCTTGCGGATTGGGTTGTGTCCTATACTTAGGTGAGCACTGGGCTGCAGCTAAGCCCCCGAGTGGGAGGTTTGCTCTCACTTGGTAGGATTTCAAAACACTTAGGCGAGCACCGGGCTGCAGCTAAGCCCCCAAGTGGGAGTCTGGCTCGCCACTCGGTAGGATTTTTAAAAACTTATGCGAGCACTGGGCTGCAGCTAAGCCCCCGAGTGGGAGGTTTTCTCTCACTCGGTAGGATTTTAAACACTTAGGCGAGCATGGGGCTGCAGCTAAGCCCCCGAGTGGGAGTCTAGCTCGCCACTCGGTAGGATTTTTAAACACTTAGGCGAGCAATGGGCTGCAGCTAAGCCCCCGAGTGGGAGTCTGGCTCGCCACTCGGTAGGATTTTTAAACACTTAGGCGAACACTGGGCTGCAGCTAAGCCCCCGAGTGGGAGTCTGGCTTTAAACACTTAGGCGAGCACTGCGCCGCAGCTAAGCCCCCGAGTGGGAGGTTTGCTCTCCACTCGGTAGGATTTTTCAAACTTAGGCAAACACTGGGCTGCAGCTAAGCCTCCGAGTGGGAGGTTTGCTCTCCACTCGGTAGGATTTTTAAGCACTTAGGCGAGCACTGGGCTGCAGCTAAGCCCCCGAGTGGGAGGTTTGTGTTGGGGAACGTAGCAGAAATTCAAAATTTTCCTATGTGTCACCAAGATCTATCTATGGAGAGACTAGCAACGAGGGGAAGGAGAGTGCATCTACATACCCTTGTAGATCGCTAAGCGGAAGCGTTCAAGTGAACGGGGTTGATGGAGTTGTACTCGTCGTGATCCAAATCACCGATGATCCAAGTGCCGAACGGACGGCACCTCCGCCTTCAACACACGTACAGCCCGGTGACGTCTCCCATGCCTTGATCCAGCAAGGAGAGAGGGAGAGGTTGAGGAAGACTCCATCCAGCAGCAACACAACGGCGTGGTGGTGATGGAGGAGCGTGGCAATCCTGCAGGGCTTCGCCAAGCACCACGGGAGAGGAGAAGTACTTGGGAGAGAGGAGAGGGCTGCAACCAAAGGCATAAAGTGTGTTTGCTGCCCTCCCACCCCCACATATATATAGGGAGCCCAAAGGGGGGGTGCGCTAGCCCTAGGAGATCCAATCTCCTAGGGGGGCGGCGGCCAGGGTGGTTTCCCTCCCCCCCCAAGGCACCTAGGAGGTGCCTTACCCCCTTGGGACTCTTCCTTAGGGTTCCCCCCACACCCTAGGCGCATGGGCCCTAGGGGAAGTGGTGCCCCAGCCCACTTTGGGCTGGATCCCTTCCCACTTCAGCCCATGGGACCCTCCGGGATAGGTGGCCCCACCCGGTGGGCCCCCGGGACCCTTCCGGTGGTCCCGGTACAATACCGATGACCCCGAAACTTGTCCCGATGGCCGAAATAGGACTTCCTATATATAAATCTTTACCTCCGGACCATTCCGGAACTCCTCGTGACGTCCGGGATCTCATCCGGGACTCCGAACAACATTCGGTAACCACATACAAACTTCCTTTATAACCCTAGCGTCATCGAACCTTAAGTGTGTAGACCCTACGGGTTCGGGAGACATGCAGACATGACCGAGACGTTCTCCGGTCAATAACCAGCAGCGGGATCTGGATACCCATGTTGGCTCCCACATGTTCCACGATGATCTCATCGGATGAACCACGATGTCAAGGACTTAATCAATCCCGTATACAATTCCCTTTGTCTAGCGGTATTGTACTTGCCCGAGATTCGATCGTCGGTATCCCTATACCTTGTTCAATCTCGTTACCGGCAAGTCTCTTTACTCGTTCCGTAACACATCATCCCGTGATCAACTCCTTGATCACATTGTGCACATTATGATGATGTCCTACCGAGTGGGCCCAGAGATACCTCTTCGCTTACACGGAGTGACAAATCCCAGTCTCGATTCGTGCCAACCCAACAGACACTTTCGGAGATACCTGTAGTGCATCTTTATAGTCACCCAGTTACGTTGTGACGTTTGGTACACCCAAAGTATTCCTATAGTATCCGGGAGTTGCACAATCTCATGGTCTAAGGAAATGATACTTGACATTAGAAAAGCTTTAGCATACGAACTACACGATCTTTGTGCTAGGCTTAGGATTGGGTCTTGTCCATCACATCATTCTCCTAATGATGTGATCCCGTTATCAATGACATCCAATGTCCATGGTCAGGAAACCGTAACCATCTATTGATCAACGAGCTAGTCAACTAGAGGCTTACTAGGGACATGGTGTTGTCTATGTATCCGCACATGTATCTAAGTTTCCTATCAATACAATTCTAGCATGGATAATAAACGATTATCATGAACAAGGAAATATAATAATAATCAATTTATTATTGCCTCTAGGGCATATTTCCAACAGTCTCCCACTTGCACTAGAGTCAATAATCTAGTTCACATCGCCATGTGATTAACACTCACAGGTCACATCGCCATGTAACCAACATCCAAAGAGTTTACTAGAGTCAATAATCTAGTTCACATCACTATGTGATTAGCACTCAATGAGTTATGGGTTTGATCATGTTGCTTGTGAGAGAGGTTTTAGTCAACGGGTTTGAACCTTTCAGATCCGTGTGTGCTTTACAAATCTCTATGTCATCTCCTAGATGTAGCTACCACGCTCTATTTGGAGCCATTTCAAATAACTGTTCTACTTGGAGTTATTTTAAATTGTTGCTCCATTATACGTATCCGGTATCTCTACTCAGAGCTATCCGGATAGGTGTTAAGCTTGCATCGACGTAACTCTTTACGACGAACTCTTTTACCACCTCCATAATCGAGAAAATTCCTTAGTCCACTAGTTACTAAGGATAACTTTGACCGCTGTCCTGTGATCCATTCTTGGATCACTCTTGTACCCCTTGACTGACTCATGGCAAGGCACACTTTAGGTGCGGTATACAGCATAGCATACTGTAGAGCCTACGTCTTAAGCATAGGGGACGACCTTCATCCTTTCTCTCTGTTCTGCCGTGGTCGAGCTTTAAGTCTTAACTTCGTACCTTACAACTCAGGCAAGAACTCCTTCTTTGACTGATCCATCTTGAACACCTTCAAGATCATGTCAAGGTATGTGCTCATTTGAAAGTACCATTAAGCGTTTTGATCTATCCTTATAGATCTTGATGCTCAATGCTCAAGTAGCTTAAACCAGGCTTTCCATTGAAAAACACTTTCCAAATAACCCTATATGCTTTCCAGAAATTCTATGTCATTTCTGATCAACAATATGTCAACAACATATACTCATCAGAAATTCTATAGTGCTCCCACTCACTTCTTTGGAAATACAAGTCTCTCATAAACTTTGTATACACCAAAAGCTTTGATCATCTCATCAAAGCATACATTCCAACTCCGAGATGCTTACTCCAGTCCTCAAAAGGATAGCTGGAGCTTTGCATACTTATTAGCATCTTTCAGGATTGACAAAACCTTCCGGTTGTATCACATACAACCTTTCCTCAAGAAAAATCATCAAGGAAACAATGTTTTGACATCCTATCTACAAGATTTCATAAATAATGCAGTAATCGCTAATATAATTCCAACAGACTCTTAGCATCGCTACGGGTGAGAAAGTCTCATCGTAGTCAACTCCTTGAACTTGTCGGAAAACATCTTAATGACAAGTCGAGCTTTCTTAATGGTGACATTTACCATCATTGTTCGTCTTCCTTTTAAAATCCATCTGTACTCAACAGCCTTACGACCATCAAGTAGTTCTTCCAAAGTCTACACTTTGTTTTCATACATGGATCCTTCTCTCGGATTATATGGCCTTGAGCCATATATCGGAATCCGGGCCCACCATCGCTTCTCCATAGCTCGTAGGTTCATTGTTGTCTAGCAACATGACTTCCAAGACAGGGCTACATACCACTCTGAAGTAGTATGCATCCTTGTCATCCCACGAGGTTTGGGAGTGACTTGATCCGAAGTTTCATGATCAATATCATAAGCTTCCACTTCAATTGGTGTAGGTGCCACAGGAACAACTCCTTGTGCCCTGCTATACACTAGTTGAAGAGATGGTTCAATAACCTCATCAAGTCTCCACCATTCTCCCACTCAATTCTTTCGAGAGAAACTTTTCCTCGAGAAAGGACCCGATTCTAGAAACAATCCCTTATTGCTTTCGAATCTGAGACAGGAGGTATACCCAACTGTTTTTGGGTGTCCTATGAAGATGCATTTATCTGCTTTGGGTTCGAGCTTATCAGCCTGAAACTTTTTCACATAAGCGTCGCAGCCCCAAACTTTTAAGAAATGACAGCTTAGGTTTCTCTAAACCATAGTTCATACGGTGTCATCTCATCGGAACTACGTGGTGCCCTTTTAAAGTGAATGTGGTTGTCTCTAATGCCTAACCCATAAACTATTGTGGTAATTCGATAAGAGACATCATGGTATGCATCATATCTAATAGGGTGCAGTCATGATGTTCGGACACACCATCACACTATGGTGTTCCAGGCTGTATCAGTTGTGAAACAATTTCCACAATGTCTTAATTCTGTGCCAAACTCGTAATTCAAATATTCATCTCTATGATCATATCATAGATATTTTATCCTCTTGTCAGGACGATCTTTCAACTTCACCCTGAAATTACTTGAACCTTTCAATAATTCAGACTCGTGATTTATCAAGTAAATATACTCAACATCTACTCAAATCATCTGTGAAGAACATAACGATATCCACTATACGCCTCAGCACTCATTGGACTACACACATCAAAATGTATTACTTCCAGCAAGTTGCTTTCTGGTTCCATTTTACTGAAACCGAGGCTTTCAGTCATCTTGCCCATGTGGTATGATTTGCATGTCTCAAGTGATTCAAAATCAAGTGAGTTCAAATGGTCCATTTGCATGGAGTTTCTCCATGCATATTCACCAATAGACATGGTTCGCATGTCTCAAACTTCTCAAAAACGAGTGAGCCCAAAGATCCATCAACATGGAGCTTCTTCATGCGTTTTATACCGATATGACTTATGTGGCAGTGCCACAAGTAGGTGGTACTATCATTACTATCTTTTGGCATGAACATGTGTATCACTACGATCGAGATTCAATAAACCATTCATTTTAGGTGTAAGACCATTGAAGGTATTATTCAAATAAACAGAGTAACCATTATTCTCCTTAAATGAATAACCATATTGCGATAGACGTAATCCAATCATGTCTATGCTCAACGCAAACACCAAATAACAATTATTTAGGTTTTAATACCAATCTCGATGGTAGAGGGAGCGTACGATATTTGATCATATCAACATTGGAAACACTTCCAACACATATCGTCAGCTCACCTTTAGCTAGTCTCCGTTTATTCCGTAGCTTTTATTTCGAGTTACTAACACTTAGCAACCGAACCGGTATCTAATACCCTCGTGCTACTAGGAGTACTAGTAAAGTACCCATCAACACAATGTATATCCAATATACTTCTATCGAACTTGCCAGCCTTCTCATCTACCAAGTATCTAGGGTAATTCTGCTCCAGTGGATGTTCCCCTTATTACAGAAGCACTTAGTCTCGGGTTTGGGTTCAACTTTGAGTTTCTTCATTAGAGCAGCAGCTGAATTGCCGTTTCATGAAGTATCCCTTCTTGCCCTTGCCCTTCTTGAAACTAGTGGTTTCTCCAACCATCAACAATTGATGCTCCTTCTTGATTTCTACTTTTGTGGTGTCAAACATCGCCAATATCTCAAAGATCATCATATATGTCCTCGATATATCATAGTTCATCACGAAGCTCTTACCAGCTTGGTGGTAATGACTTCGGAGAAACATCATTATCTCATCTGGAAGATCAACTCCCACTTGATTCAAATGATTGTTGTACTCAGACAATCTGAGCACAAGCTTAACAATTGAGCTTTTCTCCCTTAGTTTGCAGGCTAAGAAAAATCGTCGGAGGTCTTATACCTCTTGACGTGGGCACGAGCCTGAAATCCCAATTTCAGCCCTCGAAACATCTCATATGTTCCGCGACGTTTCAAAACCGTCTATGGTGCCTCAACTCTAAACCGTTTAACTGAACTATCACGTAGTCATCAAAACGTGTATGTCAGATGTTCGCAACATCCACAGACAACGTTCGAGGTTCAGCACACTGAGCGGTGCATTAAGGACATAAGCCTTCTGTGAAGCAATGAGGACAATCCTCAGTTTACGGACCTAGTCCGCATAATTGCTACTATCAACTTTCAACTAATTTTTCTCTAGGAACATATCTAAACAGTAGAACTGAAGCGCGAGCTACGACATAATTTGTGAAGATCTTCTGAGTATGTTCAGGATAATTAAGTTCATCTTATGAACTCCCACTTAGATAGACATCCCTCTAGTCATCTAAGCGATTACATGATCCGAGTCAACTAGGCCGTGTCCGATCATCACGTGAGACGGACTAGTCATCATCGGTGAACATCTTCATGTTGATCGTATCTACCATACGACTCATGCTCGACCTTTCGGTCTTCTGTGTTCCGAGGCCATGTCTGTAGATGCTAGGCTCATCAAGTTAACCCTAAGTGTTTTGCATGTGTAAAACTGTCTTACACCCGTTGTATGTGAACGTAAGGATCTATCACACCCGATCAACACGTGGTGCTTCGAAACGACGAACTGTAGCAACGGTGCACAGTTAGGGGAGAACACTTCTTGAAATTTTTGTAAGGGATCATCTTATTTACTACCGTTGTTCTAAGCAAATAAGATGTATAAAAATGATAAACATCACATGCAATCAAATAATAATAGTGACATGATATGGCCAATATCATATAGCTCCTTTGATCTCCATCTTGGGGCTCCATGATCATCTTGTCACCGGCATGACACCATGATCTCCATCATCATGATCTCCATCATCGTGTCTTCATGAAGTTGTCACGTCATCTATTACTTCTACTACTATGGCTAACGCTTTAGCAATAAAGTAAAGTAATTACATGACATTTATGTTGACACGCAGGTCATAAATAAATTAAGACAACTCCTATGGCTCCTGCCGGTTGTCATACTCATCGACATGCAAGTCGTGATTCCTATTACAAGAACATGATCATCTCATACATCACATATATCATTCATCACATCCTTTGGCCATATCACATCACAAAGCATACCCTGCAAAAACAAGTTAGACGTCCTCTAATTGTTGTTTGCATGTTTTACGTGGCTGCTATGGGTTTCTAGCAAGAACGTTTCTTACCTACGCAAAACCACAACGTGATATGCCAATTGCTATTTACCCTTCATAAGGACCCTTTTCATCGAATCCGATCTGACTAAAGTGGGAGAGACAGACACCCGCCAGCCACCTTATGCAACTAGTGCATGTTTGTCGGTGGAACCGGTCTCACGTAAGCATACGTGTAAGGTTGGTCTGGGCCGCTTCATCCCACAATACCATCGAATCAAGATAAGACTAGTAACGGCAAGCATATTGAACAAAATCAATGCCCACAACTTCTTTGTGTTCTACTCGTGCATAGAATCTACGCAATAGACCTAGCTCATGATGCCACTGTTGGGGAACGTAGCAGAAATTCAAAATTTTCCTACATGTCACCAAGATCTATCTATGGAGAGACTAGCAACGAGGGGAAGGAGAGTGCATCTACATACCCTTGTAGATCTCTAAGCGGAAGCGTTCAAGTGAACGGGGTTGATGGAGTCGTACTCGTCGTGATCCAAATCACCGATGATCCAAGTGCCAAACGGACGGCACCTCCGCGTTTAACACACGTACAGCCCGGTGACGTCTCCCATGCCTTGATCCAGCAAGGAGAGAGGGAGAGGTTGAGGAAGACTCCATCCAGTAGCAGCACAACGGCGTGGTGGTGATGGAGGAGCGTGGCAATCCTGCAGGGCTTCGCTAAGCACCACGGGAGAGGAGAAGTACTTGGGAGAGAGGAGAGGGCTGCAACCAAAGGCATAAAGTGTGTTTGCTGCCCTCCCACCCCCACATATATATAGGGAGCCCAAAGGGGGGGTGTGCCAGCCCTAGGAGATCCAATCTCCTAGGGGGGCGGCGGCCAGGGAGGTTTCCCTCCCCCCCCCAAGGCACCTAGGAGGTGCCTTACCCCCTTGGGACTCTTCCTTAGGGTTCCCCCCACACCCTAGGCGCATGGGCCCTAGGGGAAGTGGCGCCCCAGCCCACTTTGGGCTGGATCCCTTACCACTTCAGCCCATGGGACCCTCCGGGATAGGTGGCCCCACCCGGTGGGCCCCCGGGACCCTTCCGGTGGTCCCGGTACAATACCGATGACCCCGAAACTTGTCCCGATGGCCGAAATAGGACTTCCTATATATAAATCTTTACCTCCGGACCATTCCGGAACTCCTCGTGACATCCGGGATCTCATCCGGGACTCCGAACAACATTCGGTAACCACATACAAACTTCCTTTATAACCCTAGCGTCATCGAACCTTAAGTGTGTAGACCCTACGGGTTTGGGAGACATGCAGACATGGCCGAGACGTTCTCCGGTCAATAACCAGCAGCGGGATCTGGATACCCATGTTGGCTCCCACATCTTCCATGATGATCTCATCGGATGAACCACGATGTCAAGGACTTAATCAATCCCGTATACAATTCCCTTTGACTAGCGGTATTGTACTTGCCCGAGATTCGATCGTCGGTATCCCTATACCTTGTTCAATCTCGTTACCGGCAAGTCTCTTTACTCGTTCCGTAACACATCATCCCGTGATCAACTCCTTGATCACATTGTGCACATTATGATGATGTCCTACCGAGTGGGCCCAGAGATACCTCTCCGCTTACACGGAGTGACAAATCCCAGTCTCGATTCGTGCCAACCCAACAGACACTTTCGGAGATACCTGTAGTGCACCTTTATAGTCACCCAGTTACGTTGTGACGTTTGGTACACCCAAAGTATTCCTACGGTATCCGGGAGTTGCACAATCTCATGGTCTAAGGAAATGATACTTGACATTAGAAAAGCTTTAGCATACGAACTACACGATCTTTGTGCTAGGGTTAGGATTGGGTCTTGTACATCACATCATTCTCCTAATGTGATCCCATTGTCAATGACATCCAATGTCCATGGTCAGGAAACCGTAACCATCTATTGATCAACGAGCTAGTCAACTAGAGGCTTACTAGGGACATGGTGTTGTCTATGTATCCACACATGTATCTAAGTTTCCTATCAATACAATTCTAGCATGGATAATAAACGATTATCATGAACAAGGAAATATAATAATAATCAATTTTTTATTGCCTCTAGGGCATATTTCCAACAGTTTGCTCTACACTCAGTACGATTTTTAAACACTTAGGCGAGCACTGGGCTGCAGCTAAGCCCCCGAGTGGGAGGTTTGCTCTCCACTCGGTAGGATTTTTCAAACTTAGGCGAACACTGGGCTGCAGCTAAGCCTCTGAGTGGGAGGTTTGCTCTACACTCGGTAGGATTTTTAAACACTTAGGCGAGCACTAGGCTGCAGCTAAGCCCCCGAGTGGGAGGTTTGCTCTCCACTCAGTAGGATTTTTAAACACTTAGGCGAGCACTGGGCTGCAGGTAAGCCTCCGAGTGGGAGGTTTGCTCTCCACTCGGTAGGATTTTTAAACACTTAGGCGAACACTGGGATGCAGCTAAGCCTCCGAGTGGGAGGTTTGCTCTACACTCGTTAGGATTTTTAAACACTTAGGCGAGCACTGGGCTACAGCTAAGCCCCCGAGCGGGAGGTTTGCTCTACACTTGGTAGGATTTTTTCAAACTTAGGCGTGTACTGGACTGCAGCTAAGCCCCCGAGTGGGAGGTTTGCTCTCCACTCGGTAGGATTTTTTTTAAACTTAGGCGAGTACTGGACTGCAGCTAAGCCCCCGAGTGAGAGGTTTGCTCTCCACTCGGTAGGATTTCTTGAACTTAGGCAAAACAGATTCGTAGCTAAGTCACCCACTGGGGGATTTTTGCGATGGCGACGCGCGGGGCGGCCAAGTGGTGATGAGGTGACCAACCGATCGCGACACGCGGGGCGGCCGAGTGGTTATGAGGTGACCAACCGATGGCGATGCGCGGGGCGGCCGAGTGGTTATGAGGTGACCAACCGATGGGGACGCGCGGGGCGGCCGAGTGGTTATGAGGTGACCAACCGAGTGGCGACGCGCGGGGCGGCCGAGTGGTTATGAGGTGACCAACCAAGTGGCGACGCGCAGGGCGGCCGAGTGGTGATGAGGTTACCAACTGAGTGGTGACGCGCGGGGCGGCCGAGTGGTTATGAGGTGACCACCTGAGTGGCGACGCGCGGGGCGGCCGAGTGGTTATGAGGTGACCAACCGAGTGGCGACGCGTGGGGCGGCCGAGGGGTTATGAGGTGACCAAACGAGTGGTGACACGCGGGGCGGCCAAGCGGTTATGAGGTGACCAACCGAGTGGCGACGCGCGGGGCGGCCGAGTGGTTATGAGGTGACCAACCGAGTGGCGACGCGCGGGGCGGCCGAGCGGTTATGAGGTGACCAACCAAGTGGCGACGCGCGGGGCGGCCGAGTGAAGTAGACTTGTCCCGCGGACTGACGATGCGCGGGGCATCCGAGTGTAGTAGACGCGTCCCGTGGAGTGATGATGCGCGGGGCGTCTGGGTGATGTGGATGCGTCCCACGAAGTGACGATGCACGGGGCATCCGAGTGACAACAACGCGCGGGCAGTCGAGTGTCTCATCGAGCGGCGACACACGGAGTAGTCGAGTCAGTTAAGGTGACGAAGATGTGTCCAGCAGAGTGACGGCGTGCAGGCGGCCAAGTCACTCCATATTAGTCGTCTGGACGCAAATTTCATCTGAGTTAATCTGCATATGATGTTAGTCGCTTGAAACAAAATGTTCGTCTGAGTAAACTGCTGTCCGAGGGCCATGACGGACGAGTGACCCTGCAGGTTAGTAGCCACGAATATTGTTTTGCTGGACTAAAGTGTCCCTGCACAGATGCTATTTTTCAAGGATTAAAGACCATGGATCGTTGTGCATGCATGCACAAATTTAATCAGCGTGAAAAATGAAAGGTACGCAATTAAGCCATTAAATTGCGGAAGAAGCGGAGGCAATCAATCACCTTAACTAGGTAACGGAATCCTTGCCTAATTGGCCACTTCATGAGATATTTAAGAAATGGTAACTGGCACATGGCACGCAATTGGGTTAAGTGCATTTGCCAATTGAGTGCATGCACGCACTAGCACAACCATATGGGAGTGTATGGATGCATGCAAGGAGCATTAAACAACGCAATCTCCATTTGCACCCGCCCAAGCCTTGCCCTCGAGCGATGGCATCTTAACATCATATGTATCATTATCAAGCGGCATTAACTGGCACAGGGCGAGGCCTCCGTCGTGCCGGCGCCAGTCATCAGGGTCACGGCGAAGAAGATAGGGTAGATCAAACCGCTCCTTTACTCTTGGGTTCTTTGTAATGATGTTATTGGTTGAGTCGAGAATGGGCTTGAACGAACCTGCCATGCTAGCCGAGGTGATGACGTCACACCGATCAATGAGTTCCTCCACCACGTCATCTTTCAGATCGGGGCAAGAATAATGGGTTCGTTTCCGGCCTGTTCCCTCCATGGAGAAGACGATCGAACAGTGGCAGAAGAAAGGGTGAAGGGTTGAAGGAAAATGGAGGAGGGAGAGGAAGAGCGTGCGACAGCAGTTCCAAATCGAGAGGGAAAGGCGAAGAGTTGGTGGACGGTTGCGAGTTTGCCACGGTTCACGAAGAGGCGCCCCGGCCTACACATCCGTTCGGAAATACTCCTACTACTCGCCGTCGTCTCACTGATATGTTGGAACGGGACCACATGTCAACGAAACATGGTGCGTAATTTCTCGTGCAAAATTCGATCTGGCCGCGTTGGCCCGAGGTGCCGCATTAGTTATCGACCTTTTTTTTAATGGCGTGTCGATCAGTTTTGAAGCACGACTAACTGGTACTATACATGGAGAGGATGACAGTGGGGACCCGCCAAGGTCATGGCTGTACGCAAGCAAGTGCCTCCTTATTTCAAGCCAATAAAAAAATGGCTCCTCCTAGTGGATTTCTGACATCTGGGTCCCATGCCATTGTCAACGTAGTCAATAAACGAGAGAATTGCACAATGAGCGGCTCACACCAGGGACCCAGCAGCTCACCCACTTATTTTTGTTTTGGGTTAATTTGATAAATCCCACTCCAAATCTGGTGTATCCGAGAAATGCCACTGCAATTTCCCAACTTTGAAAAATGCCATTTCATGCCATTTCTAGTGGCATTTTTCAAAGTATGGAGTGGCGTTTTTCAAAGTTTGCAAACTCCAGTGGCGTTTTTCAAAGTTTGCAAAAATTGCAGTGGCACTTTTCAAAGTTTGGAAATTGCAGTGGCATTTTTATGAATCGCCATAATTGGAGTGACATTTATCTAATTTGTTTTTGAGACGAAAGCAGGGTGTCAACTGGGCTGTGCGGGACACTCTGGCCTGTCTAGACAGCCTTTTCTTCTATGTTTACCACAGACCAGCCTAGTAGTTCTTTTTTCTTTCTTAAAATGGCTAGCCCAGTTCTTTTGTGATTTGTCAAGTAAGTCGCTTTATCAGGCCTGCTGGGCTGCAGATCTTTCAAGACGAGGTGAGCTTCATTCGGCTGGCCGAGAAAATGGCCTATCAGTAATGAGAAATGGGTTGTACATTTTTAAAACACATCAAACCGGCAATTATTTTCAAATATTTTTTTTTTCATTTCGAGATTTTAAATTGCATTGATTTTTATGCGTGGACAATTTATTGGATTTTATATTGATATACATTTATTTTTAAAATCAGTCTGAATGTGACTCGAAATTTCGGGATTAAAAACAGTTCAGACCGCACCGACATATGCAAAATTTCGTATAATTTTTTAACCGTGGCCACAATATGGGCTGTAATGCTAACATAAAGAATATGGGCTGCAAAAAAACCCGTAAGAATTAGCAAATGGGCTGTAAATTATTTGAAATAATGGCAGATGGGTTGTATGTTGTTTTCCACAGATTTGAGGCTTTCCACAGATGGCCTGTATACTGTTGGATGTCCATCCAACGGCCGTCGTGCTTCTTCAATCTCTGCTCTTCCTGCTCCAGCCGCTCAAACAAGCGCCGATGGGACTGCCTGCTCCCTCCTCCCCTTGGCCGGCTGTGCTCCCGCGTAGGCCTCACTGCCCCACCGTACTCCCATCGCTGGCCTAGCCATCCCTCTACTCACCCACACCTGTTGTTATTCTCCGGCGATGGCAGACGTACCAGTAAACCCTCGTACAATAATACTCCCCTCCGCGTGGGAAACAAAAAGAACGGCCGAGTATTCCCTGCCTCCGTGTCATTCCCTTCCTAGGCATCGCCATCGTCCACCGCCCTGGTGCTCTCGGCGTGGCGTGGTCAGCATGGTCAACGACCAATATGCATCTGAAGTGGACTGTACGTGGAGAGGCTGACAGCTGGGTCCACGGCCGCACGCAAGGAAATGCCTCCTTATTACGCGCAAAATAATGATTTCCTCCACCTGACATCTGGGACCCACCGAAACGGCCTCTGTATTTTGCAAAAAAATGTTACCGCCACTGACAGCTCGGACCCACCAGCTATATCTTCGCATGCAAGGAAGTGCCTCCTTATTATGCACAAAAAATGAATACTCCCCCTGCTAGCTGGGACCCAGTATAGTGGGCCTACTAAATTGATGGGGACGAAGGGCTTTGTCAACTTAGTCAATATGCACGATTCTAGCTCGACTGACCATACGATGTCCATCCAACGGTCGTAGTGCTTCTTCAACCTCTGATCTTCTTGCTCCAGCCGCCCAAAGCTGCGCCGGTCGTGCCGCCTGCTCCTGCCTCCTGTGGCCGGTTGTGCTGCCGCGGAGGCCTCACTGCCCCCATACTACTCCCACCGCTGGCCAGGCCATCCCTCCACTCAACTCACCCACACCCCCTGTTATTCTGCGGCGACGGCAGCACAGCCGAACCAGTGAACCCTCGTACTCCTCTCCGCGTGGGCATCCACTGCCGCATCTTCCCCGGTTCCGCGTCGTCCCCTTCCTAGGCCTCGCCGTCGTCCACCGCCATGGTGCTGTCGGCGCGGCGTGGTCAAATTGGTCAACGGCCGAATTCCATCGGAAGAATACTGTACGTGGAGAGGCTGACAGCTGGGTCCACGGCAGCCGCAAGGAAGTGCCTCCTTATTACCCGGAAAATAATTATTCCTCCACCTCATAGCAGGGACCCACCGGACGCCCACCAGTATATCGCGAAAAAAACGTTTGCCCCTGACTGCTGGGACCCACCCGACGGGCCACCGTATTTCGCGAAAAAAAATGTTCCCCCTACTGTCAGCTCGGACCCACCGGAAGTGCCTCCTTATTACGCACAAAAAATGAATACCCCCTGCTAGCTGGGACACACCTTAGTCGCAGGCTAACTTGTGGGCCTAATAAGTTGACGGGGACGGAGGGCTTTGTCAACTTAGTCAATATGCACGATTCTAGCTCCAGTGACCGTACGATGTCCATCCAACGGCCGAAATGCTTCTTCAACCTCTCGTCTTCTTGCTCCAGCCGCCCAAACCAGCGCCGGTCGTGCCTCGTGCTCCTGCCTCCCGTGGCCGGCTGCGATACGGCGGAGGCCTCACCGCCCCCTACTGCTCCCACCGCTGGCCAGGCCATCCCTCTACTCACCCACACCCCATGTTATTCTTCGGTGACGGCAGCCTCACACCGCAGCGAACCAGTGAACCCTCGTACTCCTCTATGCGTGGGCATCCACTGTCGCGTCTTCCCCGGCCCCGCGTCGTCCCCTTCCTAGGCCTCGCCGTCGTCCACCGCCCTGGTGCTCTCGGCGCGGCGTGGTCAACGTGGTCAAGGAACAGCTTCCATCGGACGTGGACTGTACATGGAGAGGCTGACAGCTGGGTCCACGCCCACAGCAAGGAAGTGCCTCCTTATTACGTGCAAAATATTTATTCCTCCACCTGACAGCGGGGACCCACCGGACGGGCCACCAGTATTATGTGAAAAAAATCTTTTCCCCCTGACTGCTGGGACCCACTGGACGGGCCACCGTATTTCACAAAAAAACGTCCCCCCCCCGCTGTCAGCTCGGAGCCACCGGAAGTGCCTCCTTATTACGCACAAAAAAATGAATACTCCCCCGGCTAGCTGGGACCCACCTTGCAGGGAGGCCAACTTGTGGGCCTACTAAGTTGACGGGGACGAAGGGCTTTGTCAACTTAGTCAATATGAACGATTCTAGCTCCAGTGACCATACGATGTCCATCCAACGGCTGTAGTGCTTCTTCAACCTTTGGTGTTCTTGCTCCAGCCGCCCAAAGCAGCGCCGGTTGTGCCGCATGCTCCTGCCTCCTGTGGCCGGCTGTGCTACTGCAGAGGCCTCACTGCCCCCTACTATTCACATCGCTGGCCAGGCCCTGCAGCGACGGCAGCCTCACACCGCAGCCGAACCAGTGAACCCTCGTAGTCCTATCCGCGCGGGCTTCCACTGCCGTGTCGTCCCCTTCCTAGGCCTCGCCGTCATCCACCGCCGTGGTGCTCTCCGCGCGGCCACAGCCCAGTGGTCAAGGAACGACTTCCATTGGAAGAGGACTATACGTGGAGAGGCTGACAGCTGGGTCCACGGCCACAGCCCAGTGTTTTTGTGATTTGCCAAGTAAGTCGCTTTGTCAGGCCTGTTGGGCTGCAAATCTTTCAAGACAAGGAGAGCTTTCATTCGGCTGGCCGAGAAAATGGCCCATCAGTAATGAGAGATGGGTTGTACATTTTTTAAACACATCAAACCGGCAATTAGTTTCAAATATCTTTTTTTCATTTCAAGATTTTAAATTACATTAATTTTTATGCGTGGAGCATTTGTTGGATTTTATATTGATATACATTTATTTTTAAAATCAGTTTGAATGTGAGTCGAAATTTCAGGATTAAAAACAGTTCGGACCGCACCAAAATATGCAAAATTTCGTATAATTTTTTAACCGTTGCCACAATATGGGCTGTAATGCTAACAAAAAGAATATGGGCTCCAAAAAAACCTTAAGAATTAGCAAATGGGCTGTAAATTGTTAGAAATAATGGCAGATGGGTTGTATGTTGTTTTCCACAGATTTGAGGCTTTCCTAAAAAAAGGTTGGGGCACAAGCACTTACTATTGGATTTCCATCCAACGGCCGTCGTGCTTCTTCAATCTCTGCTCTTCCTGCTCCAGCCACTCAAACAAGCGCCGACGGGACTGCCTGCTCCCTCCTCCTCGCGGCTGGCTGTGCTGCCGCGCATGCCTCACCGCCCGACCGTACTCCCATCACTGGCCTAGCCATCCCTCTACTCACCCACACCTGCTGTTATTCTCCATCAACGGTAGACGAACCAGTAAACCCTCGTACAGTCGTACTCCCCTTCCTGTGGGAAACAACTGTCGAGTCTTCCCTGCCTCCGTGTCATCCCCTTTCTAGGCCTCGCCGTCGTCCACCGCCCTGGTGCTCTCGGCGCGGCGTGGTCAACGTGGTCAAGGAACGACTTCCATCAGACGTGGACTGTACGTGGAGAGGCTGACAGCTGGGTCCACGGCCGCAGCAAGGAAGTGCGTCCTTATTACGCGGAAAATAATGTTTCCTCCACCTGATAGCTGGGACCCATCGGACGGGCCACTGTATTTCACGAAAAAAACGTATCCCCCTGACTGCTGGGACCCACCAGCTACATCTTCACACGCAAGGAAGTGCGTCCGGGCAAAAAAAATGATTCGCCCCCGACTGCTGGGACCCACCAGCTACATCTTCGCAGGCAAGGAAGTGCCTGACAGTCGGGACCCACCTGGTCGAAGCGTACGTAGCGTTGTCAGTCTGGTCGAGAACGTGTACGTACATACTGGTCGATGTAGATGCGCGCACGTGTCTTAGTAGAGGCGCGCACGTGTCGTAGTAGAGGCACGCACGTAGCATGTACACGTACGTACAATGGCCAGGGTGCAAGAAAGAAAATACAGCCACGTATGTGTACATACGGGCGGGGTCTCGAACGCCTACTCGCGCATACGTACGGCGAGGGCTCGTCTAGATGGCTGGGTCGGAACGGAGAAACAGCATCGTCGTCGTGTTCATGGGGAGGCAACGGAATGCGTTGTGTTCATGGGGAGGCAACGGAATGCGTCGTGTTCATGGGGAGGCAACGGAATGCGTCGTGTTCATGGGGAGGCAACAGAATGCGTCGTGTTCATTGGGAGGCAACGGAACACATGGGAGCCAACCAGCTGGGTCGGAACGGAATGCGTGGTCATGTTCATCGGGAGGGCTTGGACGGAACAGGCGATGGAAACGAGGCCTGGCGTACCGCACAACGGAGGAAACGGACCTTCTACGTTCGGAACGGGGTCCTGTTGATCGGGTGGGGTCTGGCGTACCGCAAAACGGAGGAAACGGACCCCCTACGGTCGAAACGGGGGTCCTGTTCATCGGGAGGCGTGTGGCATACCGCAAAACGGAGGAAACGGACTTGTGTTGGAGCACTACGGTCGAAACGGGGTCCTGTTCATCGGGAGGGGTGTGGCGTACCGCAAAACGGGACTCCACGGGATACTATTCATCTCCACCATCGACCCCCTCCAGCCTCCACGAGCTACTGTTCATCCACCGTCGACCTCCTCCAACCTCCACCTGCGACTGTTCATCCACGGGCTCCTGTTCATCCAGCCTCCACCGCGCGCTACTCCACCGGCTACTGTTCAACCAGCCCTCTCCACGGGCTCCTGTTCAACCACCCCTCCACGGGCTCCTGTTCATCCTGCCCTCCACCGTCTACTGTTCATCCTGCCCTCCACAGGGTGGTACTGTTCATCCAGCCCTCCACGGGGTCCTGTTCATCCAGCCCCAACCGACTCGATCGATCGGCTTCAGTTAGTAGCAGTAGCGAAGGAATCGCTCGATCGGGTTCAGTTAACAGCCATCGATTGATCGCTCGGGTTCAGTAACGCGTAGCCTGCAGTGCAATCGCTCGGGTTCAGTTAGAGCCCAAAGCCTCACTCGGGTTCAGTTAGAGCCAACGCCTCGCACGCACGCGCGTACGTGTACGAGAGAAATGCGCATCGCTCGGCCCCCGACCTCCCACCGTAACCGGGAACTCCCCAAAATTTTCCTCCCCCTCGCTTCTACCACGGTTTTTTCCATCATGGACGGCCCAAAGAATGTCATGCAGTTGCGTCTCCGGCCCGCCCAGTACGAAAAGCCCATTTTCTGTCATGATTTTTTGTCATAGAAGTAGGAGCCCACCACATCTATGATGATACCGGGTTTTGTCACAATTATCGTCATAGAAGTGTCATATGTATGACAGAAAAAAAATTCGTTCGGCCCAAAGTGTCATATGTATGATACGAGGGTGGGGGCATGCCTACCCCCTGGGTGCGCCCTCCTACCTCGTGGCCGCCTCATTGCTTCCTTGACGTCCACTCCAAGTCTCCTGGATTGTGTTTGTTCTAAAAATAACTCTCCCGAAGGTTTCATTCCGTTTGGATTCCATTTGGTATTCCTTTTCTGTGAAACACTGAAAATAGGCAAAAAAACAGCAATTTGCACTAGGCCTTTGGTTAGTAGGTTAGTCCCAAAAATAATATAAAAGTGCATAACAAAGCCCATTAAACATCCAAACCAGATAATATAATAGCATGGAACAATCAAAAATTATAGATATGTTGGAGATGTATCAAGCATCCCCAAGCTTAATTCATGCTCGTCCTCGAGTAGGTAAATGATAAAAACCGAATTTTTGATGTGGAATGCTACCTAGCATAATTCTCAATGTAATTTTCTTTATTGTGGCATGAATGTTCATATCCGAAAGATTCAATACAAAAGTTTAATATTGACATAAAAATAATAATACTTCAAGCATACTAACAAAGCAATCATGTCTTCTCAAAATAACATGGCCAAAGAAAGTTATCCCTACAATATCATATAGTCTGGCTATGCTCTATCTTCATCACACAAAGTATTTAAGCGTGCACAACCCCGATGACAAGCCAAGCAATTGTTTCATACTTTTGATGTTCTCAAACTTTTTCAATCTTCACGCAATATATGAGCATGAGCCATGGACATAGCACTATATGTGGAATAGAATAGTGGTTGTGGAAAAGACAAAAAAGGTGAAGATAGTCTCACATCAACTAGGCGTATCAACTGGCTATGGAGATGCCCATCAATAGATATCAATGTGAGTGAGTAGGGATTGCCATGCAACGGATGCACTAGAGCTATAAGTGTATGAAAGCTCAACAAAAGAGACTAAGTGGGTGTGCATGCAACTCGCTTGCTCACGAAGACCTAGGGCATTTTGAGGAAGCCCATATTGGAATATACAAGCCAAGTTCTATAATGTAAAATTCCCACTAGCATACGAAAGTGACAACATAGGAGACTCTCTATCATGAAGATCATAGTGCTACTTTGTAGCACAAGTGTGGTTAAAGGATAGTAACATTGTCCCTTCTCTCTTTTTCTCTCATTTCTGTTTTTTTTCTTTTTTCTTTTTTTATTTGGGCCTTTTCCCTTTTTATGGCCTCTTTTTTTCTTTTCTCTCTTTTTTTTCTTTTCGTCCGGAGTCTCATCCCGACTTGTGGGGGAATCATAGTCTCCATCATCCTTTCCTCACTTGGGACAATGCTCTAATAATGATCATCATCACACTTTTATTTACTTACAACTCGATGCTAGAACAAAATATGACTCTATGTGAATGCCTCCGGCGGTGTACCGGGATGTGCAATGAATCAAGACTCAAGAATGACATGTATGAAAGAATTATAAAGGTGGCTTTGCCACAAATACGATGTCAACTACATGATCATGCAAAGCAATATGACAATGATGTAACATGTCATAACAATCGGAACGGTGGTAAGTTGCATGGCAATATATCTCGGAATGGCTATGGAAATGCCATAATAGGTAGGTATGGTGGCTGTTTTGAGGAAGGTATATGGTGGGTGTATGATACCGGTGAAAGGTGTGCGGTATTAGAGAGGCTAGCAATGGTGGAAGGGTTAGAGTGCGTATAATCCATGGACTCAACATTAGTCATAAAGAACTCGCATACTTATTGCAAAAATCTATTAGTTATCGAAATGAAGTACTATGCATGTGCTCCTAGGGGGATAGATTGGTAGAAAAAGACCATCGCTCGTCCCTGACTTCCACTCATAAGGAAGACAATCAATAAATAAATCATGCTCCGACTTCATCACATAATGGTTCACCATACGTGTATGCTACGGGAATCACAAACTTTAGAACAAGTATTCCTCAAATTCAGAACTACTCAACTAGCATGATTTTAATATCACCATCTTCATATCTCAAAACAATCATAAAGAATCAAACTTCTCATAGCATTTGATGCACTTTATATGATAGTTTTTATTATACCCAACATGGATGTTCATCACATTAGGACTAATTTTATAGCCAAAGCAAATTACCATGCTGTTCTATAAGACTCTCAAAATAATGTAAGTGAAGCATGAGAGATCAATAATTTCTATAAAATAAAACCACCACCGTGCTCTTAAAAAGATATAAGTGAAGCACTAGAGCAAAATTATTTAGCTCAAAAGATATAAGTGAAGCACATAGAGTATTCTAATAAATTCTGATTCATGTGTGTCTCTCCAAAAGGTGTGTATAGCAAGGATGATTGTGTTAAACTAATAAGCAAAGACTCAAATCATACAAGAAGCTCCAAGCAAAACACATATCATGTGGTGAATAAAAATATAGCCTCAAGTAAAGTTACCGATGGACGAAGACGAAAGAGGGGATGCCTTCCGGGGCATCCCCAAGCTTAGGCTTTTGGTTGTCCTTGAATTTTACCTTGGGGTGCCATGGTAATACCCAAGCTCAGGCTCTTGCCACTCCTTATTCCAAAATCCATCAAATCTTTACCCAAAACTTGAAAACTTCACAACACAAAACTCAATAGAAAATCTCATGAGCTCCGTTAGTATAAGAAAACAAACCACCACTTCAAGGTACTGTAATTAACTCATTCTTTATTTATATTGGTGTTAAACCTACTGTATTCCAATTTCTCTATGGTTCATACCCCCCGATACTATCCATAGATTCATCAAAATAAGCAAACAACACACGAAAAACAGAATCTGTCAAAAACAGAACAGTCTGTAGTAATATGTAGGTTTCGAATACTTCTGTAACCCCCAAAATTCTGAAATAAATTGGTGTACGTGAGGAAATTGTCTATTAACCATCTTCAAAAAGAATCAACCTAATCGCACTCTCCAGTAAAAAATGGCAGCTAATCTCGTGAGCGCTAAATTTTCTATTTTTATAGCAAGATCGCAAAGACTTCCCCCAAGTCTTCCCAAAGGTTCTAATTGGCACAAACACTAATTATAAACATAAAACCACATCTAAACATAATCTAGATGAATTATTTATTAATAAACGGGAACAAAAAGCAATAAACAAAAATAAAATTGGGTTGCCTCCCAACAAGCGCTATCATTTAACGCCCCTAGCTAGGCATAAAAACAAGAATATATCTAGGTATTATCATAATAATGGTAGGGAAAATTGCGGAAACTCATCTCATATTCCCTATGTTCAGCAGCAAGTTTTCTTTGTGGCAAGCAAAAGTAATCAAAAGGGCTAAATTTAATGGGACAAAAGTCCCCAAGATCAAGCTCGGGAGGTATGGGTTCCTCCTTTGGCCCCTTATATTACACAACCAATTCATCATTATAAGCATTCTTTTGGCAATAAGTCATGAGCCTTTGTTCAAGAGAAAAACCTAACCTGTTGTTCTGAATAGCAAAGTCATCATTGAGTTCAAAAATTCTATCAACTAGAACATCGGTAGGAACCTTGTTTCTAAGGTTTTCATTGTAAGCAACATGATCTAAAGATCGTAAACGCATTAAGTCTTCTTGATTAAAAAGGATAGCTTCTATGGGAGGATGACCAGTGTCCACCCTATAATGCACAAAAATTTCATTGGCCTCCTTTATTATAAACGTGAACTCATGTGCCAAAAAGATAGTAGCTGCTCGCTTAACAGAAGAATGCTCGATATTGGAAAATTCTAGAAAAATCCTTTGTATGCAAGGATGCATATGAATAAATTGTCTTTCAAGTTCAACTATGAGCGAGGATATAGCAACCGTAAGACTAGTAGTTCTATGAAGAATAGACCCACCCATAGAGGGCAGGGCACCGGCACAAGTAAAGAAATTTTGAATAACTCCTTTTCCAATAATATTACCGCTACCAATCCGAAAACTTTTAGTGTGTAAAATAGTAGGTTCTTCATGAGGATCATCAAAAGCATCAAAGTTTTCCATGTTATTACCACTATCCTTATCAATGATAACCTCCCCAATTTCAGACATGATGGTAGCAAATTGTACAAAGAACGGGCACACAAAAAGCAAGAAAAAGAGCGAATGAAAAAGAGGGCGAATAAAATGGCAAAGGTGAAGTGGGGGAGAGGAAAATGAGAGGCAAATGGAAAATAATGTAATACGAGGGATAAGAGTTTATGATGGGTACTCGGTATGTCTTGACTTGTGCGTAGATCTCCCCGGCAACGGCACCAGAAATCCTTCTTGCTACCTCTTGAGCATGCGTTGGTTTCCCTTGAAGAGGAAAGGGTGATGCAGCAATGTAGCGTAAGTATTTCCCTCAGTTTTTTAGAACCAAGGTATCAATTTAGTATGGAGACTACACACAAGTCCCTCCTACCTGCACAAACAAATAAGAACCTTTCAACCAACGCGATAAAGGGGTTGTCAATCCCTTCACGGCCACTTGCAAAAGTGAGATCTGATAAAGTTACTAAGGTAAATATTTTTGGTATTTTTGTTGTATAGATTGGAAAATAAAGATTGCAAAATAAAAGGCGACAGAAATAGCAAGTAGATAGGAAAATAATATGATGGAAGATAGACCCGGGGGGCATAGGTTTCACTAGTGGCTTCTCTCAAGATAGCAAATTCTACGGTGGGTGAACAAATTACTGTCGAGCAATTGATAGAAAAGCGCATAGTTATGAGAATATCTAGGCATGATCATGTATATAGGCATCACGTCTGCGACAAGTAGACCGGAACGATTCTGCATCTACTACTATTACTCCACACATCGACCGCTATCCAGCATGCATCTGGAGTATTAAGTTCATAAGAACAGAGTAACGCATTAAGCAAGATGACATGATGTAGAGGGATAAACTCAAGCAATATGATATAAACCCCATCTTTTTATCCTCGATGGCAACAATACAATATGTGGCTTTCTGCCCCTGCTGTCACTGGGAAAGGACACCGCAAGATTGAACCCAAAGCTAAGCACTTCTCCCATTGCAAGAAATATCAATCTAGTAGTCCAAACCAAACTGATAATCCGAAGAGACTTGCAAAGATATTAAATCATGCATAAAAGAATTCAGAGAAGAATCAAATATTGTTCATAGATAATCTTGATCATAAACCCACAATTTATGGAATGTCGACAAACACACCGCAAAAAGAATTATATCGAATAGATCTCGAAGAGAATCGAGGAGAACTTTGTATTGAGATCCAAAGAGAGAGAAGAAGCCATCTAGCTGTAGCGACCAGACCTCAAACAGTCTGATCTCTGTGCTCTGGTGTCATCCCTGGATCAGTAATGCTGACACCACACAGTACTCGGAGGATTTATAGCAGAGTAGCAATCACACACTTATTACATCGAGTGTCTCAAAAGAGAACTTAATACAATAAATATGGCTTAAGGCCATCTAATATCGATAACAGCGGAAGGCTTGGAAGATAAGTGAGTCCATCAACTCCAACGGCATCACTGAGTATAGAACCACGACCTAAAAACTCCTTAATCGTCGTCTGAAAAGTCAGTAACATTAACATTGCAGCCCGAAACGGGTCAGCACATGGAATATGCTAGCAATGTAACACATAGAGAGTAATCGAATGAAACAGCTATATTATATGCATATTTGGCTGGTGGAAAGCTCTATGGTTACATTTTTGCGTAAAGCCAATTTTTCCCTACTTCAAAGGAATAAATTTATTTAACTATCATGGTAGTTGTTAAACATTGAGAATGGTTGATAGCATTCTCAATCCCAATTAAGCATCATCATTATAAAAACCCAACAAAATTAATTTAGAGTAACATGTTCAGATTCACATGATAATCCAGGTACTAGATACTCAAGATGTCCATAACCGGGGACACGACTAACCATGATTAGTTTATTACACTCTGCAGAGGTTTGCACACTTTTCCCCACAAGACTCAATCGCCTCCGTTGGGTTTCTCGCACTACAGGGTGTTTGAGAAGACGGATGACCGAGACATAGTCTTTCAGAAGCGCTAGCACCTTACGATCGGCTAGACCGTACCACCTACATCCCCTACATCTGCTAGTCTACCACTGTAAGAGTTCGCACGACTTAGTCAACTATGCTAGAGCCCATAATAGCTTGTGGCTGCACATGGAAGTTTCTAGTATGAATAGTCTCATGATCCCTTTGAGCCTGGGTGGCGGTCCAAAAGAAAACAGGCAAGTCCTGGAATAACCAGGTTCCTCAATCCACCCAGATGTGTGTTTAAGTTGCCACCTTAGATAAACCATTAATTAACAAAACTCACATCTGTCATGGATATCACTCACCCAATCCACGTCTACTAGCATAGCATGGCATAATAAGCAAACGCAGAAGTAACTCCCAAAGGTTTGATAATAAACATGTAATAGGTACTACCTCATCTACTTCCCATCCCACAATTTAATTAGATCCTAACCATGCAATGTGTGACGATTGATCTAATGCAATAAAACTGGGTAGTAGAAAAGGTATGATCAAAGTGTTACTTGCCTTGCTGATGATCTGGGAAACCTAGAGATTCGAAGTAACAGGCGACGCACTCTGGGTATTCTATCGCAGACAAACAAACAAGCATACAATAAGTACTCATCTAATGCACAGGTAAAACTCATATAAGAGATCTAACCAGAAGGTTCAACTTAAGAACTTCGGTTGGCAAAAAGAATCAAATCGAACGAAGCAACGAAAGTCAAACGGTGAAAGAAAACAACTTCGTTCTACTAATCTGGATCTAGGGAAAATTTTACTGTAGCAAAAACTGGTTTAAGTTGGTTAACCGGATAGAGGGTTTCGAGACGAAACTCTAGGCGCTTGAATCGCCTGATTCCGATAAACGAGCGAAAAGTTATACTAAATTGAAAATCGGATCAGGAATCGCGATCAGAAAAATCGCGGATTTAATCCGAGAAAAAGAAAAACAACGAACGCTCGCTAAATTAAATAAACCGGAAAAACCGATCTATTTAAAAAAAGCCGAATCTAAAAAAACCGACGGAAAAACCGAATGGTTTTTCGAAAAAAAAATAAAAAAATCGGCGCGGATTTCGAGGCGGTGGCGGACATCGGGCGGCGTGCGGCGGCGGCGTCCGGCGGCACGGTGACGCTAGGGCGGCTGGGGCGGCTTGGGGCGGGGCTAGGGTTTCGGCTGGGCCTCCCCCGGCTATATATAGCCTAACGGGCCGGGAGTCCTAGTCGGACATGGCCCTAGGTCGGTTCGTTGTTTTTTTTAAATTACGCGCAGAAGACAAATAAAAAGAAATACTAAACGGACTCCAAAAATTCCGGAATAAATTTTCACGGGCTTATAAAATCAAGCCGCACAAGGTGAACATTTATTTGGGACCTAAATGCAAATTTGAAAAACGCACATTTTTCCTAAATTCAAATAAAGCACCAAAAAACTCCGAAATAAAATCGTATTTGATTTTATTATTAAATCCTCAATATTTCTTTATTTTGAGAAAGTCATTTTATTCCCTCTCTCATATTTTTGTAATAGAAATAATTGATGACAAAATAAATAAAGTCAAATGATCCTATTCTCAAAATTTGAGAAAACTCAAATATGAAAATAACGAAATCCCCAACTCTCTCCGTGGGTCATTGAGTTGCGTAGAATTTCTAGGATCAACCAAAAGCAAATAAAATATGATATGCATTGATGATCTAATGTATAACATTCGAAATTGAAAATTTGGGATGTTACAAACCTACCCCCCTTAAGATGAATCTCGCCCTCGAGATTCGGGTTGGGTAGAAAATAGGTGAGGGTGGTCCTTGAGCAAATCTTCCTCTCGCTCCCAGGTGGCTTCATCCTCTATGTGGTGGCTCCACTGAACTTTGCAAAACTTGATAACCTTGCTGCGGGTGACTCGGCTAGCAAACTCGAGGATCTTAATTGGTTTCTCCTCGTACGTCAAATCGTTATCCAACTGAATAGTTTCCAATGGCATTGTGTCTCTCAAAGGTATGTCAGCCATCTCCGCGTGGCATTTCTTTAACTGAGAAACGTGGAACACATCATGAACTCCTGATAATCCTTCGGGAAATTCCAACTTGTAGGCCACTTCTCCGATACGCTCCAAAACTCGATATGGTCCTACAAATCGTGGTGCTAACTTCCCTTTAACTCCAAAACGCTTTGTTCCCCGAAGTGGAGATACTCAAAGATAAGCTCTATCTCCAACTTCGTAAACTGTCTCCTTGCGTTTAGAATCTGCATAACTTTTCTGCCTGGACTGGGCTATCTTGAGCCTATCACGAATCAACTTCACCTTCTGTTCAGACTCTTTAATCAAGTCAGGACCAAACAACTGGCGGTCTCCAACTTCATCCCACGACAATGGTGTCCTGCACCTCCTTCCGTACAAAGCTTCGAAAGGAGCCATCTTTAAACTGGTTTGGTAACTGTTGTTGTAAGAGAACTCTGCATATGGCAAATTATCGTCCCAACTAGATCCATAATCTAGCGCACAAGCTCTCAGCATATCCTCCAAAATCTGATTGACTCTCTCGGTCTGTCCATCTGTATGTGGATGAAAAGCTGTACTGAATTCTAGCCTGGTACCCAAAGTTTCGTGCAACTGCTTCCAGAGCTTTGAGGTAAACTGGGTTCCTCTATCTGATACGATACTCCTTGGAACTCCATGCAAACATACGATTCTGGTCATGTATATCTTTGCCAACTTAGCACTGGTGTAAGTGGTCTTTACTGGGATGAAATGAGCTACTTTCGTCAATCGATCGACTACAACCCAAATCGAGTCATAGCCTGAACGAGTCCTGGGTAATCCCGTGATAAAATCCATGCCTAGCTTATCCCACATCCATTCGGGTATCGACAATGGTTGTAACAATCCCGCTGGCTTCTGATGCTCTGCCTTTACTCTCTGACATACATCACAAACTGCTACATATTCCGCAATATCCTTCTTCATTCTGGTCCTCCAGAAAATATCCTTCAGATCCAAATACATCTTGGTATTTCCTGGGTGAATTGAATATGGTGAGTCGTGTGCCTTTGCTCAGTTTCTCCTTAATAGCGGCAATCTCTTTGTCAGTCTTCTGAGCTTCCATGATTCTATCCATCAAAGTTGACTGAATCTCCAATGCGGCTACATAGCCTCTCGGAACTATTTCCAAACATAGTTCACGAAGATTTCCTGCTAACTCCTTGGGTATTTCTCCCATCATTAACGTATTGACATGGCTCTTACGGCTTAATGCGTCAGCTACTACATTAGCCCTTCCGGGGTGATAATGCAATTTCATATCATAATCCTTGATGAGCTCCAACCATCTCCTTTGCCTGAGATTCAACTCCTTCTGTGTGAAAATGTATTTCAAACTCTTATGATCCGTGTACACCTCACAATGGTTTCCAATGAGGAAATGCCTCCATGTTTTCAAAGCATGCACTACGGCCGCTAACTCCAAATCATGCATGGCATAATTCAACTCATGAGGTTTCAGTTGTCTCGAGGCATATGAAACAACTCTCCCTTCCTGCATAAGCACTGCTCCAAGTCCTCGATGTGAAGCGTCGCAATACACCTCATAATCTTTGGTCTGGTCTGGCAAAATCAACACTGGTGAGGTAACCAAGCGTTTCTTCAACTCCTGGAAACTAGCCTCACATTCCTCCGTCCATATGAACTTGGTATCTTTCTTTCACAACTCAGTCATAGGCTTCGCAATCTTTGAGAAATTCTCGATAAATCTCCGGTAGTATCCTGTGAGTCCAAGAAAACTCCGGATCTCTCCAACTGTTGTTGGGGCTTCCCACTTGGTCACGGTATCAACTTTAGTGGGATCAACTGATATACCCTCTCTAGATATAACGTGTCCGAGGAATCCTACTTCCTTCAACCAAAACTCACATTTGCTGAACTTGGCATATAATTGATGTTCTCTGAGCTTTCCAAGTACCAAATGCAAATGCTCCTTGTGTTCCTCTTCATTCTTCGAATAAACCAGGATATCATCAATGAACACTACGACGAACTTATCCAAGAACTCCATAAACACTTTGTTCATCATGTTCATAAAATAGGCAGGTGCGTTAGTCAGACCAAATGACATAACGATATACTCGTACAGCCCATACCTAGGGGTAAAAGCTGTCTTCGGAATATCCTATTCTCGAATCTTCAACTAGTGGTATCCTGATCGCAGATCGATCTTGGAAAATACCTTAGCTCCTTGCAATCGATCAAACAGATCATTGGTCATCGGTAGTGGGTACTTGTTCTTGATCGTTACTTCATTCAATTCTCGATAATCAACAACCATCCTTAACGATCCATCCTTCTTCTCCACTAGAAGTACTGGCAATCCCCAAGGTGAAGAACTTGGGCGAATATATCCCTTATCCAGTAACTCCTTAATCTACTTCTTAATTTCCACCAAATCCTTTGCTGGCATCCTATATGGTCTCTTTGATATTGGCCCTGTGCCTGGCAATAGCTCAATCAAAAACTCAATATCTCTATCCGGTGGCATGCCTGGCAACTCCTCTGGAAATACTTCAGGGAAATCCCTTACCACTGGTACTTCCTCCTGCACAACTCATGTTAGGCAATTTACTTGAGTCCTCTTTGGCACATGTCGGGATACATACTTGATCCTTCTCCCTTCTGGGGTGGTAAGCATAATTGTCTTACTAGCACATTCAATATTCCCTTCATACTTTGATAACCAATCCATGCCTAATATCACATCCAATCCTTGGGATTCCAATACTATTAGGTCTGAGGGAAAAACATAGTTACCAATCTTTAATGGTAACCGATCACACCATAGACTAGCCACATACTCTGCTCCAGGCGAGGTTACTAACATGGGTGACCTAAGGGCTTGGGTTGATAGGTTATACTTATCCACAAATCCCCTTGAGATGTATGAATGCGATGCACCAGTATCAAAAAGAACGAGTGCAGTAAATGACTTAACCAAAAACTTACCTATTACTGCATCGGGCTGAGCTTCAACCTCCTCCACGCTAACGTGGTTCACCTGTCCCCTGTTGAAAGGGTTCGGCTTCTTCCCAGAACTTCCATTGCCATTTTGGCCTTCAGGACATTCATTGGCATAATGTCCGGTCTTCTGACACTTAAAGCACGTGACTTGGCTCAGGTCCTTCTTGGCTGGGGTTGATGGGTTGGTGCGATTCAGGCCGTTGCTTCCTCCATTACCATTACCATTCTTGGTGCCATTGTGATTGTGCGAGCTACCTCCTCCATGGGTATGCTGAAAATGTCCTCCCGGTCTAGGGGTAAAACGTGGCTTCTGCTGAGCTCCTGAAGTGTACTTTCCTTGTCCATACTTCCTCTTGCGATTCTCAATTTGCTGCTGCTTCCCTTCAATCATAAGAGCATGGTCTACCAACTCCTGGTAGTTGTTGAAGGTTGCTACCATCAACTGCATGCTCAACTCATCATTCAGTCCTTCCAGAAACTTCTCCTGCTTTGCTGCATCCGTGGCGACGTCATCTGGTGCATAACGTGCTAACTTACTAAAGTCCTCCACATATTGGCCAACTGTCCGTCCTCCTTGGCGCAAGTTGCGAAACTCACGCTTCTTCATGGCCATAGCTCCTGCTGAAACATGTGCAGTACGAAAAGCCTGCTGAAACTGGTCCCATGTGACAGTATCGACAGGGAAAGTGGCTGTGAAATTCTCCCACCATGACACTGCGGGTCCTTCTAACTGATGTGCGGCAAACTTCACCTTCTCCGCATCTGTGCATCCTGCTGTGGTCAACTCCCTAGCTGTCTTGCGGAGCCAATCATCTGCTACTATCGGCTCGGTGCTACTGGAAAACACCGGCGGATTCAGCCTAAGAAATCGGGCTAAGTGAACAACAGGTGGTGGTGGTGGTGGGTTGTTGTTGTTGTTCCCTTGATTCTGATTCTAGACTAGCAACTGCATCAATGTGTTCTGCTGCTGGATCAACTGGGTGAGCTCCAGTGGAAAGGCAAATCCGGGGTCACGTCTCGGAGGTATCTGAGGGTTTAGAAAAGATGAGATGTAAGAATAGAGGGGGTCTAAAGAGAAAACACTACCCATATGCACATGAGGAAAAACAAACAATTCACTTCATTCAATCAAACAAGGGCATACAATCGATCTAACTATCGCAAAAGTGCTCGGACTACTATATTTACATGGTGGACTACTACTACTGATGAGGTGGTCTACTAGAAATATTCTTCGGTTGCATACTCCATGATATCTGCTCCAGCTTCATCAACATAGTCATCATCGCTAGTATCTGGATCCGAGTCGGTGCCGTCAATGATGATGTAGTCTTCCGGGCTAATCTCCTTGGGTTCTTCGTCTTCCTCTACTGGCGTAGAGCCTCCCATAAATATTCCAATCTTCTTGATCAGGTCGTCATTCTTCTCCACCAATACTTCAATTTCCTCTTCGTAATCTTCACACGTAGCCTTGAGTTCTTCCTCCAGTTCCTTGATTCTAGTCTTAGCCTTATTCAGATCTATCATGTCGGCACACATCTGGTTCTCCTGTCGTCGAATGTGCTGGTTTAACTCCTGGATAAAAGCTGCGATTGATCTATCCTTCCTGGTGTTGATCATCTCCCAGTGCTCATCTCGGAGCCCACAAATCTGGTAGATAGTATCCTTGAGATCATTGCGGTAGACTTCTCCAATGCGTCCCATGGCGATGTGAGCTGCCACGCTCTTTCCTAGACTCCAAGTTGGTGTATCAAAAGAAAACCCTATGGGCTCAATGACTGGCATGAACGTCCTTCCTGGAACTTGAACTTGAATCATACAGCGCTCTTCTTCAGGTAAAGTGGCGTTGTAGGTTCCGGTGAAGCTTGGTACTCCTATATTCAGGTATCTAGTGACTTCCTTCAAGTGACGTCCAAAGGGTGTATCTTCATCCGGTTGCGTGAACTTGTTCCTTGCATCCGCCATCCTAAAAGAGTAGAAAAGATGAGAGGTCAGAAGAGAAGAGAGTGAATAGTGATCTAGGTCTTTGAGCTTAGTGGTCGTGTCCTACAGTCAGCGTGTGCTCTGATACCATCTCTGTAGCGACCAGACCTCAAACAGTCTGATCTCTGTGCTCCGGTGTCATCCCTGGATCAGTAATGCTGACACCACACAGTACTCGGAGGATTTATAGCAGGGTAGCAATCACACACTTATTACATCGAGTGTCTCAAAAGAGAACTTAATACAATAAATATGGCTTAAGGCCATCTAATATCGATAATAGCGGAAGGCTTGGAAGATAAGTGAGTCCATCAACTCCAACGGCATCACTGAGTATAGAACCATGACCTAAAAACTCCTTAATCATCATCTGAAAAGTCTGCAACATTAACGTTGCAGCCCGAAACGGGTCAGCACATGGAATATGCTGGCAATGTAACACATAGAGAGTAATGGTATGAAACAGCTATATTATATGCATATTTGGCTGGTGGAAAGCTCTATGGTTACAGTTTTGCGTAAAGCCAATTTTTCCCTACTTCAAAGGAATAAATTTATTTAACAATCATGGTAGTTGTTAAACATTGAGAATGGTTGACAGCATTCCCAATCCCAATTAAGCATCATCATTAAACAAAACCCAACAAAATTAATTTAGAGTAACATGTTGAGATTCACATGATAATCCAGGTACTAGATACTCAAGATGTCCATAACCGGGGACACGGCTAACCATGATTAGTTTATTACACTCTGCAGAGGTTTGCGCACTTTTCCCCACAAGACTCGATCGCCTCCGTTGGGTTTCTCGCACTACAGGGTGTTTGAGAAGACGGATGACCGGGACATAGTCTTTCAGAAGCACTAGCACCTTACGATCGGGTAGACCGTACCACCTACATCCACTACATCTGCTAGTCTACCACTGTAAGAGTTCGCACGACTTAGTCAACTATGCTAGAGCCCATAATAGCTTGTGGCTGCACACGGAAGTTTCTAGTATGAATAGTCTCATGATCCCTTTGAGCCTGGGTGGCGGTCCAAAAGAAAACAGGCAAGTCCTGGAATACCCAGGTGCCTCAATCCACCCAAATGTGTGTTTAAGTTGCCACCTTAGATAAAATATTAATTAACAAAACTCACATATGTCATGGATATCACGCACCCAATCCACGTCTACTAGCATAGCATGGCATAATAAGAAAACGCGGAAGTAACTCCCAAAGGTTTGATAATAAACAGGTAATAGGTACTACCTCATCTACTTCCCATCCCACAATTTAATTAGATCCTAACCATGCAATGTGTGAGGATTGATCTAATGCAATAAAACTGGGTAGTAGAAAAGGTATGCTCAAAGTGTTACTTGCCTTGCTGATGATCCGGGAAACCTAGAGATTCGAAGTAACAGGCGGCGCACTCCGGGTATTCTATCGCAGACAAACAAACAAGCATACAATAAGTACTCATCTAATGCACAGGTAAAACTCAAATAAGAGATCTAACCAGAAGGTTCAACTTAAGAGATCCGGTTGGCAAAAAGAATCAAATCGAACGAAGCAACGAAAGTCAAACAGCGAAAGAAAAAACTTTGTTCTACTAATCTAGATCTAGGGCAAATTTTATAGTAGCAAAAACTGGTTTAAGTTGGTTACACGGATAGAGGGTTTCGAGACGAAACTCTAGGCGCTTGAATCGCCTGATTCCGATAAACGAGCGAAAAGTTATACTAAATCGAAAATCGGATGAGGAATCGCGATCAGAAAAATCGCGGATTTAATCCGAGAAAAAGAAAAACGACGAACGCTCGCTAAATTAAATAAACCGGAAAAATCGATCTATTTAAAAAAAGCTGAATCTAAAAAAACTGACGGAAAAACCGAACGGTTTTTTGAAAAAAAAACGAACGGATTTTGAGGCGGCGGCGGACCTCGGGCGGCGTGCGGCGGCGGCGTCCGGCGGCGAGGCGGCGGTGGGGCGGCGGCGGCGGCGCTGGGACGGCTTGGGCGGCTTGGGGCGGGGCTAGGGTTTCGGCTGGGCCTCCCCCGGCTATATATAGCCTAACGGGCCGGGAGTCCTAGTCGGACACGGCCCTAGGTCGGTTCGTTGTTTTTTTTTAATTACGCGCAGAAGAAAAATAAAAAGAAATACTAAACGGACTCAAAAATTCCGAAATAAATTTTCACGGGCTTCTAAAATCAAGCCGCACAAGGTAAACATTTATTTGGGACCTAAATGCAATTTTGAAAAACGGACATTTTTCCTAAATTCAAATAAAGCACCGAAAAACTCCGAAATAAAATCTTATTTGATTTTATTATTAAATCCTCAATATTTCTTTATTTTCGGAAAGTCATTTTATTCCCTCTCTCATATTTTGTAATAGAAATAATTGATGATAAAATAAATAAAATCAAATGATCCTATTCTCAAAATTTGAGAAAACTCAAATATGAAAATAACGAAATCCCCAACTCTCTCCGTGGGTCATTGAGTTGCGTAGAATTTCTAGGATCAACCAAAAGCAAATAAAATATGATATGCATTGATGACCTAATGTATAACATTCCAATTGAAAATTTGGGATGTTACACTAGCTATTAACTATGGACCCGAAGGTCTGTGGTAAACTACTCACACATCATTGGAGAGGCTATGGTGTTGATGTAGAAGCCCTTCGTGATCGATTCCCCCTCTGGCAGAGCGCCGGAAAAGGCCCCAAGATGGGATCCCACGGGTACAGAAGGTTGCAGCGGTGGAAATAGGGTTTCGTGGTGCTCTCTGATGTTTTTGGGGTATATGAGTATATATAGGCGAAAGAAGTAGGTCGGTGGAGCCACGAGGGGTCCACGAGGGTGGGGGCGCGCCTACCCCCCTGGGTGCGCCCTCCTACCTCGTGGCCGATTCATTGCTTCCTTGACGTCCACTCCATGTCTCCTGGATTGCGTTTGTTCCAAAAATAACTCTCCCGAAGGTTTCATTCCGTTTGGATTCCGTTTGGTATTCCATTTCTGCGAAACACTGAAATAGGCAAAAAAAAACAACAATTTGCACTGGGCCTTTGGTTAGTAGGTTAGTCCCAAAAATAGTATAAAAGTGCATAACAAAGCCCATTAAACATCCAAAACAGATAATACAATAGCATGGAGCAATCAAAAATTATAGATACATTGGTTTCTTTCCGTTTCCATTTTTATCCGGAAAAACGGAAAATTTCCACTCCATTTTCATTCGTACTCCAAGGTTTCCCCGTTACCACATTCCATCAAATACAAAGGAAAACAAAAACGCATGCTGATGCATCTCAATGATTCACAGATCATAGCCAATATTTACTTTAGAACAAAAGACAAAAGTTGTGAGAGCGTGTACAAAAGAAAAACTACTGATGGGGTTGATAACCCACAAGTATAGGGGACCGCAACAGTTTTCGAGGGTAGAGTATTCAACCCAAATTTATTGATTCGACACAAGGGGAGCCAAAGAATATTCTCAAGTATTTCATTTTTCTTGAGAGGATGATCAGGCAAAGCATTAAGTAATTGTAGAAGCCTCCCCCAAGCTTGTCAGAGACTCTCTTCTTCAATTTGCACAAAATTATATATTTCCCTTAAAGCAACTTGTTTCTTATGAGCGGGGAAATATTTAGCGGAGAAGTAATAAATCATATCCTGGGGACTACACACACAACCAGGATCAAGAGAATTAAACCATGTTTTAGCATCACCCTTTAATGAGAACGGAAATAACTTAAGGATAAAGTAATAGCGCGTTTTCTCATCATGAGTAAACAGGATGGCTATATCATTTAATTTAGTAAGATGTGCCACAACAGTTTCACATTCATAGCCATAAAAAGGATCAGATTCAACCAAAGTAATTAACTCAGGATCGATAGAGAAATCATAATCCTTATCGGAAAAACAGATAGGTGAAGTAGCAAAAGCAGGGTCATATTTCATTCTAGCATTCAAGGATTTTTCTTTAAGCTTAGCTAATAATTTCTTAAGATCAGACCTATCCTTGCAAGCTAAAAAGTCTGTAGCAGTTTCTTCATCCATAACATAACCCTCAGTCACAACAGGCAATTCATATCTAGGGGATAATCTTCATCATCACTTTCATCAATATTATCAGTTTCAATAATTTCATTCTCTCTAACCCTAGCAAGTTGTTCATCCAGAAATTCACCTAGTGGCACAGTATTATCAAGCGTAGAAGTAGTTTCATCATAAGCATCATGCAAAGCAGAAGCGGCATCATCAATAACATGCGACATATCATAATAAATAGCAGGTGTAGGTGTCGCAAGTTTACTCAAAATAGAAGGTGAATCAAGTGCAGAGCTAGATGGCAGTTCCTTACCTCCCCTCATAGTTGAGGGAAAAATCTTGGTTCTTTTATCTTTCAAGTACTTCATAGTGATCAGCAGATATAAATCCCAAGTGACTCAAAGAATAGAGCTATGCTCCCCGGCAACGGCGCCAGAAAATAGTCTTGATAACCCACAAGTATAGGGGATCGCAACAGTTTTCGAGGGTAGAGTATTCAACCCAAATTTATTGATTCGACACAAGGGGAGCCAACGAATATTCTCAAGTATTAACAGTTGAGTTGTCAATTCGACCGCACCTGAAAGACTTAATATCTGCAGCAAAGTATTTAGTAGCAAAGTAATATGATAGTAGCGGTAACGGTGGCAAAAGTAACAGTATTGGTTTTGTAGTGATTGTAACAGTGGCAACGGAAAAGTAAATAGGCGAAGAACAATATGCGAAAAGCTCGTAGGCAATGGATCAGTGATGGATAATTATGTCGGATACGATTCCTCATACAATGGTTATAACATAGGGTGACATAGAACTAGCTTTAGTTCCTCAATGTAATGTAGGCATGTATTCTGAATATAGTCATACGTGCTTATGGAAAAGAACTTGCATGACATCTTTTGTCCTACCCTGCCATGGCAGCGGGGTCCTATTGGAAACTAAGGGATATTAAGGCCTCCTTTTAATAGAGTACCGGACCAAAGCATTAACACTTAGTGAATACATGAACTCCTCAAACTACGGTCATCACCGGTAAGTATCCCGATTATTGTCACTTCGGGGTTAACGGGTCATAACACATAATAGGTGACTATAGACTTGCAAGATAGGATCAAGAACTCACATATATTCATGAAAACATAATAGGTTCAGATCTGAAATCATGGCACTCGGGCCCTAGTGACAAGCATTAAGCATAGCAAAGTCATAGCAACATCAATCTCAGAACATAATGGATACTAGGGATCAAACCCTAACAAAACTAACTCAATTACATGATAAATCTCAACCAACCCATCACTGTACAGCAAGCCTATGATGGAATTACTCACACACGGCGGTGAGCATCATGAAATTGGTGATGGAGGAAGGTTGATGCTGGCGATGGCGAAGGATTCCCCTCTCCGGAGCCCCGAACGGAGTCCAGATCAGCCCTCCTGAGAGAGATTTGGGCTTGGCGGCGGCTCCGTATCGTAAAACGCGATGAATCCTTCTTCTTGATTTTTTTCTCCCCGAACGTGAATATATGGAGTTGGAGTTGAGGTTGGTGGAGCATCAAGGGGCCCATGACGCAGGGGGCGCGCCACCACCCTCGTGGACAGGGTGTGGGCCCCTGGCCTTGATTCTTTCGCCAGTATTTTTATATATTCCAAAAATATTCTCCGTTGATTTTCAGGTCATTCCAAGAACTTTTATTTCTGCACAAAAATAACACCATGACAATTCTGCTGAAAACATCGTCAGTCTGGGTTAGTTCCATTCAAATTATGCAAGTTAGAGTCCAAAACAAGGGCAAAAGTGTTTGGAAAAGTAGATACATTGGAAACGTATCAACTCCCCCAAGCTTAAACATTTGCTTGTCCTCAAGCAATTCAGTTGATAAACTGAAAGTGATAAAGAAAAACTTTTACAAACTCTGTTTGCTCTTGTTGTTGTAAATATGTAAAGCCAGCATTCAAGTTTTCAGCAAAGATTATGAACTAACCATATTCACAATAACACTTAGGTCTCATGTTTACTCATATCAATGACATAATCAACTAGCGAGCAATAATAATAAATCTCAGATGACAACACTTTCTCAAAACAATCATAATATGATATAACAAGATGGTATCTCGCTAGCCCTTTCTGAGACCACAAAACATAAATGCATAGCACCCCTGAAGATCAAGGGTTGACTAGAAATTGTAATTCATGGTAAAAGAGATCCAGTCACAGTCATACTCAATGTAAACTAATAGTAATGCATGCAAATGACAGCGGTGCTCTCCAACGGGTGCTTTTTAATAAGAGGATGATGACTCAACATAAAAGTAAATAGATAGGCCCTTCGCAGAGGGAAGCAAGGATTTGTAGAGGTGCCAGAGCTCGATTTCAAAATAGAGATGAATAAAATTTTGAGCGGTATACTTTCATTGTCAACATAACAACCGAGAGATCTCGATATCTTCCATGCTACACACATTATAGGCAGTTCCCAAGCAGAATGGTAAAGTTTATACTCCCCCACCACCAACAAGCATCAATCCATGGCTTGCCCAAAACAACGGGTGCCTCCAACTAACAGCAATCCTGGGGGAGTTTTCTTTGCAATTATTTTGATTTGATTTGAGCATGGGACTGGACATCCCGGTGACCATCCATTTTCTCGTGAGTGAGGAGCGGAGTCCACTCCTCTTGAGAATAACCCGCCTAACATGGAAGATATAGACAGCCCTAGTTGATACATGAGCAATTCGAGCATACAAAACAGAATTTCATTTGAAGGTTTAGAGTTTGGCACATACAAATTTACTTGGAACGGCATGTAGATACCGCATATAGGAAGGTATTGTGGACTCATATGGAATAACTTTTGGGGTTTATGGAGTTGGATGCACAAGCAATATTCCCGCTTAGTACAAGTGAAGGCTAGAAAGAGACTGGGAAGCGACCAACTAGAGAGCGACAACAGTCATGAACATGCATTAAAATTAATCAACATTGAATGCAAGCATGAGTAAGATATAATTCACCATGAACATAAATATCATGGAGGCTATTGATGACCCACAAGCATAGGGGGTCTATCGTAGTCCTTTCGATCAGTAAGAGTGTCGAACCCAACGAGGAGCAGAAGGAAATGATAAGCGGATTTCAGCAAGGTATTCTCTGCAAGTACAGAAATAAGTGGTAACAGATAGTTTTTGTGACGGGATATATTGTAACGAGCAACAAGTAAAAAAAGTAAATAAAGTGCAGGAAGGTGGCCCAATCCTTTTGTAATAAAGGACAAGAAGGAACAAACTCCTATAATAGGAAAAGCGCTCCCGAGGACACATGGGAATATCGTCAAGCTAGTTTTCATCATGTTCATATGATTCGCGTTCGATACTTTGATAATTTGATATGTGGGTGGACCGGTGCTTGGGTGCTGTCCTTACTTGAACAAGCATCCCACTTATGATTAACCTCTATTGCAATCATTTGCAACTACAACAAAAGTATAGGTAAACCTAACCATAGCATGAAACATATGGATCGAAATCAGCCCCTTACGAAGCAACGCATAAACTAAGGTTTAAGCTTCTGTCACTCTAGCAACCCATCATCTACTTATTACTTCCTAATGACTTCCTCTAGCCCAAATAATGGTGAAGTGTTATGTAGTCGACGTTCACATAACACCACTAGAGGCTAGACAACATACATCTTATCAAAATATCAAACGAATACCAAATTCACATGACTACTAATAGCAAGACTTCTCCCTTGTCCTCAGGAACAAACGTAATTACTCACAAAGCATATTCATGTTCATAATCAGAGGGGTAATAATATGCATATATGATCTGAACATATGATCTTCCACCAAATAAACCAACTAGCATCAACTACAAGGAGTAATCAACACTACTAGCAACCTACTAGCACCAATCCCGGGATGATTTCAACCTCCCGAAGGGAAGTATCCCCGGCAAAACAGCTCTGCCGGAGCTCTAGATTGGATCTGCCAAGGTTCCGCCTCGTGGCGGCGGAGTCTCGTCCCGAAAAGTTCCCTCTATTTTTTTCTCATCGAAAGACTTCATATAGGAGAAGATGGACGTCGGAGAGCCACCAGGGGGCCCACGAGGTAGGGGGCGCGCCCCTCACCCTCGTGAGCAGGGTGTGGGCCCCCTGGCCTTCATCTTTGGCGTGGATTTTTCTTTATTTATTTTAAGACGTTTCGTGGAGTTTCAGGACTTTTGGAGTTGCGGAGAATAGGTCTCTAATATTTGCTCCTTTTCCAGCCCAGAATTTCAGCTGCCGGCATTCTCCCTCCTTATGTAAACCTTGTAAAATAAGAGAGAATAGCCATAAGTATTGTGACATAAAGTGAAATAACAGTCCATAATGTAATAAATATCGATATAAAAGCATGATGCAAAATGGATGTATCAACTCCCCCAAGCTTAGACCTCGATTGTCCTCAAGCGAAAAGCCGATAACAATAAATATGTCCTCATGTTTAGAGGTAGAGGCATCGATAAAAATAAAATACAGACATGAAGGCATCATGATTATTCTCATAACAACAACGTATATAGATTTTGTCATATGATTATGTATGTTCAAGTGATGATCTATTCACAATGCAAAAGTATAAATCATAAACCTTATTGGGCTCCAACAAACTATAATCTCAGTCATTGAAGCAATTGCAATTTATCATAACATCGGAAAGAGTCTATGTCAGAGCTAAAAAGCAAGTCCACATACTCAACTATCATTTAGTCCTCCATAATTGATAACACTCATGCAATACTTGTGGTTACGGAGTTTTAATCGGACACAGAGAAAGATAGGGGCTTATAGTTTTGCCCCACAACCTTTTACCTCAAGGGTAATGTCAACAATAATGGTTCATGCTCCCCTACATCCAATTAGATATATATATATCATGTTCTTTCCAACATGCTGAGCTTGCCAAAGGATAAAATGTAAAAGAAAAGGTGAAGATCGCCATGACTCTTGCATAAGGTAGAAGATAATAATAAAAGATAGGCCCTTCGCAGAGGGAAGCAGAGGTTGCCATGCGCTTTTATGGTTGGATGCATAAAATCTCAATACAAAAGAACATCACTTTATACTGCCCCTTGTGATATGAACCTTTATTATGTAGTCCGTCACTTTTATTACTTCCACATCACAAGATCGTATAAAGCTTATTTCTCCCACACCAATCAATCATACATATTTAGAGCAATTTTTATTGATTTGCACTGATGACAACTTACTTGAAGGATCTTACTCAATCCATAGGTAGATATGGTGGACTCTCATGGCAAAACTGGTTTAAGGGTATTTGGAAGCACAAGTAGTATTTCTACTTGGTACTGAGAATTTGGCTAGCATGAGGGGGAAAGGCAAGCTCAACAAGTTAGAGGATACATGACAACATACTTCATCTCAGATATAAGAAAGACATAACTCATTACGTTGTCTTCCTTGTCCAACATCAACTCTTTGGCATGTCATATTTTAATGAGTGCTCCCAATCATAAAAGATGTCAATGATAATATATCTATATGTGAAAACCTCTCTTTCCTTATTACTTCCTATTAATTGCAACAATGACCAAAGCTATGTCTGCCAACTCCCAACAACTTTTAATCATCATACTCTTACTATGTGAAGTCATTACTCTTAATAAGATTAATATGAACTCTTTATTTCTTTTTATTCTTTTTCTCTTTTCTTTTATTCATCCAAGATCATGGCAAAATAATCAAGCCCTTGACTCAACACTAATCTTTATTATATATAGCTCACGGACTCGATTACAAAGAGAGATCATAAAGCAAAACTCAAAACTAGATCATGCCATAAACTTTGTTCTACCAGATCAAGATACTACTAATAGGATCGAACTAAGAAAAACGGTAATGATAGGAGTTGTGATTGTGATACGATACCGGGGCACCTCCCCCAAGCTTGGCAGTTGCCAAGGGGAGTGCCCATACCCATGTGATTATGTCTCCTTCTTTATTGTTGGTGTAGAAGGTGGTGGTGATGTTGGCTTAGTTGATGGCTTAGGCTTCTCCCTTAATTTGCGCTTGAGGACGGCATTTTGATCCCTCAGATCATCAATCTCCCACTCCAGGGTTAATATCTTTTTGCATAGGTCCTGCTTATTTTCCTGCAAGAGACGAAAAGGGATAAACTCGAACTTGGGTTTCTTTACCCTATCAAGGAGACTTGACTTTTTGAACTCCACGTGCATGTCCCCAAGTTGAGGTAATGGTGCTTCATCTTCATCTGAGCTCGTCTCCTCCTTCCCCTTGGGTTCATAGTCCTCTTCTTCCTCCGTGGTCCACCCATCGTGTTCCACATCTCCATAGACCTTTGGATTTGCTAAGTAATCATCCACATAGCTTTCTCCTTCCGAATCCTGGGAAGACATGTTGATTTAATCTGCAACGGGACAGCTCGAAACAAAAACAGAGGATATTTGCGTGATACGGGAGTCAAAACCTTCGGGAGGTTATATAATGAATTTTTACCGACCAAAATACGTAACATGCAAGAAACGGAGTCCGGAAGGCACACGAGGTGCTCACGAGGTAGGGGCGCGCCCACCACCCTCGTGGGGCCCTCGTGTCCTTCCCGGACTGCTACTTATTTTTCTATTTTTCTAAATATTCCAAAACGGAGAAATATTGCCTTAAAAATTGTTTTGGAGTCGGTTTACTTACCGTACCACATACCTATTCCTTTTCGGGGTCTGAAACACTCCGGAAAGTGTCCCTTATGTATTCCTCCGGGGTTACAGTTTCGATAATATTGGTTTCAACATTTATGGGATTACCTGAGATATAATGTTTGATTCTTTGACCGTTTACCACCTTCGGATTTGTGCCCTCAAAGTTGTTGATTTTTATGGCACCGGAACGATAGACCTCCGAGATAACATAGGGGCCTTCCCATTTAGAGAGAATTTTTCCTGCAAAAAATCTTAAAACGAGAGTTGTATAGCAATACATAATCACCTATATGAAACTCATGCTTTTGTATCCTTTTGTCATGCCATCTTTTAACTTTTTCTTTAAACAACTTGGCATTTTCATAAGCTTGGGTTCTCCATTCATCGAGTGAGCTAATATCAAATAACCTCTTCTCACCGACAAGTTTAAAATCATAGTTGAGCTCTTTAATAGCCCAATATGCCTTATGTTCTAGTTCGAGAGGTAAGTGACATGCTTTTCCATAAACCATTTTATACAGATACATACCCATAGGATTTTTATATGCAGTTCTATAAGCCCATAATGCATCATCAAGTTTTTTGGACCAATTCTTTCTAGACCTATTAACAGTCTTTTGCAAAATTAATTTGAGCTCTCTATTGCTCAACTCTACTTGACCACTAGACTGAGGGTGATAAGGAGATGCAATTCTATGATTAACATCATATTTAGCAAGCATTTTATGGAAAGCACCATGAATAAAGTGTGAACCACCGTCAGTCATTAAATATCTAGGGACTCCAAACCTCGGAAAAATAACTTCCTTAAGCATTTTAATAGAAGTGTTATGATCTAGTTAGAATAGCTTCTACCCACTTAGTAACGTAATCAACAACAACTAAAATATGTGTGTATCCATTAGAGGCGGGAAAAGGTCCCATATAATCAAAGCCCCAAACATCAAACGGTTCAATAACAAGAGAATAATTCATAGCCATTTCTTGACGTCTACTAATATTACCAATTCTTTGACATTCATCACAATACAAGACAAACTTACGGGCATCCTTGAAGAGAGTAGGCCAATAAAAACCAGATTGCAATACCTTATGTGCAGTTCTATCTCCAGCGTGGTGTCCTCCATAAGACTAGGAGTGACACTTGCGTAGGATCTGTTCCTGTTCATGCTCAGGTACACAACGTCTAATAAAACCATCTACTCCTTTATAAAGATGTGGATCATCCCAAAAGTAATGTCTCAAGTCATAGAAGAACTTTTTCTTTTGCTGGTATGTGAAGCTAGGTGGTATAAACTTAGCAACAATATAATTAGCATAATCAGCATACCATGGAGTACTACGAGAAGTACTTATAACATTTAATTGTTCATCAGGAAAGCTATCATTAATAGGTAGTGGGTCATCAAGAATATTCTCTAACCTAGACAAGTTGTCTGCAACGGGGTTCTCAGCTCCCTTTCTATCAACAATATGCAAATCAAATTCTTTTAGCAAGAGAACCCATCTAATAAGTCTAGGTTTAGCATCTTTCTTTTCCATAAGATATTTAATAGCAGCATGATCAGTTTGAATAGTTACTTTAGAATCAACAAAATAAGATCTGAACTTATCACAAGCAAATACAACTGCTAAAAGCCCTTTCTCAGTAGTAGCATAATTTCTTTGAGCATTGTCTAGAGTCTTACTAGCATAATGAATAACATTTAATTTCTTATCAACTCTTTGCCCTATAACAACACCTACAGCATAATCACTAGCATCACACATAATTTCAAAGGATAAATTCCAATCAGGTGGCTGAACAACAGGTGCAGAGACTAATGCTTTCTTAAGTATTTCAAATGCTTCTACACAATCATCATCAAAGACAAATGGTATATCTTTTTGCAATAAATTAGTCAGAGGCCGAGAAATTTTTGAGAAGTCCTTAATGAACCTCCTGTAAAATCCGGCGTGACCAAGGAAACTTCTTATACATTTGATGTCCTTGGGACATGGCATCTTTTCAATAGCATCAACCTTGGCTTTATCAACTTCAATACCTCTTTCAGAAACTTTGTGCCCCAAGACAATACCTTCATTGACCATAAAGTGGCACTTTTCCCAATTCAAGACAAGATTAGTTTCTTCACATCTCTGCAAAACTCTATCAAGATTGCTCAAGCAATCATCAAAAGAGGAACCATAGATGGAAAAGTCGTCCATCAAAACCTCACAAATCTTTTCACAAAAGTCAGAGAATATAGCCATCATGCATCTTTGAAAGGTAGCAGGTGCATTACATAAACCAAAAGGCATACGTCTATAAGAAAAAGTACCAAAAGGGCATGTAAAAGTAGTCTTTGATTGATCTCTAGCCGACACAGGTATTTGAGAGAAACCAGAATAACCATCTAGAAAGCAATAGTGTGTATGTTTGCATAATCTTTCTAGCATTTGATCAATAAAAGGTAAGGGGTAATGATCTTTCCTAGTAGCTTTATTTAATTTGCAGAAATCAATTACCATCCTATAACCTGTGATAATTCTTTGTGGAATCAATTCATCTTTATCATTAGGAACAACAGTAATACCTCCCTTCTTAGGGACACAATGGACAGGACTTACCCACTCACTATCAGCAACGGGATAGATTATACCTGCCTCCAGAAGCTTTAGTATTTCTTTTCTTACCACTTCTTTCATTTTAGGATTCACACATCGTTGAGGATCACAAATTGGTTTGGCATCTGCTTCCAAATTTATTTTATGTTGACATAGAGTGGGACTAATTCCCTTAAGATCATCAAGAGTATATCCAATAGCAGCATGATGCTTCTTCAGAGTTTTCAATAATCTTTCTTCTTCATGCTCTGAAAGGTTAGCACTAATAATAACAGGATATATCTTCTTTTCATCAAGATAAGCATATTTAAGATTGTCAGGCAAAGGTTTAAGCTCAAACACGGGATCACCCTTGGGTGGAGGAGGATCCCCTAAAATTTCAACATGCAAATTGTGTTGCAGAATAGGTTCCTGTTTAAAGAATACTTCATCTATTTCCCTTCTTTCATTCATGAACATATCATTTTCATGGTCTAGACAATAGTGTTCTATAGGATCACTAGGAGGTACGGCAATAGAAGCAAGACCAATAATTTCATCCTTACTAGGTAATTCTCCCTCACGATGTTGTTTACTAAATTTAGAGAAATTAAACTCATGAACCATATCATCCAAGCCAATAGTAACAACATTCTTTGTGCAATCTATGGTAGCATTGACAGTATTTAAGAAGGGTCTACCAAATATAATGGGACAAAAGCTATCTTGTGGGGAACCAAGAACAAGAAAATCAACAGGATATTTAGTTTTCCCACACAACACTTCAACATCTCTAACAATCCCAATTGGTGAAATAGTATCTCTATTGGCAAGTTTAATTGTGACATCAATACCTTCTAACTCAGTAGGTGCAATTTCATTCTTAGTTTCTTCATATAAGTCAATAGGTATTACACTAGCACTAGCACCCATATCACATAAGCCATGATAACAATGATCTCCTATTTTAACAGAAATAACAGGCACGCCTACCACAGGTCTATGTTTATCTTTATCACAAGGTTTAGCAATTCTAGCAGTTTCACCTTCGAACTGAATAACATGCCCACCAATATTATCAGACAAGAGATCTTTAACAATAGCAATATTAGGTTCTACTTTAACTTGCTCAGGAGGTGTATAAGTTCTAATATTGCTTTTACGAACAACAGTTGAAGCTTTAGCATGATCCTTTATTCTAACAGGGAAAGGTGGTTTCTCAATATAAGAAGTAGGAACAATAGGATCATTATAAGTGACAGTCTTTTCTTCAACTTTAATAGGTGCAGCTACTTTTACTTCTATGGGAGGATGATATTTAAACCATTTCTTCTTAGGGAGATCAACATAAGTAGCAAAAGATTCAGAGAAAGAAGCTACTATCTCAGAGTCAAGTCCATATTTAGTGCTAAACTTACGGAAAATATCGGTATCCATAAAAGATTTAACACAATCAAACTTAGGTGCCATACCTGACTCTTTACCTTCATCGAGGTCCCAATCTTCAGAGTTGCGTTTAATTCTATCCAATAAATTCCATCTGAATTCAATAGTCTTCATCATAAAAGAGCCAGAACAAGAAGTAGCGAGCATGGTGCGATTGTTATCAGAAAGCCGAGCATATAGATTTTGAATAATCATTTCTCTTGAGAGCTCATGATTGGGGCATGAATATAACATTGATTTAAGCCTCCCCCAAGCTTGAGCGATGCTTTCTCCTTTGCAAGGCCAGAAATTATATATATAATTGCGATCACGATGAACAAGATGCATAGGGTAATACTTTTGATGAAATTGAGCTTCAATCTTTTATAGTCCCATGATCTCATATCATCACATAGCCTATACCATATCAATGCGTCTCCCTTCAAAGATAAAGGGAAGACCTTCTTCTTAGCAACATCATCGGGTATACCTGCAAGCTTAAATAATCCACAAACTTCATCCACATATATTAAGTGCTCATCAGGATGCTTTGTTCCATCTCCTGTAAAAGGGTTAGCTAGCAGTTTTTCCATTATACCCGAAGGAAATTCAAAAGGAGTTTCATTTTCAATAGGTTCAGTAGGTTGAGGAGAAAATCTTTGCTCTACTGGACGGGGTGAAGATACCCCGAACAAGCCCCTCAGAGAATTACTTTCCATAGTAACAAGTGACAGTAAATTTCAGCACACTATATAAATTTTTCCTTACCAAATTCCACCTACCAAAGGAGCTATACTCCCTGGCAACGGCGCCAGAAAAGAGTCTTTATGACCCATAAGTATAGGGGATCTATCGTAGTCCTTTCGATAAGTAAGAGTATCAAACCCAACGAGGAGCAGAAGGAAATGATAAGCGGTTTTCAGCAAGGTATTCTCTGCAAGTACTGAAATAAGTGGTAACAGATAGTTTTGTGACGGGATAGATTGTAACGAGCAACAAGTAACAAAAGTAAATAAAGTGCAGCAAGGTGGCCCAATCCTTTTGTAACAAAGGACAAGCCGGAACAAACTCTTATAATAGGAAAAGCGCTCCCGAGAACACATGGGAATATCGTCAAGCTAGTTTTCATCACGTTCATATGATTCGCGTTTGATACTTTGATAATTTGATATGTAGGTGGACCGGTGCTTGGGTGTTGTCCTTACTTGAACAAGCATCCCACTTATGATTAACCTCTATTGCAAGCATCCGCAACTACAAAAAAAGTATTAAGGTAAACCTAACCATAGCACGAAACATATGGATCCAAATCAGCCCCTTATGAAGCAACGCATAAACTATGGTTTAAGCTTCTATTACTCTAGCAACCCATCATCTACTTATCACTTCACAATGCCTTCCTCTAGGCCCAAATAATGGTGAAGTGTTATGTAGTCGACGTTCACATAACACCACTAGAGGCTAGACAACATACATCTTATCAAAATATCAAACGAATACCAAATTCACATGACTACTAATAGCAAGACTTCTACCTTGTCCTCAGGAACAAACGTAATTACTCACAAAGCATATTCATGTTCATAATCAGAGGGGTAACAATATGCATATAGGATCTGAACATATGATCTTCCACCAAATAAACCAACTAGCATCAACTACAAGGAGTAATCAACACTACTAGCAACCTACTAGCACCAATCCCGGACTTTGAGACAAGAATTGGATACAAGAGATGAACTAGGGTTTGGAGATGAGATGGTGCTGGTGAAGATGTTGATGGCGATTGCCCTCTCCCGATGAGAGGAGCGTTGGTGATGACGATGGTGATGATTTCCCCCTCCCGGGGGGAAGTATCTCCGGCAGAACAGCTCTGTCGGAGCTCTAGATTGGATCCGCCAAGGTTCCGCCTCGTGGTGGCGGAGTCTCGTCCCAAAAAGTTCCCTCTATTTTTTTCTCATCGAAAGACTTCATATAGGAGAGGATGGACGTCGAAGAGCCACCAGGGGGCCCACGAGGTAGGGGGCGCGCCCTAGGGGGGGCACCCTCGTGAGGAGGGTGTGGACCCCTGGCCTTCATCTTTGGCGTGGATTTTTCTTTATTTATTTTAAGACGTTCCGTGGAGTTTCAGGACTTCTGGAGTTGCGCAGAATAGGTCTCCAATATTTGCTCCTTTTCCAGCCCAGAATTCCAGCTGCCGGCATTCTCCCTCCTTATGTAAACCTTGTAAAATAAGAGAGAATAGCCATAAGTATTGTGACATAAAGTGAAATAATAGTCCATAATGTAATAAATATCGATATAAAAGCATGATGCAAAATGGACGTATCAGCTATGTTGATTTTGTTTCAACTACATGCATGAACATGTGCCAAGTCAAGCCACTCGAATTGTTGAAAGGAGGATACCACCCTATCATACCACGTCGCAACCATTTTAATAACATGTTGGCACGCAAGGTAAACCATATAAACTCCTAGACAATTAAGCATGGCATGAGCAACTATAATCTCTAATTGTCATTGCAAACATGTTTCATTCATAATAGGCTGAATCAGGAATGATGAACTAATCATATTTACAAAAACAAGAGAGGTCGAGTTCATACCAGCTTTTCTCATCTCAATCAGTTCATCATATATCGTCATTATTGCCTTTCACTTGCACAATCGAATAGTGTGGATAATAATAATAATAGTGCACGTGCATTGGACTATGCTAGAATCTGCAAGCATTCAATTCAAAGGAGGAGACAAGGTAATATGGGCTCTTTGTTAGATCAACAATAATGCATATGAGAGCTGATACGTCTCCAACGTATCTATAATTTTTTATTGCTCCATGCTATATTATCTACTGTTTTGGACTATATTGGGCTTTATTTTCCACTTTTATCTTATTTTTGGGACTAACCTATTAACCGGAGGCCCAGCCCAGAATTGTTGTTTTTTTGCCTATTTCGGTATTTTGGAGAAACAGAATATCAAACGGAGTCCAAACGGAATAAAACCTTCGGGAATGTGATTTTCTCACCAAACGTGATCCAGGAGACTTGGACCCTACTCCAAGGAGTCAAAGAGGCGGTCACGAGGGTGGGGGCGGCCCCCCCCTAGGGCGCGCCCCCCTGCCTCGTGGGCCCCTCAGTGCTCCACCGACGTACTCCCTCCTCCTATATATACCTATGTACCCTCAAACGATCATAAGGGGAGCCAAAAACCTAATTCCACCGCCACAACTTTCTGTATCCACGAGATCCCATCTTGGGGTCTGTTTCGGAGCTCCGCCGGAGAGGGCCGTCATCACGGAGGGCTTCTACATCATCATAGCCTCTCCGATGAAGTGTGAGTAGTTTACCTCAGACCTTTGGGTCCATAGTTAGTAGCTAGATGGCTTCTTCTCTCTTTTTGGATCTCAATACAAAGTTCTCCCCTCTCTTCTGGAGATCTATTCGATGTAATCTTGTTGTTTTTGCGGTGTGTTTGTTGAGACCAATGAATTGTGGGTTTATGGTCAAGTCTATCTATGAATAATATTTGAATCTTCTCTGAATTCTTTTATGTATGATTGGTTATCTTTGCAAGTCTCTTCGAATTATCCGCTTGGTTTGGCCAACTAGATTGGTAGTTCTTGCCATGGGAGAAGTGCTTAGCTTTGGGTTCGATCTTGCGGTGTCCTTTCCCAGTGACAGAAGGGGCATCAAGGCACGTATTGCATCGTTGCCATCGAGGATAACAAGATGGGGTTTATTTCATATTGCATGAATTTATCTCTCTACATCATGTCATCTTGCTTAAAGCGTTACTCTGTTTTTAACTTAATACTCTAGATGCATGCTGGATAGCGGTCGATGAGTGGAGTAATAGTAGTAGATGCGGAATCATTTCGGTCTACTTGTCACGGACGTGATGCCTATATACATGATCATGCCTAGATATTCTCATAACTATGCTCAATTCTGTCAATTGCTCAACAGTAATTTGTTCACCCACCGTAGAATACTTATGCTCTTGAGAGAAGCCACTAGTGAAACCTATGGCCCCCGGGTCTATTCTCATCATATTAATCTCCATCACTTTAATCTTGCTTTGCTTTTTTACTTTGCCTTTTACTTTTCACTTTGCATCTCTATACCAAAAATACCAAAAATATTATATCTATCATATCTCACTCTCGTAAGTGACCGTGAAGGGATTGACAACCCCTAATCACGTTGGTTGCGAGTAGCTATCATTTTGTGCAGGTACGAGGGACTTGAGCGTGGCCTCCTACTGGATTGATACCTTGGTTCTCAAAAACTGAGGGAAATACTTATGCTACTCTGCTGCATCATCCCTTCCTCTTCGGGGAAATCCAACGCAAGCTCAAGAGGTAGCAAGAAGGATTTCTGGCGCCGTTGCCGGGGAGTCTACGCAAAAAGTCAACATACCAAGTACCCATCACAATCCCTATCTCTCGCATTACATTATTTGCTATTTGCCTCTCGTTTTCCTCTCCCCCACTTCACCCTTGCCGTTGTATTCGCCCTCTCTTTCTCTATCCTCCCTCTCTATTTGCCTCTTTTTCCCCGCTTGCCTTCTTGTTTGCTCGTGTGCTAGTTTTCTTGCTTGTCGTTATGTCTGAAATTGGGGAATTTATCGCCGATATGGGCGATAACAATATCATGGAAAATTCTGATGCTCCTGCTGAAGAACTCCCTACCTACCATACAAAAAGATTTCGAATCGGTAGTGGTAATATTATTGGAAAAGGAGTTATTCAAGATTTCTTTACTTGTGCCGGTGCTTTGCCCTCTATGGGCGGTTCTATTCTCCATAGAACTAGTAGTCTTGCGGACGCTATTGCCATGCTTATCGTTGAACTTGAAAGGCAAATTATGCATATGCACCCATCTATACAAAGAGTTTTCCTAGAATTTTCTAATATCGAGCATTCTTCTGTTAAGCGTGCCACTACTATCTTTTTGGCTCATGAATTTAGATTTATAATAAAAGAAGCCAAAGTAATCTTCGCGCACTATAGGGTGGACGCTGGTTGTCCTCCCATAGATTCTATCCTCTTCGATCAAGAAGAAATTATGCGCTTTCAATCCCTTGACTATGTAGGTTTTAGTGAAAACCTTAGAAAAAAGGTGCCAATCAATATTTTAATTGATAGAATCTCTGAACTTAATGATGATTTGGCTATTCAAAATAATGAGCTAGGGTGCTCTCTTGAGTTTAGGCTCACAAGGTTCTATCAAAAGAATGCTTATAATGATGAATTGGTTGTACAATACGAAGGGCCGAAAGAGGAATCTATACCTCCTAAAATTGATCTTGGGGACTTCTGTCCTATTAAATTTAGCCCTTTTGACTACTTTTGCTTGCCTCCAAGAAAACTTGCTGCTGAACGTAGATAATATGAAATGAGTTTCACCGATATATCTTATTACTACGGCACTACCTAGATCTATCCTCGCTTTTATGCCTAGCTAGGGGCGTTAAACGATAGCGCTTGTTGGGAGGCAACCCAATTTTATTTGTATTCCTTGCTTTCTTATCCTGTTTAGTAATAAATAAATTATTTAGCCTCTGTTTTGGTTGTGTTTTTTGTGTTTAATTAGTGTTTGTGCCAAGTAGAACCGTTGGGAAGACTTGGGGAAAGTCTTGTTGAACTTGCTGTGAAAAACAGAAACTTTAGCGCTCACGAGAACTGCTGTCATTTTTATTTGAAGAGTGATATTTAGTTAATTATTTTTTCAGATTATTAATAGATAAATTCCTCATGTCCAGCAATTTATTTTAGAATTTGTGGGGTTTCAGATCTTGCGCTAGCTACAGATTACTACAGACTGTTCTGTTTTTGGCAGATTCTGTTTTTCGTGTGTTGTTTGCTTATTTTGATGAATCTATGGCTAGTAAAATAGTTTATAATCCATAGAGAAGTTGGAATACAGTAGGTTTAACACCAATATAAATAAAGAATGAGTTCATTACAGTACCTTGAAGTGGTTTTTGTTTTCTTTCGCTAACGGAGCTCACGAGTTTTCTACTTTAAGTTTTGTGTTGTGAAGTTTTCAAGTTTTGGGTGAATTATTTTGATGGATTATGGAACAAGGATTGGCAAGAGCCTAAGCTTGGGGATTCCCATGGCACCCCCAAGATAATCCAAGGACACCAAAAATTCAAAGCTTGGGGATGCCCCGGAAGGCATCCCCTCTTTCGTCCACTTCCATCGGTAATTTACTTGGAGCTATATTTTTATTCACCAACATGATATGTGTTTTGCTTGGAGCGTCTTGTATTATTTGTGTCTTTGTGTTTTAGTATGCCACAATAATCCTTGCTGTACACACCTTTTGAGAGAGCCATACATGAATTAAAATTTGATAGAATCCGGTTTTTGCCCGGTTTTCCGTAATTAACTGGGCAATTCTCTTCTGCTTATTTAATAGATGAGGCAATCTTTGCCTCCATTTCAAAAAAAATTGATAGAATACTCTATGTGCTTCACTTATATCTTTTGAGCTAAGTAGTTTTGCTCTATGTGCTTCACTTATATCTTTTGAGCTATGTAGTTTTTCTCTATGTGCTTCACTTATATCTTTTGAGCTATGTAGTTTTGCTCTATGTGCTTCACTTATATCTTTTGAGCGTTATAATTTTGCTCTATGTGCTTCACTTAGATCTTTTAGAGCACGGTGGTGGATTTGTTTTAAAGAAACTATTGATCTCTCATGCTTCACTTAAATTATTTTGAGAGTCTCTTAACAGCATGGTAATTTGCTTAATAATAATATGCTTGGTATTCAAGATTTGTGAAACTTTCTTTTGAGTGTGTTGAATACTAAGAAAAGATTGAAGCATGATAATTGTTTTGAGATATTGAGGTGATAATATTAGAGTCATGCTAGTTGAGTAGTTGTGAATTTAAAGAATACTTGTGTTAAAGTTTGTGATTCCTGTAGCATGCACGTATGGTGAACCGTTATGTGATGAAGTCGGAGCATGATTTATTTATTGATTGTCTTCCTTATGAGTGGCGGTCGGGGACGAGCGATGGTCTTTTCCTACCAATCTATCCCCCTAGGAGCATGCGCGTAATACTTTGCTTTGGTAACTTCTAGATTTTTGCAATAAGTATATGAGTTCTTTATGACTAATGTTGAGTCCATGGATTATACGCACTCTCACCCTTCCACCTTTGCTAGCCTCTCTAATACCACGCACCTTTCGCCGGTATCATACACCCACCATATACCTTCCTCAAAACAGCCACCATACCTACCTATCATGGCATTTCCATAGCCATTCCGAGATATATTGTCATGCAACTTTCCACCATTCTGTTTATCATGACACATTCATCATTGTCATATTGCATATCCCGGTACACCTCCGGAGGCATTCATATAGAGTCATATTTTGTTCTAAGTATCGAGTTGTAATTGTTGAGTTGTAAGAAAAATAAAAGTGTGATGATCATCATTTTTAGAGCATTGTCCCAAGTGAGGAAAGAAGGATGGAGACTATGATTCCCCCATAAGTCGGGATGAGACTCCGGACGAAAAATAAATAAAAGAGGCCAAAGAAGCCCAAATAAAAAAGAGGCCATAAAAAAAGAGAGAAAAGGCCCAAATAAAAAAATGAGAGAAAAAGAGAGAAGGGACAATGCTACTATCCTTTTACCACACTTGTGCTTCAAAGTAGCACCATGATCTTCATAGTAGAGAGTCTCTCATGTTATGTCACTTTCATATACTAGTGGGAATCTTTCATTATAGAACTTGGCTTGTATATTCCAATGATGGGCTTCCTCAAATTGCCCTAGGTCTTCATGAGCAAGCAAGTTGGATGCACACCCACTTAGTTTCTTTTTGAGCTTTCATATACTTATAGCTCTAGTGCATCCGTTGGATGGCAATCCCTACTCACTCACATTGATATCTATTGATGGGCATCTCCATAGCCCATTGATACGCCTAGTTGATGTGAGACTATCTTCTCCTTTTTGTCTTCTCCACAACCACCATTCTATTCCACCTATAGTGCTATATCCATGGCTGACGCTCATGTATTGCGTGAAGATTGAAAAAGTTTTGAAAAAGTTGCAGTATGAAACAATTGCTTGGCTTGTCATCGGGGTTGTGCATGATTTAAATACTTTGTTTGGTGAAGATAGAGCATAGCCAGACTATATGATTTTGTAGGGATAACTTTCTTTGGCCATGATATTTTGAGAAGACATAATTGCTTTGTTAGTATGCTTGAAGTATTATTATTTTTATGTCAATATAAACTTTTGTCTTGAATCTTTTGAATCTGAATATTCATATCACAATTAAGAAGATTTGCATTGAAATTATGCCAAGTAGCACTCCACATCAAAAATTCTCTTTTATCATTTACCTACTCGAGGACGAGCAGGAATTAAGCTTGGGGATGCCTGATACGTCTCCAACGTATCTATAATTTTTGATTGCTCCATGCTATATTATCTACTGTTTTGGACTATATTAGGCTTTATTTTCCGCTTTTATATTATTTTTGGGACTAACCTATTAACCGGAGGCCCAGCCCAGAATTGCTATTTTTTTTTGCCTATTTTAGTATTTCAGAGAAACAGAATATCAAACGGAGTCCAAACGGAATAAAACCTTCGGGAACGTGATTTTCTCACCGAACGTGATCCAGGAGACTTGGTCCCTACTCCAAGGAGTCAAAGAGGCGCTCACGAGGGTGGGCCCCCCCCTAGGGCGCGCCCCCTACCTCGTGGGCCCCTCGGTGCTCCACCGACGTAGTCCTTCCTCCTATATATACCTACGTACCCCCAAACGATCAGAAGGGGAGACAAAAACCTAATTCCACCGCCACAACTTTCTGTATCCACGAGATCCCATCTTGGGGCCTGTTCCAGAGCTCCGCCGGAGAGGGCCGTCATCACGGAGGGCTTCTACATCATCATAGCCTCTCCGATGAAGTGTGAGTAGTTTACCTCAGACCTTCGGGTCCATAGTTAGTAGCTAGATGGCTTCTTCTCTCTTTTTGGATCTCAATACAAAGTTCTCCCCTCTCTTGTGGAGATCTATTCGATGTAATCTTCTTCTTTTTGCGGTGTGTTTGTTGAGACTGATGAATTGTGGGTTTATGATCAAGTCTATCTATGAATAATATTTGAATCTTCTCTGAATTCTTTTATGTATGATTGGTTATCTTTGCAAGTCTCTTCGAATTATCTGTTTGGTTTGGCCAACTAGATTGGTAGTTCTTGCCATGGGAGAAGTGCTTAGCTTTGGGTTCGATCTTGCAGTGTCCTTTCCCAGTGACAGAAGGGGCAGCAAGGCACGTATTGCATCGTTGCCATCAAGGATAACAAGATGGGGTTTATTTCATATTGCATGAATTTATCTCTCTACATCATGTCATCTTGCTTAAAGCGTTACTCTGTTTTTAACTTAATACTCTAGATGCATGCTGGATAGCGGTTGATGAGTGGAGTAATAGTAGTAGATGCAGAATCGTTTCGGTCTACTTGTCACGGACGTGATGCCTATATACTTGATCATGCCTAGATATTCTCATAACTATGATCAATTCTGTCAATTTCTCAACAGTAATTTGTTCACCCACCGTAGAATACTTATGCTCTTGAGAGAAGCCACTAGTGAAACTTATGGCCCCCGGGTCTATTCTCATCATATTAATATCCATCACTTTAATCTTGCTTTGCTTTTTACTTTGACTTTTACTTTTCACTTTGCATCTCTATACCAAAAATACCAAAAATATTATATCTATCAGATGTCACTCTCGTAAGTGACCGTGAAGGGATTGACAACCCCTAATCGCGTTGGTTGCGAGTAGCTATCATTTTGTGCAGGTACGAGGGACTTGAGCGTGGCCTCCTACTAGATTGATACCTTGGTTCTCAAAAACTGAGATAAATACTTACGCTACTCTACTGCATCATCCCTTCCTCTTCGGGGAAATCCAACGCACGCTTAAGAGGTAGCAAGAACCACTCAACATTTTCATCATGATCTTCTCCTCTCGACCCCCACAGAAAAGAAAGGAAATAAAACTATTTACACGGAAAGCTCCCAACAAGCAAGAGAAGAATGAGAAATATTTTTGGGTTTTCTTTTTAATTTCTACTACTACAGACATGGAAAGTAAACTAGCTAAAAGCTACAACTAATTTTTTTGGTTTTTCTTAAGGTTTTTCAAACACATAGGAAGAAATCTTAAAAAGAAACTAAACTAGCATGGATGATATAATGAAAAAGTATGAGCACCGACAACTGGCATGAGTGTGTGAACATGAATGTAATGTCGGTGAGAAATACGTACTCCCCCAAGCTTAGGCTTTTGGCCTAAGTTTGTCTATGCCCACGGATCAAAACTGCCCTCTCCGGTGTACTGAGGAGGGTCCTCGGGGTGCCACTGGTTGGCGACCTCCTCCGTATCCCACTGATAAACAGACTGACAGCGAGGATCAAATAGTGGCTCCAGCTCTAGAGCTGATGTCAGGCTCTGGTATGCCTGAACGGCCTCCGGCAAAACAAGGTACGTGCCTGAAAATATGTTGAACAAAGAGGGAGCAGGCAAGGTAATAGTCTCAAAGTAATTCTTATCAAATACCAGTCTATAGTTAAGCATCTTCTTCTTATTCTTAACAATAAAATCATGTGCTACCATACTCTTATAATCTAGAAAAATAGGAGGCAGCAACTTTTCCTCTTTCTCATAATGCCTAATAGGTATGTTAAAGTGTGCAGCAAGGCACGAGGCAAAGATGCCTCCAAAGACAGGACCCTTTGTACGGTTCAGATTTAACAATTTAGCAACAATAGCGCCTAAACTAAAAGTGGTATCACAAAACAAAGCATGGCGCAAAATTACAATATCAGGGGCACTAAGGTTTCCACAGTTCCCGCGACCAATTATGCATCTACTAGCAAATATTGCAAAGTAACGTAGAATAGGAAAATCTATGCTAGTAATTCTTGCATCGAAAACCTTCCTCGTCTCCCCTATAGCGATCATATCAATAAACCCTTCCACATCATCACGATGTGGTTCCTCTATGCTGCCCTCAAAGGGTGAGGGAGTCCTGGATTAGGGGGTGTCCGGATAGCCAGACTATACCTTCAGCCGGACTCCTGGACTATGAAGATACAAGATTGAAGACTTCGTCCCATGTCCGGAAGGGACTTTCTTTGGCGTGGAAGGCAAGCTTGGCGATACGAATATGTAGATCTCCTACCATTGTAACCAACTTTGTGTAACCCTAACCCTATCCGGTGTCTATATAAACCGGAGGGTTTTAGTCCGTAGGACAACATACAGAACAACAATCATACCATAGGCTAGCTTCTAGGGTTTAGCCTCTCCGATCTCATGGTAGATCTACTCTTGTACTACCCATATCATCAATATTAATCAAGCAGGACGTAGGGTTTTACCTCCATCGAGAGGGCCCAAACCTGGGTAAAACTTCGTGTCCCTTGCCTCCTGTTACCATGTGGCCTAGACGCACAGTTCGGGACCCCCTACCCGAGATCCGCCGGTTTCGACACCGACATTGGTGCTTTCATTGAGAGTTCCGCTGTGTCGTCGCCGTTAGGCTTGATGGCTCCTACGATCATCGACAGCGATCCAGTCCAGGGTGAGACCTTCCTCCCCGGACAGATCTTCGTCTTCGGCGGCTTCGCACTGCGGGCCAATTCACTTGGCCATCTGGAGCAGATCGAAAGCTATGCCCCTGGCCGTCGGGTCAAATTTGGAAGTTTAAACTACACGGCTGACATCCACGGGGACTTGATCTTCGACGGATTCGAGCCACTGCCGAGCGCGCCGCACTGTCACGACAAGCTTGATCTAGCTGTGCCGCCGAGCAGTGCCCTGGAGGCCGCACCTGCATCGGCTTCGACCCTTAATTCGGAGCCGACTATGCCGATCGAGGATGGGTGGTTGGACACCGCCTCAGGGGCTGCGATCCCAACGGTGATCGAGCCGAACACCAGCCCCGCACTCCGCGAGACTTGTGACTCCAAGGAGTCGGACTCCTCTCTGGACTCCGAACCCTCCGCTCCCCTGCCGATCGAATCCGATTGGGCGCCGATCATGGAGTTTACTGCCGCGGACATCTTTCAGCACTCGCCTTTCGGCGATATTCTGAAGACACTAAAGTCTCTCTCTTTATCAGGAGAGCCCTAGCCAGACTACGGTCAGCAAGGTTGGGATACGGACGATGAAGAAATTCAAAGCCCACCCACCACCCACTTTGTAGCCATTGTCGATGATTTAACCGACATGCTCGACTTCGACTCCGAAGACATCAACGGTATGGACGCCGATGCAGGAGACGATGAAGAACCAGCGCCTATTGGGCCCTGGAAAGCCACCTCGTCATATGACATATACATGGTGGACACCCCAAAAGAAGGAGATGGCGATGGAACAGTGGAGGATGACCCCTCCAAGAAACAACCTAAGCGCCGGCGTCAGCGGCGCTACTCAAAATCCCGCCAAAGAAAATACGGCGATTCCAGCACGGAAGATAATAATACTCTGGAGAGTGCCGAAGAAAACCCCCTCCAGCAAGATTCAGCACAGGAGGATGGAGAAGCTAGCCCTCATGAGAGAGCGGCAGACAGAGAGGTCGAGGACGATAACTATATGCCTCCCTCCGAAGACGAGGAAAGCCTCGACAACGACGAATTCGTCGTTGTCGCCGTTCTGGGAACGGGGTTCCCCCAGACTTGCCTGCCTGCGGCCTGCGGCGTGGCTCAAGTGGGGGCCCAGCGCGGCCCATCTTCATCAACACAAGACTCAAGACCCTCGCGAGGGGCCAAGCCTCGCGAGGCGGACGACACGGCGCATCCTCAGGCGAAGCCTCATCAGGCTGGCTCACGAGGAGGCGGAGAGCTCAAGGCGGGGTACGTCGCGAGGTGCCCATGACGCAAGCCATGACGACTCAGGGCGCCAGGCGGGCGCCAGCGCGCGCAGCGTCCTTCTTTCCTCTTCGGTGCAAAGGGGACAAGCGCAGCCGTGGAGTACCGAGGCATCAGGCAAAGGTTGCCACTTTAGTGCAACGAGACCAGGACCAAGAGGACTACGAGACGGAGTTCACCATGGAGCCCAGCGCGGCGTCATCACCAGAGCCTTTGGCAGGCGAAGACTGCTTTTGTCAGGATAGATGTACTAGATGTTCCCCTTCAAATTAGCCCGCCATTGTTGGCTCCCTTCCCGCTCAATATTTGGGAAGAGGACCAGGGCCTCTATAAATAGGAGTAGCCACCCACATAGCAAGGGGTTCGATCAGTTGGAGATTGGTAGGAAGCAGAGCGAGAGAGTGAGAGAGAGAAAGGGTGACTGAGCTCCCTCTAGCAATTCATCACCCCAGCCAAGAATAGACCCTCGCGAGGCTGTTTTCCCTTGTATTGTTCATCATCACCAGCCCCAGGAGGCAATCCACCAACCACACACTGGATTAGGGTTTTACACCACATCGGTGGCCCGAACCAGTATAAATCTTGTGTCTCTTGCGCAGTTCTTTTAGTAGTTTAGATCCTTGCGAGACGGTGAGGTTGAAGGCGTAATCTCCGCGCGCACCCCAGTGTTCGAACCTTAAGGGTCTACCGGAACCCGTGATCCGACATTTGGCGCGCCAGGTAGGGGTGCGCCGGAATTCATCTTCCACCACTCCGCTCTCCTCCAACCGTCGCAACCATGTCCGACGCTCGTCGGGCCCGCGCCGAGCGCCGGGCCGCCATCGCTTCTCGCGTCGCCCAGACGGCCCCCGTCGGTGGGCGTCCTCGTCATTCCCCGTCGCCCGCCGTCAACACCGCCACCGGCCCGGCAGGAAATGAGCGGCGAGCGCCACCCCAGCATCCGCCTGCACGACGGAGTAACTGCACTGCAACATCGACGCCTCCGGTCGTTGCGGCCCTCTTGGGCGGCTCGCAGGCGCCGCCCACGAGTCGCCACATCAAGCCTTTTGCCCCCCGGGTTAACACCGTTTCCGCACGGCAGGGGGCTTCCCCGCACCAGGCGGCGCACGAGGCCGTCCTGACCTTTAGCTCGAAGGACCACCCCACCAACCCGATCGGCTCGGGTGCGCTCCCCCTGTTGTGTACTCCCACTATCTGACAGGTGGCCGTCACCAGGACCCTCATTGACGGCGGCGCGGGCCTCAGCGTGCTTTCGGGCGAGACTTTCAGCCTCCTCTGCATACTCCGGGAGCGGCTGCGACCCAGTCGATCCTTCTCGGGTGTTGGGGGCGGATCATCCGATTCCCTGGGACAGATCCGGCTCCCGGTAACCTTCAGCACCTACGACAACTTTCGCATGGAGATGGTCGACTTCGACATCGCCCCCATAGGCCTCCCTTACAACGCCATCCTCGGCTACCCGGCACTAGCTCAGTTCATGGCCGCCATGCACCCGGCGTACAACCTCATGAAGATGCCCGGGAGCAGCGGTACCATCAACGTGCACGAGGACACCGGGGACACCCTGCAAGTACTCAGGCTCGCCTTCAAGACGGCGGCATCAGGACGGCCCGTCAATGAGGAGGCCCCTGAGCCCAAGGGGGCTGCTCCCGCCAAGAAGAAGCAGTTGTTCACCCAAGACAAAGCAGAAACCAAGCAGATACCAGTCGACGAGGACGGGTCCTCCAGTGCCACTTTCACCATAGGCGCTAACCTTGAGCCTGAGCAGGAGGAGGCCTTGGTCAAGTTCCTGCGCGCGAATAAGAAGGTATTTTCTTGGGAGCGTCATCAGCTGGCGGGGATCCCCAGAAGTGTCATCGAGCACCACCTCAACGTGTGCCCAAATGTGCGCCCCGTAAAGCAGAAGGCCAGGCGGCAGTCCACGGAGAAGCAGGCATTCATTGCCCAAGAGACCCGCAAGCTAGAGGCTGCCGGGGTCATTCGCGAGGTTCGGTACCTGGATCGGTTGGCCAACCCTGTCGTCGTGCCCAAGAAGGGGGGAGGAACGCATGTGTGTCGACTTCACCAACCTCAACAAGGCATGCCCGCAAGATCCGTTCCCGCTCCCCCGCATCGACCAGATCGTCGATTCCACCGCGGAGTGCGACCTGCTATGCTTCCTGGACGCCTTCTCCGGGTATCACCAGATCAAGATGGCAGTGGAAGACGTTGAGAAGACCGCTTTCTTGACCCCGTGCGGGGTATACTGCTATACATGCATGCCGTTCGGACTGCGTAACGTAGGGGCAACCTTTCAGCGGCTGATGCACATCACCTTGGGCCCACAGCTCGGAAAGAATGTCGAAGCCTACGTTGATGACATTGTAGTAAAATCTCGGGAGGCCAAGACCCTGATACAAGACCTGGAGGAGACCTTCACGAGCCTCGACGCAGTAAACCTGCGGCTCAACCCAGAGAAATGTGTGTTTGGCATCCCCTCGGGCAAGCTTTTGGGATTCCTCGTGTCCCATCATGGCATCGAGGCCAACCCCGAGAAGGTCAAGGCGGTCGAGGACATGAGTCCACCAAAGACCCTCAGAGAAATGCAGAAGCTCACTAGGCGCGTGACCGCACTAGGGCGCTTCATCTCCAAATTGGGGGAGCGAGCGCTGCCTTTCTTTCAGCTGATGAAGAAAAAGGGGCCCTTTGAATGGACTGAAGAGGCAGATAAGGCGTTTCAAGATCTCAAGAGGTACCTGACCAGTCCCCCAGTCATGGTGGCTCCGTGCCCACAAGAGCCCCTGCTGCTGTACCTCGCCGCCACACCCTACTCCGCAGCGCAGCCCTGGTGGCAGTGAGGGAGGAGCGCCAAGTCAAGACCGCGGCGGCAGCCTGAGGAAGGACGAAACGGGAACAAGGAAAGCCTGCAGAAGCCACAACCGCAGTTGAGGAGGGTCGGCTGCTGAAGAATGCACCAGAGGCAGAGGAGACCGCACGACCGAATGGACCACCTCCTGAGGCTACGTCGCCTCGTGAGGCGCCCTTACCTCCCGAGGGCGCAGCAACCCCAGATGCTCTCAGCCTTGTTGAGCACCCAGTTTACTTTGTTAGCACGGTGCTACGGGACGCGAGGGCATGGTACCCAATGCCTCAGAAGCTCCTCCTCGCGCTGCTGGTAGCCTCGCGCAAGCTGCATCACTACTTCCAGGCTCATCCCATCAAAGTCGTCTCATCATACCCCCTGGAGAGAGTGCTCAGGAGCCCTAACTCAGCCGGAAGGGTCGCCGAGTGGAACATAGAGCTGCAGGCATTTCAGCTCGAGTTCAGCACAACCAGGGTCATCAAGGGAGCAGCGTTGGCGGATTTTGTGGCAGAATGGACGGAGGCACCAGGCCTCAAGGCCGACGAGGGTCGGTCCCACTCCCCGGGGAGCGAGGCGCCAGAAGGCTGGGTCATGCACTTCGACGGGGCGTTCTCCAGGCATGGCGCCGGGGCTGGGCCGGTGCTTATATCGCCCACTCAGGACAAGCTCTACTACGCTGTACAGCTCTGTTTCCAGCAGGGCGAAAAGGTCTCTAACAACATAGCGGAGTATGAAGGTTTAATAGCGGGCTTGAAGGCCGCAGCTGCCCTGGGGGTGAAACGCCTGACCATCAAGGGCGATTCACAGCTCCTCGTCAATTTCTCCAACAAGGTGTACGAGCCGAAAGATGAGCACATGGAAGGCTACCTTGCGGAGGTCCGTAGGATGGAGAAGCAGTTCTGGGGGCTGGAGTTGCAGCATGTGCCCCGTGGCACCAATCAGGAGGCCGACGACATCGCCAAACGGGCATCCAGGCGGTTACCTCAGGAGCCTGGCGTCTTCGAGGACCGGCTCTTCAAGCCCTCAGCCCTGCCATCATTGTCAAATATGGCTCAGCCTTGGGAGGAGCTCCCCCAGCCACCTGCCTCAGGAGCCCCGGTCTGTGGCCCGGCCTCGGGAGCATGACTGCTCCTGATGATGGAACCTTAGGAGGGGTGCTGGATCACGGAGCTCCGGAGTTACTTAACACAAGGGACCCTGCCGGAGAAGGAGGAGGAGGCGGAACGTGTGGCACGGCAGGCCACGGCATACTGCATCAAGGATGGAGAGCTCTACCGGAAGCGACCAAACGATGTATCCCTGCGCTGCATCTCCAGGGAGCAAGGAAAGGAACTGCTGGAAGATATACACGGCGGAGACTGTGGACATCATTCATCGTCACGGACCCTCGTCGGCAAGGCGTTCCGCAGTGGGTTTTATTGGCCCACCGCACTCAATGACGCCGTCGAACTGGTGAAGGCTTGTGAGGCCTGCCAGTTCCACGCCAAGCAAATCCATCAGCCGGCAGGAGGCCTGCAGACTATACCCCTTTTGTGGCCATTTGCAGTCTGGGGGCTGGACATCCTGGGCCCATTCCCTCGGGCGCCAGGGGGCTACCGCTACCTCTACATCGCCGTGGACAAATTCACCAAGTGGGCCGAAGTAGAGGCCGTCCGCACCATCCCTGCGGGTTCCGCGGTCAAGTTCATCAGGGGCATCATGAGCCGGTTCGGGGTGCCAAACCGCATCATCACAGACAACGGTTCGCAATTCACTAGTAACCTCTTCAAAACATACTGTGCTAACCTTGGAACGCAGATATGCTACGCTTCGGTGGCGCACCCCCGAAGCAACGGCCAGGCTGAGCGAGCCAACGCAGAGGTCCTGAGGGGCCTCAAGACCAGGATGTTCAAGAAGAAGCTGGAGGCCTGTGGCAGAGGTTGGTACGACAAGCTTCAGTCCGTGCTGTGGTCCATCTGCACCACCGCAACCAAGCCAACTGGGGAGACCCCGTTCTTCCTGGTCTACGGAGCGGAAGCAGTCCTCCCTCACGAGGTCAGACGTCGCTCCGCGCGGGTCCTGGCGTTCGACGAGGCGCAGCAGGACGCCATGCGGGGGATGGACCTCGTGTTGGGGAAGGAACGTCACCGGGAGGCCGCGCTGCGAGCGGCGAGGTATCAGCAAGCGCTGCGGCGATATCACTGCCGCAACATCCGCCCCAGGACTCTTGAGGTAGGGGACCTCGTGCTCAGGTGGGTCCTCTCCAGGGAGGGATTGCACAAACTCTCTCCCATGTGGGAGGGCCCGTTCAAGGTTGTTCATGTTTCCAGGCCCGGCTCCGCGCGCTTGGAGACTCAGGAGGGAGTGCCGATCCAGAATGCGTGGAACATCCAGCACCTCCGAAGGTTCTACCCCTGAAAAGGCCCAGAGCCTGTGAAGCAAGGCGAGTGCCTGTGAAGATCGTCTCCTTTTGGAAAGGCCCAGAGCCTGTGAAGCAAGGCGAGTGCCTGTGAAGATCGTCTCCTTATGGAAAGGCCCAGAGCCTGTGAAGCAAGGCGAGTGCCTGTGTAGATCGTCTCTTTTTGGAAAGGCCCAGAGCCTGTGAAGCAAGGCGAGTGCCTGTGAAGATCATCTCTTTTTGGAAAGGCCCAGAGCCTGTGAAGCAAGGCGAGTGCCTGTGAAGATCGTCTCTTTTTGGAAAGGCCCAGAGCCTGTGAAGCAAGGCGAGTGCCTGTGAAGATCGTCTCTTTTTGGAAAGGCCCAGAGCCTGTGAAGCAAGGCGAGTGCCTATGAAGATCGTCTCTTTTTGGAAAAGGACCGGAGCCTGTGAAGCAAGGCGAGCGCCTGTGAAGCTATCGCGTTACAGAAAAGGCCCGGAGCCTGTGAAGCAGGGCGAGTGCCTGTGAAGCTGATTACCTCTAAGAAGAAAGGCCCGGAGCCTGTGAAGAAGGCCAATGCCTGTGAAGCTCGCCGCCCCGTGACACTCTCACGTAATAATGAGTGGGGCTGTACACGCCCCGGAGTCTCAAGAGCGCCGGCCTCAGGCCCTGGGGCTCCCTCCCACGCCCAGTGGCAGCACTTAGCTCCGCGCTGGTGAGAAGACGTCGAAGACTAGATTAGGTGCCGGACGCGGCTTTTTCATTTGCTTTCCGCAGTTGACGTGTTTACTTGCATTTGAAGTCTTATTGAAGTTGTCGCTGTTGCTGATTTGTGGTTCGCCGATTTCCGCTTCTCGCTTTGGTTTCTCTCGTACACGACCTCGCGAGGGATGGTGCCCGAACATGCTCGCGAGCATTTCTGCTCCAGCCGCGGGAAGGTTTCCTGGCCCTGGCGCATTACAGGAGCACCCCTTCTAGTCCGTGCCCCTCGGGCACCGCGACGCGCACACAGGGCCTGGGTCGGTCGCCCCCCGGCAGGGGCCAAAAACTATCTACGCACAGGTGTATAGTTAAGAGGCGCAAAAATGAGATCAAGGTAATAGTTAAAGCGGCAACATTTCCCAACACGCCCCAGGGGGGCTCCATGCAGCTATTCTATCTTACACAGGAAACAAAAGAGAAAGGAAAAAGACGAGCCCGGCGCAGCCCCCCTCACATCGGCCCACGGAGGCGACACGGGCTGCCTCAGGGCCTCAGGCGGACTCCCTCTCGCGCTTCATCGGGGCGCGGCGGCGGGCGGACGAACCGCCACCTCCCAAGCAAGCTCGATGGCGCAGGGGAGGACTGCTGCCACCGCTGGAGGAGTCGCTTGAGAAAGAGCTGACGAAGCTTGGGGAATCGCGGACGCCGCCATCCACGCGGGCGCTATCTCCTCCACCGCCATCGGAGCGGGGCCCACGGATGCAGTCGTCGTCCTCAGGGCAGCACCCCGCGCGGCGACCATCTTCCCCAAACACCCTCACATAGAGGGTGGCGTCGCCGTCGAACCTGAAGTGCAGAGTGCACCGACGCTCCAGGCCGCGAGCGCGAGCGAACGCCAACCAGCCACGAGTGAAGGCCAAGCCCCCGCTGGCGGAGACCTCCAGCGCGACCCACGAGGACCTGCTGCAGCAGCCCTCCGCCTGGAGCCAGAGGCCACCAGGAGCGCCGGCCGGGAGTTCACCAAGGAGGAAGCGAGGGAGCGGGAGCCGGGCGCTAGTCGGCTCCGCCGACCAGACGACGAACTCTGGCAGCGCCTGCACAGCGCGAAAGCGCGGCCTGGGAGAGCGCGCAACCCAGGCGCGTCCTTCGGCCACGACGGCTCGCCCGCCACCGTGCTGGGAGCCGCCCCCATGGCCACCCAACGCTGCCGGGGCGGCCACCGGATGCTTCCGAGGGCGCCCACGACCACGCTTGGGCGGGGGAGAGGCAGGACCAACCTGGAGGGCCTTCCCCTTCTCTGCAGCCGAGTACCTCCTCGATGGAGCCATCACACCAAGGCGGAGCAAGAGCAGAGGCAAGGGAGACGGCAATAAGAAATGGACTGGAAGGGCACGCGCGGTGCCGTACTTATAGCCGGCGAAGGCCAACCGCCGGTCTCCACGATCACAGGTAATCATAACACGATCTGCATGCAGGGACTTGTCCAGCTCGCGCGATCACCGAGGCGTCGTGGGGAAGTGGAGACGCCACGTCCAATCAACCGCCACGCGGCGCCCAAGGCCGCAGGCTGTTAGGGCCCGCGGCGCTTCGCCCTTGCCCTTTCGCCTCTCGGCACGGCCATGTCCATGCGCGCCTTGGGCCCGGGGGCTACTGTCGGCGTTCTGGGAACGGGGGTCCCCAGACTTGCCTGCATGCGGCCTGCGGCGTGGCTCAAAGCGGGGCCCAGCACAGCCCATCTTCACCAACACAAGAATCAAGACCCTCGCGAGGGGCCAAGCCTCGCGAGGCGGACGACACGGCGCATCCTCAGGCGAAGCCTCATCAGGCTGGCTCACGAGGAGGCGGAGAGCTCAAGGCGGGGTACGTCGCGAGGTGCCCATGACGCAAGCCATGACGACTCAGGGCGCCAGGCGGGCGCCAGCGCGCGCAGCGTCCTTCTTTCCTCTTCGGTGCAAAGGGGACAAGCGCAGCCGTGGAGTACCGAGGCATCAGGCAAAGGTTGCCACTTTAGTGCAACGAGACCAGGACCAAGAGGACTACGAGACGGAGTTCACCATGGAGCCCAGCGCGGCGTCATCACCAGAGCCTTTGGCAGGCGAAGACTGCTTTTGTCAGGATAGATGTACTAGATGTTCCCCTTCAAATTAGCCCGCCATTGTTGGCTCCCTTCCCGCTCAATATTTGGGAAGAGGACCAGGGCCTCTATAAATAGGACTAGCCACCCACATAGCAAGGGGTTCGATCAGTTGGATATTGGTAGGAAGCAGAGCAAGAGAGTGAGAGAGAGAAAGGGTGACTGAGCTCCCTCTAGAAGTTCATTACCCCAGCCAAGAACAGACCCTCGCGAGGCTGTTCTCCCTTGTATTGTTCATCATCACCAGCCCTAGGAGGCAATCCTCCAACCACACACTGGACTAGGGTTTTACACCACATCGGTGGCCCGAACCAGTATAAATCTTGTGTCTCTTGCGCAGTTTTTTCAGTAGTTTAGATCCTTGCGAGACGGTGAGGTTGAAGGCGTAATCTCCGCGCGCACCCCAGTGTTCGAACCTTAAGGGTCTGCCGGAACGCGTGATCCGACAGTCGTGCCAGAGGATCCCGTCGAGCAAGAGCGTTTTCAATGCAGGCTTATGGCCACGGCAAGAAGCCTCAAGAAAAAACAACAACTTAGAGTTGATCAAGATTTGCTAGTCGATAGATGGACTAAAGTCCTTGCGGCCGAAGAGCATAAACTCGAACGCCCCTCCAAGAGCTACCCAAAGCGCAGGTTGCTACCCCGATTAGAGGAGGAAGCACTTAAACCTACATCACCAGCACTTGATACGGCCGGCCGGCCACCTCGTGGCCGCGACAGAGAGGCCTTTCGGCCCTCCACTCAAGCCGCACCCCGTACCAAGGCACGGGAAAATGCGCTAGACCTGCGAGATATGTTGGAGGACAAGTCAAGGCAAACAAGATCGATCTACGGATCGCGTGGGCGCCCCACGACTCGAGACGATAACCGTCACGCCGGACACAAATCCAGTACGGCCGAACACAGTAGACAAAGCTCATCGGAGCTACGTCGTGATATAGCCCAGTACAGAGGCGCCGCACACCCACTATGCTTCACAGACAAAGTAATGGATCATCAAATCCCAGAGGGTTTCAAACCCGTAAACATCGAATCATATGATGGCACAACAGATCCTGCGGTATGGATCGAGGATTATCTCCTTCATATCCACATGGCTTGCGGTGATGATCTCCATGCCATCAAATACCTCCCACTCAAGCTTAAAGGACCAGCTCGGCATTGGCTTAACAGCTTGCCAACAGGATCAATCAGTTGTTGGGAGGACCTGGAAGCCACATTCCTCGACAATTTCCAGGGCACTTATGTGCGACCACCAGACGCCGATGACCTAAGCCACGTAATTCAGCAGCTAGAGGAATCGTCCAGGCAATTCTGGACACGGTTCCTAACAAAGAAAAATCAAATAGTGGACTGTCCGGACGCAGAGGCCCTAGCAGCCTTCAAGCACAATATCCGTGACGAGTGGCCTGCCCGGCACCTTGGACAGGAAAAGCCGAAATCTATGGCAGCACTCACGACACTCATGACCCGCTTTTGCGCGGGAGAAGACAGCTGGCTTGCTCGTAGCAACAATATGACCAAGAACCCTGGTAATTCGGATAACAGGGACAGTAGTGGCAGGTCGCGTCGCAACAAGCAGAAGCGCCGCATTAACGGCGACAATGCTAAGGATACGACAGTTAATGCCGGATTCAGAGGCTATAAATCCGGTCAGCGGAAAAATCCATTCAAAAGAAATCCTAGGGGGTCATCCAGTTTGGACCGAATACTCGATCGCTTGTGCCAGATACATGGCACCCCCGAAAAGCCGGCCAATCACACCAACAGGGATTGTTGGGTGTTCAAGCAGGCAGGCAAGTTTAATGCCGAAAATAAAGACAAGGGGCTGCATAGCGATGATGACGAAGAGCCTCGGCCACCGAACAACAGTGGACAGAAGGGTTTTCCCCCACAAGTGCGGACGATGAACATGATATACGCAACCCACATCCCCAAGAGGGAGCGGAAGCGCGCGTTAAGGGACGTATACGCGGTAGAGCCAGTCGCCCCAAAGTTCAACCCATGGTCCTCCTGCCCGATCACCTTTGATCGAAGGGACCATCCGACTAGCACCCGTCATGGCGGATTCACCGCATTGGTTCTAGACCCAATTATTGACGTATTTCACCTCACTAGTGTCCTTATGGACGGCGGCAGTAGCCTGAACCTGCTTTACCAGGATACAGTGCGGAAAATGGGCATAGATCCCTCGAGGATTAAGCCCACCAAAACGACCTTTAAAGGCGTAATACCAGGTGTAGAGGCCAACTGTACAGGCTCAGTCACACTTGAAGTGGTCTTCGGATCTCCGGATAATTTCCGAAGCGAGGAGTTAATCTTCGACATAGTCCCATTCCGCAGTGGCTATCACGCACTTCTCGGGCGAACCGCATTCGCCAAGTTCAATGCGGTACCGCACTACGCATACCTTAAACTCAAGATGCCAGGCCCTCGAGGAGTAATTACGGTCAATGGAAACACCGAACGCTCCCTCCAAATGGAGGAGCACACGGTGGCCCTTGCAGCGGAAGTATAAAGAAGCCTCTCCAGGCTGTTCTCCAGTCCGGCCATTAAACGTCCGGACACCGTCAAGCGCGCCCGGAATAACCTACAACAAGATTGTCTAGCATGTTTCGAGCAGGCGTAGCAATGCGGCCCCAACCCCAGCCCTCGCAAAAATGCGACACCAGTGCTTTGCGTACATAACTACGCTCTAGAAATACCATGGGTATTGGGGGAGGGGCACCATCATGCCACGCCCGAAACACGGCTTAAACCGCACCAAGGGCTGCCGATTTTTTAATTTTCTCTTATTTGCAGGACTCCATTCTTCGGAAGGCCTGTTCGGCGGTTCAATTGCCGCACAAACGATGCAAGAACCAGGGAAGCAGACAAGCCATGGTGCATTACGGAACTCCCAGGTGGTCTCTATCACGAGAAGTATACCTGTTTCGCATACCATTCTACAGCCTGCCCCTGGAACGGACATGTTAAATACTCCAACCTTTTGCTTATCGCATTATTTGTATCGTTCTGCTTTGATCGCAGCCCTTTCTATTAAAACAATGCATAGCTTTCATCTATTTTTGCATTACCTTTTTTTACAAATATATATGTTCCTTAACGATATGTCGCACCCGTACACTTTGGTACATCCAAAATACGCCAGGGGCTTTAGTACCCCTCAATATGGTGTGAGAAGTCCGAACACTTTAACAAGTACGACACCCCGAACTTATAGCATTATATGCATCGGCTCCGAATCATGTCTTGGGTCAATAGTTGGGTTTGCCCGGCTCCTATGTTTTGGTGCCTTACGTTCCGCTATATCGGGTAAGGTAGCACTAGGAGAACTACTGCGATTGTGCCCTACTTGAGCTGGGTCGAGCACCACAGTAGAGAAAGCTAAAACTGACTGTCATGATGAAGCGAGAGTTGGTCGCTGTTCGAGAGGTTTTTTCGAGTCCCTAAAGACTTATGCCGCTTAGAGAGAGGAGTCAGCTCTGTCCGGCCAAGGCGTGGATAGCACCCCGAACTCGGTCTTCCGAATACCAAGGGCTTCGCCGAAATTTAAAATTATAGAATTCTATGGCTAAGTGAGAGTGTTCAAGCATTATAGTCTGATTGCCTTGTTCGTTGTGCTGAGCGCCTCCCTCGAAGGACCCAAACATGGGGGAAAAAGCGCTCAGGTTTATCCCCGAACACCCCGGCACTAGCGGCACGGGGGCAGAAGCCGATGACTCGCCATCTCTCAGAATTGATAAACAGCCGCACAGAAGGTAATATTTTAAATTCCAACAGCATTGCTTAGCGCATATGAACAAGTTTTCAGCGCACAGGACAAAACGAGCGAGTTTTACTCAAAAATTACATCCCTGGAACATTCATCCGCCATAAGGCGGGCACCCTTCAGAACATCCTTATAATAATTCTCGGGCTTGCGATGCTCTTTCCCCGGCGGTGGCCCGTCCTTCACAAGCTTCTTAGCATCCAGCTTGCCCTAGTGCACCTTAGCACGGGCAAGGGCCCTATGGGCACCTTCAATGCAGACGGAGCGCTTGATGACTTCGAGCCTTGGACAGGCCCCCACCAGCCGCCGCACCAGCCCGAAATAGCTCCCAGGCAGAGCCTCTCCAGGCCACAGCCAAACTATGAGGCCCTTCATGGCCTGTTCGGCCGCCTTATAGAGCTGGACCAGTTGCTTCAGCTGGTCGCTCAGGGGCACGGGGTGTCCGGCCTCAGCATACTGAGACCAGAACACCTTCTCTATCGAGCTGCCCTCCTCGGCTCGATAGAATGCGGCGGCATCGGACATGCTACGGGGAGGATCTGCGAACGCTCCTGGAGAGCTCCGGATTCGGGTAAGTAACAAGTAACTCACGTTTATGTGTTTGCTTTGCATAAAGAATGCCTTACCCGCCGTTATCTTTTTCACCTCATCCAACTCCTGGAGGATCTTCTGGGATTCGGCCTTGGCAGAATTGGCATTTTCAATAGCCACTGCGAGCTCGGACGCTCGCGTCTTTGAGTCAAGCTCCAAACTCTCATGTTTTTCCATGAGAGCCTGGAGCTCTTGACGCACCTTGCCAACCTCGGCCTCATACTTCTCCCGCTGGGTGCGCTCTGGGGCCGCCCTCTTCTCGGCCTCAAGCAGCGCTTGCTTAAGGGTCGCCACCTCAGACGTGGCCTCTACAATAGCCACGATAATCCTGTCATTTTTTGTAATTGGACTTTTTTATATATATATTTAAACAAGGTATTTCTTATCTTCCTCGTCCTCGAGCTACTTCTTGGCACGCCCGAGCTCTTGCTCAGACTGCTCGAGGTTTTGCTTTAGCGTGTCCACATCCACAGTCAGTGCGGCGGACGCCAGCAAAGAAGCCTGCATACGCATATTGACTCCTTTTTGTTAGACTCCTGCGAATTTTATTTGATCCTCTATTCGGCTTTTCTTCGCGAACGCCAAACAGAGCATCAGGGGCTATTGTCTATGTGGTAATATTATTTACACATTCTTTACTTACCTCAAAGCCTGTTAAAAGGCTAGCACAAGCTTCAGTCAGTCCATTCTTGGCGGACTGAACCTTCTGGACCACCGCGCATCCTCAGGCGAAGCCTCATCAGCCTGGCTCGCGAGGAGGTGGAGAGCTCAAGGCGGGGTACCTCGCAAGGTGCCCATGACGCAAGCCATGACGACTCAGGGCGCCAGGCGGGCGCCAGCGCACGCAGCGTCCTTCTTTCCTCTTCGGTGCAAAGGGGACAAGCGCAGTCGCGGAGTACCGAGGCATCAGGAAAAGGTTGCCACTTCGGTGCAACGAGACCAGGACCAAGAGGACTACGAGACGGAGGTCACCATGGAGCCCAGCGCAGCGTCATCACCAGAGCCTTTGGCAGGCGAAGACTGCTTTTGTCAGGATAGATGTACTAGATGTTCCCCTTCAAATTAGCCCGCCATTGTTGGCTCCCTTCCCGCTCAATATTTGGGAAGAGGACCAGGGCCTCTATAAATAGGACTAGCCACCCACATAGCAAGGGATTCGATCAGTTGGAGATTGGTAGGAAGCAGAGTAAGAGAGTGAGAGAGAGAAAGGGTGACTGAGCTCCCTCTAGCAGTTCATCACCCCAGCCAAGAACAGACCCTCGCGAGGTTGTTCTCCCTTGTATTGTTCATCATCACCAGCCCCAGGAGGAAATCCACCAACCACACACTGGAGTAGTGTCTTACACCACATCAGTGGCCCGAACCAGTATAAATCTTGTGTCTCTTGCGCAGTTCTTTTAGTAGTTTAGATCCTTGCGAGACGGTGAGGTTGAAGGCGTAATCTCCGCGCGCACCCCAGTGTTCGAACCTTAAGGGTCTGCCAGAACCCGTGATCCGACAGTCGTGCCAGAGGATCCCATCGAGCAAGAGCGTTTTCAACGCAGGCTTATGGCCACAGCAAGAAGCCGCAAGAAAAAACAACAACAACTTAGAGTTGATCAATATTTGCTAGTCGATAGATGGAGAATAGAGAGAAAGGACGAAAGTCGTCCCTTATGCTTAAGACATAGGCTCTACAGTATGCTATGCTGTGTACCGCACCTGAAGTGTGCCTTGCCATGAGTCAGTCAAGGGGTACAAGAGTGATCCAAGAATGGATCACAGGACAGCGGTCAAAGTTATCCTTAGTAACTAGTGGACTAAGGAAGTTTCTCGGTTATGGAGGTGGTAAAAGAGTTCGTCGTAAAGGGTTACGTCGATGCAAGCTTAGCACCTATTTGGATAGCTCTGAGTAGAGATACCGGATACATATAATGGAGCTACAATTTAGAATAGCTCCAAGTAGAATAGTTATTTGGAATAGCTTCAAATAGAGCGTGGTAGCTGCATCTAGGAGATGACATAGAGATTTGTAAAGCACACACGGATCTGAAAGGTTCAGACCCGTTGACTAAAATCTCTCTCACAAGCATAACATGATCAAACCCAGAACTCTTTAGGGTGTTAGTCACATGAGGATGTGACCTTGAGTGTTAATCACATATCGATGTGAACTGGATTATTGACTCTAGTGCAAGTGGGAGACTGTTGGAAATATGCCCTAGAGGCAATAATAAATTGATTATTATTATATTTCCTTGTTCATGATAATCGTTTATTATCCATGCTATAATTGTATTGATAGGAAACTCAGATACATGTGTGGATGCATAGACAACACCATGTCCCTAGTAAGCCTCTAGTTGACTAGCTCGTTGATCAATATATGGTTACGGTTTCCTAACCATGGACATTGGATGTCGTTGATAACGGGATCACATCATTAGGAGAATGATGTGATGGACAAGACCCAATCCTAAGCCTAGCACAAAGATCATGTAGTTTGTATGCTAAAGCTTTTCTAATGTCAAGTATCATTTCCTTAGACCATGAGATTGTGCAACTCCCGGATACCGTAGGAGTGCTTTGGGTGTGCCAAACGTCACAACGTAACTGGGTGGCTATAAAGGTACATTACACGTATCTCCGAAAGTGTCTGTTGGGTTGGCACGAATCGAGACTGGGATTTGTCACTCCGTGTAAGCGGAGAGGTATCTCTGGGCCCACTCGGTAGGACATCATCATAATGTGCACAATGTGATCAAGGAGTTGATCACGGGATGATGTGTTACAGAACGAGTAAAGAGACTTGCAGGTAACGAGATCGAACAAGGTATCTGGATACCGACGATCGAATCTCGGGCAAGTATCGTACCGATAGACAAAGGGAATTGTATACAGGATTGATTAAGTCCTTGACATCGTGGTTCATCTGATGAGATCATCGTGGGACATGTGGGAGCCAACATGGGTATCCAGATCCCGCTGTTGGTTATTGACCGGAGAACGTCTCGGTCATGTCTGCATGTCTCCCGAACCCGTAGGGTCTACACACTTAAGGTTCGATGACGCTAGGGTTATAAAGGAAGTTTGTATGTGGTTACCGAATGTTGTTCGGAGTCCCGGATGAGATCCCGGACGTCACGAGGAGTTCCGGAATGGTCCGGAGGTAAAGATTTATATATGGGAAGTCCTGTTTTGGTCACCGGAAGAGTTTCGGGGTTTATCGGTAACGTACCGGGACCACCGGGAGGGTCCCGGGGGTCCACCAAGTGGGGCCACCAACCCCAGAAGGTTGCGTGGGCCAAGGGTGGTGAGGGACCAGCCCCTAAGTGGGCTGGTGCTCCTCCCACAAGGCCCAAGGGCAGCTAGGAGAAAAAAAGGAGGAAACCCTAGGCTTAGATGGGCCTTAAGTCCCACCCTAGGGGCGCCACCCCTTCTCCCCCTCTTGGCCGCCACCCTTGTTCCCCATCTAGGGCTGCCGCCCCCCTAGGGGTGGGAACCCTAGAGGGGGCACAGCCCCTCCCCTTCCCCTATATATATGAGTCCTAGGGGCTGCCCATAACACGCGATTCGATCTCTCGTCGGTGCAGCCCTGCATCCCTCTATTCCTCCTCTTCTGCGGTGCTTGGCGAAGCCCTGCAGGATTGCCACGCTCCTCCATCATCACCACGCCGTTGTGCTGCTGCTGGATGGAGTCTTCCTCAACCTCTCCCTCTCTCCTTGCTGGATCAAGGCGTGGGAGACGTCACCGGGCTGTACGTGTGTTGAACGCGGAGGTGCCGTCCGTTCGGCACTTGGTCATCGGTGATTTGGATCACGACGAGTACGACTCCATCAACCCCGTTCACTTGAACGCTTCCGCTTAGCGATCTACAAGGGTATGTAGATGCACTCTCCTTCCCCTCGTTGCTGGTTTCTCCATAGATAGATCTTGGTGACACGTAGGAAAATTTTGAATTTATGCTACGTTCCCCAATAGTGGCATCATGAGCTAGGTCTATGCGTAGTTACTATGCACGAGTAGAACACAAAGTAGTTGTGGGAGTTGATTTTGTTCAATATGCTTTCCGTTACTAGTCCAATCTTGTTTCGACGGTATTGTGGGATGAAGCGGCCCGGACCAACCTTACACGTACTCTTACGTGAGACCGGTTCCACCGACAAACATGCACTAGTTGCATAAGGTGGCTGGCGGGTGTCTGTCTCTCCCACTTTAGTCGGAACGGATTCGATGAAAAGGGTCCTTATGAAGGGTAAATAGCAATTGGCATATCATGCTGTGGTCTTTGCGTAGGTAAGAAACGTTCTTGCTAGAAACCCATAGCAGCCACGTAAAACATGCAAACAACAATTAGAGGACGTCTAACTTGTTTTTGCAGGGTATGCTGTGTGATGTGATATGGCCAAAAGGATGTGATGAATGATATATGTGATGTATGAGATTGATCATGTTCTTGTAATAGGAATCACGACTTGCATGTCGATGAGTATGATAACCGGCAGGAGCCATAGGAGTTGTGTTAATTTATTTATGACCTGCGTGTAAACATAAACGTCATGTTATTACTTTACTTTATTGCTAACCGTTAGCTGTAGTAGTAGAAGTAATAGATGACGTGACAACTTCAAGAAGACACGATGATGGAGATCATGATGATGGAGATCATGGTGTCATGCCGGTAACAAGATGATCATGGAGCCCCAAGATGGAGATCAAAGGAGCTATATGATATTGGCCATATCATGTCACTATTATTTGATTGCATGTGATGTTTATCATGTTTATACATCTTGTTTACTTAGAACGGCGGTAGTAAATAAGATGATCCCTTACAACAATTTCAAGAAGTGTTCTCCCCTAACTGTGCACCGTTGCTAAAGTTCGTCGTTTCGAAGCACCACGTGATGATCGGGTGTGATAGATTCTTACGTTCGAATACAACGGGTGTTGACGAGCCTAGCATGTACAGACATGGCCTCGGAACACATGCAAACACTTAGGTTGACTTGACAAGCCTAGCATGTACAGACATGGCCTCGGAACACAGAAAACCGAAAGGTCGAGCATGAGTCGTATAGAAGATACGATCAACATGAAGATGTTCACCGATGATGACTAGTCCGTCTCACATGATGATCGGACACGGCCTAGTTGACTCGGATCATGTAATCACTTAGATGACTAGAGGGATGTCTATCTGAGTGGGAGTTCATAAGATGAACTTAATTATCCTGAACATAGTCAAAAGGATTTTGCAAATTATGTCGTAGCTCGCGCTTCAGTTCTATTGTTTAGATATGTTCCTAGAGAAAATTTAGTTGAAAGTTGATAGTAGCAAGTATGCGGACTAGGTCCGTAAACTGAGGATTGTCCTCATTGCTTCTTAGAAGGCTTATGTCCTTAATGCACCGCTCAGTGTGCTGAACCTCGAAAGTCGTCTGTAGATGTTGCGAACATCTGACATACACGTTTTGATAACTACATGGTAGTTCAGTTAAACGGTTTAGAGTTGAGGCACCAAAGACAGTTTTGAAACGTCGCAAAACATATGAGATGTTTTGAAGGCTGAAATTGGGATTTCAGGCTCGTGCCCACGTCAAGAGGTATAAGACCTCCGACGATTTTCTTAGCCTACAAACTAAGGAGAAAAGCTCAATTGTTGAGCTTGTGCTCAGATTGTCTGAGTACAACAATCATTTGAATCAAGTGGGAGTTAATCTTCCAGATGAGATAGTGATGTTTCTCCGAAGTCATTACCACCGAGCTGCTAGAGCTTCGTGATGAACTATAATATATCAGGGACATATATGATGATCCTTGAGATATTCGCGATGTTTGACACCACAAAAGTAGAAATCAAGAAGGAGCATCAATTATTGATGGTTGGTGAAACCACTAGTTTCATGAAGGGCAAGGGCAAGAAGGGATACTTCATGAAACGGCAATTCAGCTGCTGCTCTAGTGAAGAAACCCAAGGTTGAACCCAAACCCGAGACTAAGTGCTTCTGTAATAAGAGGAACAGCCACTGGAGCAGAATTACCCTAGATACTTGGTAGATAAGAAGGCTGGCAAGGTCGATAGAAGTATATTGGATATACATTATGTTAATGTGTACTTTACTAGTACTCCTAGTAGCACCAGGGTATTAGATACTGGTTCGGTTGCTAAGTGTTAGTAACTCGAAATAAAAGCTGCGGAATAAACGGAGACTAGCTAAAGGTGAGATAACGATATGTGTTGGAAGTATTTCCAAGGTTGATCAAATATCGTACGCTCCCTCTACCATCGAGATTGGTGTTTGCGTTGAGCATAGACATGATTGGATTATGTCTATCGCAATACGGTTATTCATTTAAGGAGAATAATGGTTACTCTGTTTATTTGAATAATACCTTCAATGGTCTTACACCTAAAATGATTGGTTTATTGAATCTCGATCGTAGTGATACATATGTTCATGCCAAAAGATAGTAATGATAGTACCACCTACTTGTGGCACTGCCACGTAAGTCATATCGGTATAAAACGCATGAGGAAGCTCCATGTTGATGGATCTTTGGGCTCACTCATTTTTGAAAAGTTTGAGACATGCGAACCATGTCTATTGGTGTATATGCATGAAGAAACTCCATGCAAATGGACCGTTTGGACTCACTTGATTTTCAATCAGTTGAGACATGCAAATCATACCACATGGGCAAGATGACTGAAAGCCTCGTTTTCAGTAAAATGGAACTAGAAAGCAACTTGTTGGAAGTAATACATTTTGATGTGTGCAGTCCAATGAGTGCTGAGGCGTGTAGTGGATATCGTTATGTTCTTACTTCACAGATGATTTGAGTAGATGTTGAGTATATTTACTTGATGAATCACGAGTCTGAATTATTGAAAGGTTCAAGTAATTTCAGGGTGAAGTTGAAAGATCGTCGTGACAAGAGGATAAAGTATCTATGATATGGTCATAGAGATGAATATCTGAATTACGAGTTTGGCACAGAATTAAGACATTGTGGAAATTGTTTCACAACTGATACAGCCTGGAACACCATAGTGTGATGGTGAGTCCGAACATCATAACTGCACCCTATTGGATATGATGCATACCATGATGTCTCTTATCGAATTACCACGATAGTTTATGGGTTAGGCATTAGAGACAACCACATTCACTTTAAATAGGGCACCACGTAATTCTGATGAGATGACACCGTATGAACTATGGTTTAGAGAAACCTAAGCTGTCATTTCTTAAAAAGGTTTGGGGCTGCGACGCTTATGTGGAAAAGTTTCAGGCTGATAAGCTCGAACCCAAAGCGGATAAATGCATCTTCATAGGACACCCAAAACAGTTGGGTATACCTCCTGTCTCAGATCCGAAAGCAATAAGGGATTGTTTCTAGAATCGGGTCCTTTTTCGAGGAAAAGTTTCTCTCGAAAGAATTGAGTGGGAGGATGGTGGAAACTTGATGAGGTTATTGAACCGTCTCTTCAACTAGTGTGTGGCAGGGCACAGGAAATTGTTCTTGTGGCACCTACACCAATTGAAGTGGAAGCTTATGATATTGATCACGAGACTTCGGATCAAGTCACTCCCAAACCTCGTAGGATGACAAGAATGCGTACTACTTCTGAGTGGTACGTAATCCTGTCTTGGAAGTCATGTTGCAAGACAACAATGAACCTGCGAGCTATGGAGAAGCGATGGTGGGCCTGGATTCCGATAGATGGCTCGAGAGGCTGTTGAGTATAGATGGATTTTAAAAGGAAACAAAGTGTAGACTTTGACAGAACAGCTCAATGGTCGTGAGGCTGTTGAGTATAGATGGATTTTAAAAGGAAGACGGACAATGATGGTAAATGTCACCATTAAGAAAGCTCGACTTGTCGTTAAGATGTTTTCGACAAGTTCAAGGAGTTGACTACGATGAGACTTTCTCACCTGTAGCGATGCTAAAAGTCCGTTGGAATTATATTAGCAGTTACTGCACTATTTATGAAATCTTGCAGATAGGATGTCAAAACATTGTTTCCTCGATGATTTATGAGGAAAGGTTGTATGTGATACAACCGGAAGGTTTTGTTAATCCTGAAATATGCTAATAAGTATGCAAAGCTCCAGCAATCCTTCTAAGGACTGGAGTAAGCATCTCGGAGTTGGAATGTATGCTTTGATGAGATGATCAAAGATTTTGGTGTATACAAAGTTTATGAGAAACTTGTATTTCCAAAGAAGTGAGTGGGAGCACTATAGATTTTCTGATAAGTATATGTTGTTGACATATTGTTGATCAGAAGTGACGTAGAATTTCTGGAAAGCATATAGGATTATTTGGAAAGTGTTTTTCAATGGAAAGCCTGGATTAAGCTACTTGAACATTGAGCATCAAGATCTATAAGGATAGATCAAAACGCTTAATGGAACTTTCAAATGAGCACATACCTTGACATGATCTTGAAGGTGTTCAAAATGGATCAGTCAAAGAAGGAGTTCTTGCCTGAGTTGTAAGGTATGAAGTTAAGACTTAAAGCTCGACCATGGCAGAATAGAGAGAAAGGACGAAAGTCGTCCCTTATGCTTAAGACATAGGCTCTACAGTATGCTATGCTGTGTACCGCACCTGAAGTGTGCCTTGCCATGAGTCAGTCAAGGGGTACAAGAGTGATCCAAGAATGGATCACAGGACAACGGTCAAAGTTATCCTTAGTAACTAGTGGACTAAGGAAGTTTCTCGGTTATGGAGGTGGTAAAAGAGTTCGTCGTAAAGGGTTCCGTCGATGCAAGCTTAACACCTATCCGGATAGCTCTGAGTAGAGATACCGGATACATATAATGGAGCTACAATTTAGAATAGCTCCAAGTAGAATAGTTATTTGGAATAGCTTCAAATAGAGCGTGGTAGCTGCATCTAGGAGATGACATAGAGATTTGTAAAGCACACACGGATCTGAAAGGTTCAGACCCGTTGACTAAAACCTCTCTCACAAGCATAACATGATCAAACCCAGAACTCTTTAGGGTGTTAGTCACATGAGGATGTGACCTTGAGTGTTAATCACATATCGATGTGAACTGGATTATTGACTCTAGTGCAAGTGGGAGACTGTTGGAAATATGCCCTAGAGGCAATAATAAATTGATTATTATTATATTTCCTTGTTCATGATAATCGTTTATTATCCATGCTATAATTGTATTGATAGGAAACTCAGATACATGTGTGGATGCATAGACAACACCATGTCCCTAGTAAGCCTCTAGTTGACTAGCTCGTTGATCAATAGATGGTTACGGTTTCCTAACCATGGACATTGGATGTCGTTGATAACGGGATCACATCATTAGGAGAATGATGTGATGGACAAGACCCAATCCTAAGCCTAGCACAAAGATCGTGTAGTTCGTATGCTAAAGCTTTTCTAATGTCAAGTATCATTTCCTTAGACCATGAGATTGTGCAACTCCCGGATACCGTAGGAGTGCTTTGGGTGTACCAAACGTCACAACGTAACTGGGTGGCTATAAAGGTACATTACAGGTATCTCCGAAAGTGTCTGTTGGGTTGGCACGAATCGAGACTGGGATTTGTCACTTCGTGTAAGCGGAGAGGTATCTCTGGGCCCACTCGGTAGGACATCATCATAATGTGCACAATGTGATCAAGGAGTTGATCACGGGATGATGTGTTACAGAACGAGTAAAGAGACTTGCAGGTAACGAGATCGAACAAGGTATCTGGATACCGACGATCGAATCTCGGGCAAGTATCGTACCGATAGACAAAGGGAATTGTATACGGGATTGATTAAGTCCTTGACATCGTGGTTCATCTGATGAGATCATCGTGGGACATGTGGGAGACAACATGGGTATCCAGATCCCGCTGTTGGTTATTGACCGGAGAACATCTCGGTCATGTCTGCATGTCTCCCGAACCCGTAGGGTCTACACACTTAAGGTTCGATGACGCTAGGGTTATAAAGGAAGTTTGTATGTGGTTACCGAATGTTGTTTGGAGTCCCGGATGAGATCCCGGACATCACGAGGAGTTCCAGAATGGTCCTGAGGTAAAGATTTATATATGGCAAGTCCTGTTTTGGTCACCGAAAGAGTTTCGGGGTTTATCGGTAACGTACCGGGACCACCGGGAGGGTCCTGGGGGTCCACCAAGTGGGGCCACCAACCCCAGAAGGTTGCGTGGGCCAAGGGTGGTGAGGGACCAGCCCCTAAGTGGGCTGGTGCGCCTCCCACAAGGCTCAAGGGCAGCTAGGAGAAAAAAAGGAGGAAACCCTAGGCTTAGATGGGCCTTAAGGCCCACCCTAGGGGCGCCACCCCTTCTCCCCCTCTTGGCCGCCACCCTTGTTCCCCATCTAGGGCTGCCGCCCCCCTTGGGGTGGGAACCCTAGAGGGGGCGCAGCCCCTCCCCTTCCCCTATATATATGAGGCCTAGGGGCTGCCCATAACACGCGATTCGATCTCTCGTCGGTGCAGCCCTGCATCCCTCTATTCCTCCTCTTCTGCGGTGCTTGGCGAAGCCCTACAGGATTGCCACGCTCCTCCATCATCACCATGCCATTGTGCTGCTGCTGGATGGAGTCTTCCTCAACCTCTCCCTCTCTCCTTGCTGGATCAAGGCGTGGGAGACGTCACCGGGCTGTACGTGTGTTGAACGCGGAGGTGCCGTCCGTTCGGCACTTGGTCATCGGTGATTTGGATCACGACGAGTACGACTCCATCAACCACGTTCACTTGAACGCTTCCGCTTAGCAATCTACAAGGGTATGTAGATGCACTCTCCTTCCCCTCGTTGCTGGTTTCTCCATAGATAGATCTTGGTGACACGTAGGAAAATTTTGAATTTATGCTACGTTCCCCTACATGTGCCAGATACATGGCACCCCCGAAAAGCTGGCCAATCACACCAACAGGGATTGTTGGGTATTCAAGCAGGCAGGCAAGTTAAATGCCGACAATAAAGACAAGGGGCTGCATAGCGATGATGACGAAGAACCTCAGCCACCGAACAACAGTGGACAGAAGGGTTTTCCCCCACAAGTGCGGACGATGAACATGATATATGCAACCCACATCCCCAAGAGGGAGCGGAAGCGCGCGTTAAGGGACGTATACGCGGTAGAGCCAGTCGCCCCAAAGTTCAACCCATGGTCCTCTTGCCCGGTCACCTTTGATAGAAGGGACCATCCGACTAGCACCCCTCATGGCGGATTCACCGCATTGGTTCTAGACCCAATTATTGAAGGATTTCACCTCACTAGAGTCCTTATGGACGGCGGCAGTAGCCTGAACCTGCTTTACCAGGATACAATGCGGAAAATGGGCATAGATCCCTCGAGTATTAAGCCCACCAAAATGACCTTTAAAGGCGTAATACCAGGTGTAGAGGCCAACTGTACAGGCTAAGTCACACTTGAAGTGGTCTTCGGATCTCCGGATAATTTCCGAAGCGAGGAGTTAATCATCGACATAGTCCCATTCCCCAGTGGCTATCATGCACTGCTCGGGCAAACCGCATTCGCCAAGTTCAATGCGGTACCGCACTGCGCATACCTTAAACTCAAGATGCCAGGCCCTCGAGGAGTAATTACGGTCAATGGAAACACCGAACGCTCCCTCCGAACGGAGGAGCACACGGTGGCCCTTGCAGCGGAAGTATAAAGCAGCCTCTCTAGGCAGTTCTCCAGTCCGGCCATTAAACGTCCGGACACCGTCAAGCGCGCCCGGAATAACCTACAACAAGACTGCCTGGCACGTTTCGAGCAGGCGTAGCAATGCGGCCCCAACCCCAGCCCTCGCAAAAATGCGACACCAGTGCTTCGCGTACATAAGTACGCTCTAGAAATACCATGGGTATAGGGGGAGGGGCACCATCATGGCACGCCCGAAACACGGCTTAAACCGCACCAAGGGCTGCCGATTTTTTAATTTTCTCTTATTTGTAGGACTCCATTCTTCGGAAGGCCTGTTCGGTGGTTCAATTGCCGCACAAACGATGCAAGAACCAGGGAAGCAGACAAGCCATGGTGCATTACGGAACTCCTAGGTGGTCTCTATCACGAGCAGTATACCCGTTTCGCATACCATTCTACAGCCTGCCCCTGGAACGGACATGTTAAATACTCCAACCTTTTGCTTATCGCATTATTTGTATCATTCTGCTTTGATCGCAGCCCTTTATATTAAAACAATGCATAGATTTCATCTATTTTTGCATTACCTTTTTTTACAAATATATATGTTCCTTAACGACATGTCGCACCCGTACACTTTGGTACATCCAAAATACGCCAGGGGCTTTAGTACCCCTCAATATGGTGTGAGAAGTCCGAACACTTTAACAAGTACGACACCCCGAACTTATAGCATTATATGCATCGGCTCCGAATCATGTCTTGGGTCAATAGTTGGGTTTGCCCGGCTCCTATGTTTTGGTGCCTTACGTTCCGCTATATCGGGTAAGGTAGCACTAGGAGAACTACTGCGATTGTGCCCCAGTTGAGCTGGGTCGAGCACCTCAGTAGAGAAAGCTAAAACTGACTATCATGATGAAGCGAGAGTTGGTCGCTGTTCGAGAGGTTTTTTCGAGTCCCTAAAGACTTATGCCGCTTAGAGAGAGGAGTCGGCTCTGTCCGGCCAAGGCGTGGATAGCGCCCCGAACTCGGTCTTCCGAATACCAGGGGCTTCGCCGAAATTTAAAATTATAGAATTCTATGGCTAAGTGAGAGTGTTCAAGCATTATAGTCTGATTGCCTTGTTCGTTGTGCTGAGCGCCTCCCTCGAAGGACCCAAAGATGGGGGGAAAAGCGCTCAGGTTTATCCCCGAACACCCCAGCACTAGCGGCACGGGGGCAGAAGCCGATGACTCGCCATCCTCTCAGAATTGATAAACATGCGCACAGAAGGTAATATTTTAAATTCCAATAGCATTGCTTAGCGCATATGAACAAGTTTTCAGCGCACAGGACAAAACGAGCGAGTTTTACTCAAAAATTACATCCCTGGAACATTCATCCGCCATAAGGCGGGCACCCTTCAGAACATCCTTATAATAATTCTCGGGCTTGCGATGCTCTTTCCCCGGCGGTGGCCCGTCCTTCACAAGCTTCTTAGCATCCAGCTTGCCCCAGTGCACCTTAGCACGGGCAAGGGCCCTATGGGCACCTTCAATGCAGACGGAGGGCTTGATGACTTCGAGCCTTGGACAGGCCCCCACTAGCCGCCGCACCAGCCCGAAATAGCTCCCAGGCAGAGCCTCTCAAGGCCACAGCCAAACTATGAGGCCCTTCATGGCCTGTTCGGCCGCCTTATGGAGCTGGACCAGTTGCTTCAGCTGGTCGCTCAGGGGCACGGCGTGTCCGGCCTCAGCATACTGAGACCAGAACACCTTCTCTGTCGAGCTGCCCTCCTCGGCTCGATAGAATGCGGCGGCATCGGACATGCTACGGGGAGGATCTGCGAACGCTCCAGGAGAGCTCCGGATTCGGGTAAGTAACAAGTAACTCACGTTTATGTGTTTGCTTTGCATAAAGAATGCCTTACCCGCCGTTATCTTTTTCACCTCATCCAACTCCTGGAGGATCTTCTGGGATTCGGCCTTGGCAGAATTGGCATTTTCAATAGCCACTGCGAGCTCGGACGCTCGCGTCTTTGAGTCAAGCTCCAAACTCTCATGTTTTTCCATGAGAGCCTGGAGCTCTTGCCGCACCTTGCCAACCTCGGCCTCATACTTCTCCCGCTCGGTGCGCTCTGGGGCCGCCCTCTTCTCGGCCTCGAGCAGCGCTTGCTTAAGGTTCGCAACCTCAGACGTGGCCTCTACAATAGCCACGATAATCCTGTCATTTTTTGCAATTGCACTTTTTTATATATATTTAAACAAGGTATTTCTTACCTTCCTCGTCCTCGAGCTACTTCTTGGCACGCCCGAGCTCTTGCTCAGACTGCTCGAGGTTCTGCTTTAGCGTGTCCACTTCCACAGTCAGTGCGGCGGACGCCAGCAAAGAAGCCTGCATACGCATATTGACTCCTTTTTGTTAGACTCCTGCGAATTTTATTTGATCCTCTATTCGGCTTTTCTTCCCGAACGCCAAACAGAGCATCAGGGGCTATTGTCTATGTGGTAATATTATTTACACATTCTTTACTTACCTCAAAGCCTGTTAAAAGGCTAGCACAAGCTTCAGTCAGTCCATTCTTGGCGGACTGAACCTTCTGGACCACCGCACTCATAATGGTGCGGTGCTCCTCGTCGATGGAGGCGCCTTTGAGCGCCTCCAACAGACTGTCCGGCGCCTCCGGTTGGACGGGGGTCACCGGCACGGAGGGCTTGCTCCTCTTGGAAAGAGGTCGCCCGCCGGACTCTGGAACCTTTGAAGGTTCCGGAGCGGTGTCCGGCCTAGAGCCAGACTTGGAGCCCTGGGGGGTTTTATCCCCTTTACTCCTGGAGTCCGGGAGGTCTCCTTGCGGCGCCTCCAAGACCACCTCCTCCTGGCTTGGAACCTGTTGGGACAACACTTCGGCGTCATCCGTAGGGCGGGAGGAGGAAGCCGTCGGAAGCAAATTCACATCCGACGAGTCTAGTGAACCGCTCGATGACACGTCGAGCCGGTCTTTGGGTGGGCTGCATAGTCATATTCGACATAAGGGAAAGCTGTACAATAAAGGAATACTACGAATTACTCTGGTATTCATATACTTACGATTTCGCCAGGGGCTTGGCCCTGAGCGGCCACTCCTCTTTGCCGTCGTCGGTGTTGGTGGAATAGTCCGGAGGAAGGGTTTTCCCCTTCTTGGACCCTTCGGCCTCCCCAGTTGGGGCGGCCTTCCTTTTCTTCCCTTCCCCCATTGGAGGGGGAGAGGTCTCTTCTTCCTCCTCCTCGTCTTCGTGGGAGGAGTGCGTCTTGGAGTCGTTGGATGATGAATCCGACACATCCAGGCGCCGGGCACTCTTTCGAGTCCCCGTGGCCTTTTTCTTGGCCTTCCTCTCCGGCACCACATAGGGTGCCGGAACCAGCAGCTTCGCCAAGCGAGCATCGGCTGGGTCTTCGGGCAAAGGAGCCGGACAGTCGATCTGTCCGGACTTCGCCTGCCAATCCTGTCAAAGGTAAGGGAGCTTAGATCCCGCACAGAGTTAAACTATGAAAAACTAATACCCTGTAAAAGGTACAAACAACTTACCGCGCTAGCGTGACGCTGCGCGCTGAATCCGCGATCCTCGGTAGCGGATGCGGGAGCCTCGGCGCATTTGAAAAGCACCTTCCATACATCTTCGTATGTCGTGTCGAAGAGCCTGCTCAGAGTTCGGTGTTGTGCCGGGTTGAACTCCCACAGATTGAAGGCCCGTTGTTGACACGGGAGGATCCGGCGAATGAGCATAACCTGGACTACGTTGACGAGCTTGAGCTGCTTGTCCACCAGAGATTGGATGCATGTTTGCAGTCCAGTCACCTCTCTTTTGCTGCCCCATGACAGGCCCGTCTCTTTCCAGGACGTGAGCCGCGTTGGGGGTCCGGACCGGAACTCCGGGGCTGCGACCCACTCAGGATCGCGCGGCTCGGTGATGTAAAACCACCCCGATTGCCACCCCTTCAGGGTCTCCACAAAGGAGCCATCGAGCCATAAGACGTTGGGCATCTTGCTCACCATGGCGCCTCCGCACTCCGCCTGGTTGCCACGCACCACCTTCGGCTTGACATTGAAAGTCTTGAGCCATAGGCCGAAATGGGGGCGGATGCGAAGGAAAGCCTCGCACACGACGATAAACGCCGAGATGTTGAGGACAAAGTTCAGGGCCAGATCGTGGAAATCCAGGACATAGTAGAAAATGAGACCCCGGACAAATGGGTGGAGAGGGAAGCCCAGTCCACAGAAGAAATGGGGGAGGAACACCACCCTCTCATGGGGCCTAGGGTGGGGAGGAGCTGCCCCTCTTCGGGAAGCCGGTGCGCAATGTCATTAGACAAATATCCGGCCTTCCTTAGTCTTTTGATGTGTCCCTCCGTAATGGAGGAGACCACCCACTTGCCTCCCGCTCCGGACATGGCTGGAGAAGGTTGAGGTGGGGAGTGCGGACTTGGGCACTGGAGCTCGGGTGCGCGAAAATGGATAGGCAAAGGAGGAAGAAGGCGTAGGTGAAAAGGTGGATCGTTATCCCCTTATATGGGTGGACGCGGCTATGCGTCCCCACTAGCCTGGTAAAACTCGCTTATCTGCCAAGCGTCGTAGTCAATGGTGCGGTTGGGTTACCCACGCCCGTGTTGATGAGAATACCGGAATAAGGGGATACGATCTCTGCTTTAACAAGACGTGCCAAGGAAACCGCCTCGCATGACACGCTGAGGTGGGACAATAAAACGATTCGAATAAAGGCTTGGCCGTGGTGCGATGTCACACTATGGAATACGTCAGCAGATTAGATTTGTGTAAATATTATTCTCTCTATGGCAATATGTGGAAACTTATTTTGCAGAGCCAGACACTATCTTCGTGTTCAAAATCTTCTATGAAGTACTTGGAGGAGGAACCCGCCTTGCAATGCCGAAGACAATCTGTGCGCCGGACTCGTCGTCATTGAAGCCTGGTTCAGGGGCTACTGAGGGAGTCCTGGATTAGGGGGTGTCCAGATAGCCGGACTATACCTTCAGCCGGACTCCTGGACTATGAAGATACAAGATTGAAGACTTCGTCCCGTGTCCGGAAGGGACTTTCCTTGGCGTGGAAGGCAAGCTTGGCGATACGGATATGTAGATCTCCTACCATTGTAACCGACTTTGTGTAACCCTAACCCTATCCGGTGTCTATATAAACCGGAGGGTTTTAGTCCGTAGGACAACATACAGAACAACAATCATACCATAGGCTAGCTTCTAGGGTTTAGCCTCTCCGATCTCGTGGTAGATCTACTCTTGTACTACCCATATCATCAATATTAATCAAGCAGGACGTAGGGTTTTACCTCCATCAAGAGGGCCCGAACCTGGGTAAAACTTCGTGTCCCTTGCCTCATGTTACCATCCGGCCTAGACGCACAGTTCGGGACCCCCTACCCGAGATCCGCCGGTTTCGACACTGACAAAGGGCAACTTGCAAACCCCACAAAAGTCGTAAAGTGACATCTCCTTATACTCATCATACAAATAAAAGTCCATAGAAGGTGGCGACCTCCTAGCATGGAAATGAAAATTTTGCACAAAAATATTAGTGAGTAGGAGATACTGTTCGAGTTGGTCGTGGAGGAAGTTGGCGAGGCCTGCATTCTCAGCCAAATAATAAAAATCTTCATAAATCTCGGGTTCTCTCAAGAACTCATCACAAGGCCATTCACACGGCCGAACCTCCGCAGTACGAGGGAGATTATACTTGGGCTTCTTATTCTCTTCACTTTGCTTATCCTTCGAGCTTCGGCTCGATGAGCCCCTAAAAAATCTCTTCATCTTTTTCTGAAAATTTCTGAAATTTTTAGTAACTTAAAATAAAAGTGAACCAAACTCAACAAGATTGATAGCAACTACTCGTACAAGTGCCTAGAGGCTATATCATGCATTAAAACTACTTTTGACCACATAAATTTGACATGAAAGCTCAACAACAGGGTCATCTAAGCAACAAAAATTTGAAATAAATAAAGCACTAGAACAAAAACTAATTGTACCATTGGAGGAGTCACATACCGAAGAACAATCCCCAAAAGCAGTTTTGTGAATGGAGCTTTGAGCAAGGAGATCGAAAATGGCAGCAAGATGAGCTAGAAGACGGGTTTGAGCTGGTGGCTGATTTTTTCTGGAGGAAGACGAAGTGTGTGGGTGTAAGAATAAGTGGAGGGGACCCACGTGGGGTCCATGAGGCAGGTGGCGCGCCGAGGGGGTAGGGCGCGCCCTCCACCCTCGTGGGCACATGGTGGGTCCCCCTGGTGTGTTCTTAGTGCCAATAATTCTTAAATATTCTGGAAAAAATCATATTAAATTTTTAGGGAATTTGATGAACTTTTATTTTTGGGGTATTTTTTATTGCAAGGATAATTCAGAAAACAGACAGAAAATACTATTTTTACTTTATTTAAACTAAATAACATAAAGTAAAAGGAGGGTACAGAGAGTTGTGCTTTCTAACTTCATCCATCTCATGCTCATCAAAAGGAACCCACTAACAAGGTTGATCAAGTCTTGTTAACAAACTCATTCCAAATTGCATGAAACCAGATAAATTTCGAATAACACTAGGTTACCTCAACTTGTTATGCACATCCCCAACAATAAGAATATCATATTTCTTCTTGACAGTAGGAAGAGGAAATTTAAAACCTCCAATAATAATTGTTGAAATTTTTCCAATAGAATTGATACTATGGACTTGAGGTTGTTTCCTCGAGAAGTGTACCGTATGCTCATTACCATTAACATGAAAAGTGACATTGCTTTTGTTGCAATCAATAACAGCCCCTGCAGTATTCAAAAAGGGTCTACCAAGGATAATCGACATACTATCGTCCTCGGGAATATCAAGAATAACAAAGTTCGTTAAAATAGTAACATTTGCAACCACAACAGACACATCCTCACAAATACCGACAGGTATATATAGCAGTTGATTTATTAGCCATTTGCAAAGATATTTCAGTAGGTGTCAACTTATTCAAATCAAGTCTACAATATAAAGAGAGAGGCATGACACTAACACCGGCTCCAAGATCACATAAAGCAGTTTCAACATAGTTTCTTTTAATGGAGCATGGTATAGTTGGTACTCCTGGATCTCCAAGTTTCTTTGGTATTCCACCTTTAAAAGTGTAATTAGCAAGCATGGGGGAAATTTCAGCTTCCGGTATGCTTCTTTTATTAGTACATATCCTTCATGTACTTAGCATAAGGATTCATTTTAAGCATATCAGTCAAACGCATACGCAAAAAGATAGGTCTAATCATTTCAGCAAAGCGCTCAAAATCCTCATCATCCTTTTTCTTGGATGTTTTAGGATGAAAAGGCATGGGTTTCTGAACCCATGGTTCTCTTTCTTTACCGTGCTTCCTAGCAACAAAGTCTCTCTTATCATAACGTTGATTCTTTGATTGTGGGTTATCAAGATCAATAGCAGGTTCAATCTCTACATCATTATCATTGCTAGGTTGAGCATCAACATGAACATCATCATTAACATTATCACTAGGTTCATGTTCATTACCAGATTGTGTTTCAGCAACAGAAATAGAAATATCATTGGGATTCTTAGGTGTGTCAATAGAAGGTTCACTAAAAGCATGCAAAGTCCTATCATTTTTCTTTTTCTTCTTCTTAGAAGAACTAGGTGCATCAACATTAGTTCTCTGAGAATCTTGCTCAATTCTCTTAGGGTGGCCCTCAGGATACAAAGGTTCCTGAGTCATTTTACCCCCTCTAGTCATAACTCTAACATCATTATCATTTTCCTTATTATTTAATTCATTGAGCAAATCATTCTGAGCCTTAAGTACTTGTTCTACTTGAGTGGTAACCATAGAAGCATGTTTACTAATAAGTTTAAGTTCACCTTTAACTCTAGACATATAATCACTCAAGTGTTAAATCATATAAGCATTGCGTTTCAATTGTCTACCAACATAAGCATTGAAGTTTTCCTGTTTAACAATAAAATTATCAAACTCATCTAAGCATTGGCTAGCAGACTTATTACGAGGCATATCACCTTCATCAAATCTATAGAGAGAATTTACCTTTAATACCTGTGTTGGGTTATCAAGACCATGTATTTCTTCAATAGGTGGTAAATTCTTAACATCTTCAGCTTTAATACCCTTTTCTTTCATAGATTTCTTTGCCTCTTGCATATCTTCAGGACTCAGAAATAGAATACCCCTTTTCTTCGGAGTTGGCTTAGGAGTTGGTTCAGGAAGTTTCCAAACATTTTCATTACTCAACATATTATTCAATAGCAATTCAGCTTGATCAACCATTATTTCCCTGAAAACACAACCAGCACAACTATCCAGGTGGTCTCTGGAAGCATCGGTTACTCCATTATAAAAGATATCTAGTATTTCATTTTTCTTGAGGATGATCAGGCAAAGCATTAAGTAATTGTAGAAGCCTCACCCAAGCTTGTGGGAGACTCTCTTCTTCAATTTGCACAAAATTATATATTTCCCTTAAAGCAACTTGTTTCTTATGAGCGGGGAAATATTTAGCAGAGAAGTAATAAATCATATCCTGGGGACTATGCACACAACCAGGATCAAGAGAATTAAACCATGTTTTAGCATCACCCTTTAATGAGAACGGAAATAACTTAAGGATAAAGTAATAGCGCGTTTTCTCATCATGAGTAAACAGGGTGGTTATATCATTTAATTTAGTAAGATGTGCCACAACAGTTTCAGATTCATAGCCATAAAAAGGATCAGATTCAACCAAAGTAATTATATCAGGATCGATAGGGAAATCATAATTCTTATCGGAAATATTGATAGGTGAAGTAGCAAAAGCAGGGTCATATTTCATTCTAGCATTCAAGGATTTTTCTTTAAGCTTAGCTAATAATTTCTTAAGATCAGACATATCATTGCAAGCTAAAAAGTCTCTAGCAGTTTCTTCATCCATAACATAACCCTCAGGCATAACAGGCAATTCATATCTAGGGGGAGAATCTTCATCATCACTTTCATCAATATTATCAGTTTCAATAATTTCATTCTCTCTAACCCTAGCAAGTTGTTCATCAAGAAATTCACCTAGTGGCACAGTATTATCAAGCATAGAAGTAGTTTCATCATAAGCATCATGCAAAGCAGAAGTGGCATCATCAATAACATGCGACATATCAGAATGAATAGCAAGTGTAGGTGTCGCAAGTTTACTCAAAACAGAAGGTGAATCAAGTGCAGAGCTAGATGACAGTTCCTTACCTCCCCTCGTAGTTGAGGGAAAAATCTTGGTTCTTTTATCTTTCAAGTTCTTCATAGTGATCAGCAGATATAAATCCCAAGTGACTCAAAGAATAGAGCCATGCTCCCCGGCAACGGCGCCAGAAAATAGTCTTGATAACCCACAAGTATAGGGGATCGCAACAGTTTTCGAGGGTAGAGTATTCAACCCAAATTTATTGATTCGACACAAGGGGAGCCAACGAATATTCTCAAGTATTAACAGTTGAGTTGTCAATTCGACCGCACCTGAAAGACTTAATATCTGTAGCAAAGTATTTAGTAGCAAAGTAATATGATAGTAGCGGTAATGGTGGTAAAAGTAATAGTATTGGTTTTGTAGTGATTGTAACAGTGGCAACGGAAAAGTAAATAGGCGAAGAACAATATGCGAAAAGCTCGTAGGCAATGGATCGGTGATGGATAATTATGTCGGATACGATTCCTCATGCAATGGTTATAACATAGGGTGACATAGAACTAGCTTTAGTTCCTCAATGTAATGTAGGCGTGTATTCTGAATATAGTCATACGTGCTTATGGAAAAGAACTTGCATGACATCTTTTGTCCTACCCTCCCGTGGCAGCAGGGTCCTATTGGAAACTAAGGGATATTAAGGCCTCCTTTTAATAGAGTACCGGACCAAAGCATTAACACTTAGTGAATACATGAATTCCTCAAACTACGGTCATCACCGGTAAGTATCCCGATTATTATCACTTCGGGGTTAATGGATCATAACACATAATAGTTGACAATAGGCTTGCAAGATAGGATCAAGAACTCACATATATTCATGAAAACATAATAGGTTCAAATCTGAAATCATGGCACTCGGGCCCTAGTGACAAGCATTAAGCACAGCAAAGTCCTAGCAACATCAATCTCAGAACATAATGGATACTAGGGATCAAACCCTAACAACACTAACTCGATTACATGATAAATCTCATCCAATCCATGTGGCGACCCGACCCGAATGGATCAAGTCTACTGTGCTCGGGTGTCATCCCTGGATCAGTAATGCTGACACCACACAGTACTTCGAAGGATTTATAGCAGAGTTGCAATCACACACTTATTACAACGATGTCTCAAAGAGAACTTATTACAATAAATATGGCTTAAGGCCATCTAATAACGATAACAGCGGAAGACTCGGAAGATAAATGGGTCCATCAACTCCAACGGCATCACTGAGTATAGAACCACGACCTAAAAGCACCTTAATCGTCGTCTGAAAAGTCTGCAACATGACAAGTTGCAGCCCGAAAACGGGTCAGCACATGGAATATGCTGGCAATGTAACACATAGAGAGTAATGGAATGAAACAGCTATACTACATGCATATATGGCTGGTGGAAAGCTCTATGGTTACAGTTTTGCGTAAAGCCAATTTTTCCCTACTGCAAAGGAATAATTTTATTTAACTATCATGGTGGTTGTTAAACATCGAGAATGGTTGACAGCATTCCGATCCCAATTAAGTGAACAATTAAAACCCAACAATATTAATTAGAGTAACATGTTAAGATTCACATGATATTCAAGTACTAGATACTCAAGTTGTCCATAACCGGGGACACGGCTAATCATGATTAGTTTGTTACACTCTGCAGAGGTTTGCGCACTTTTCCCCACAATACTTGATCGCCTCCGTTTGGTTTCTCGCACTACATGGTGTTTGAGAAGACGGATGACCGAGACACAGTCTTTCAGAAGCGCTAGCACCTTACGTTCGGGTAGACCGTACCACCTATAACCCCTACATCTGCTAGTCTACCCTGTAAGAGTTCGCACGACTTAGTCAACTATGCCAGAGCCCATAATGGCTTGTGGCTGCACACGGAAGTTACTAGCATGAATGATCTTATGATCCCTTTGAGCCTGGGTGGCGGTCCGAAATAAAAACAGGCAAGTCCAGATAGACATCAGGTGCCTCAATCCACCCAGATGTGTGTTTAAGTAGCCACCTTAGATAAACCATTAAAATATCAATCTCACATCTGTCATGGATATCACTCACCCAATCCACGTCTACTAGCATAACATGGCACAATAAGCAAACGTAGAAGTAACTCCCAAAGGTTTCATAATAATACAGGTAATAGGTACTACCTCATCTACTTCCCATCCCACAATTTAATTAGATCCTAATCATGCAATGTGAGAGGATTGATCTAATGCAATAAAACATGGGTTGTAGAAAAGGTATGATCAAAGTGTTACTTGCCTTGCTGATGATCTGCGAGACCTAGGGTTTCGAAGTAACAAGCGGCGCACTCCGGGTGATCTAACGCAGACAAACAACAAGCACACAATAAGTACTCATCTAATGCACAGGTAAATCTCGAACAAGAGAACGAACCAGAAAGTTCAACTTAAGAACTCCGGTTGCAAAGAAAGAAAGAATCGAACAAAGAAACGGAAAACAAACGGCGGAAGAAAACAACTCGGCTCTAGCAAGTTGAAACTTGGTTAAATTTTACTGTAGCAAAAGCTTGTTCAAGTTGATTAGACGGAACGGCGGTTTCGAGACGAAACTCCAGGTGCTTGAATCACCTGATTCTGATAAACGAGCGAAAAGATAGACTAGAACGAAGATCGGATCTGAGATCACGATCGCGGAATAAAACCGACGAAAAGAAAAAGAAACCGAAAAGAATCGGAAAACCGATCTAGGGTTTCGGAAGAAAACCGAAACGAAAAACCGGAAGAAAAGAATCGGAAAGAAAAAGAGAAGAACCGGAACGATTTTCTAGAAGAAAACCGAACCGAGGAAAAGAAAGGAGAGGCGTGGCTACCTCGGGAGGCGGGCTCCGGGCGAGGCGGCGGCTAGGGGCGGCGGTGGCGAGCTTAGGCGGCGGCGGTGGCTAAGGCGGCGGCGGCCTAGGGCGCTAGGGGTGGCGGCGGCTTAGGAGGAGAGGGGCTTGGGGTTTTGGTGTGAGGAGAGGGGGGTTGGGGGAGTATATATAGGTGGGAGGGGGGACTTTGCTTGGCCAAGGGGGCAAGGGGGGGGGGGGGCGCCGGCCAAAGTCCTGGTAGGACTCGGCTAGGGCGGCTGGCGCACGGCGCGCAGCGCTGGGGAGGCGGCCGGCTGGCTGGGCCTGAGTTTTTTTTTATCGGTTCCGTGCAGAAAAACAAAAAGAAAACTAACTAAACGAACTCCAAAATTTCTAAAGTAAATTTTCTCCGACTCCTAAAAATGAGCCGAACAAAATGAACTTTTCTCCGGTCCTAAAATGCAATTTTTGAAAACGCGCATTTTTCCCTATCCAAATAAAAAGCAAACAAACACCGGCAAAACCAAAATTTGATTTATTCATTAGATCTTCATTTTTCCTAAATTTGGGAAAGTCATATTATTCCCTCTCTCATATTTTTGATATTGGAAAAATAATTGAAGATGAAATAAATAAATCAAATGACCCTCTTTTCCAAATTGAAGAAACTCTCAAATATGAAAATAACAAAATCTCCAACTCTCTCCGAAGGTCCTTGAGTTGTGTGAAATTTCTAGGATCGACCAAAATGCAAGAAAATATGGTATGCATGATGATCTATGTATAACATTCCAAATTGAAAATTTGGGATGTTACAAACCTACCCCCCTTAAGATGAATCTCGCCCTCGAGATTCGGGTTGGCTAGAAAATAGGTGAGGGTGGTCCTTGAGCAAATCTTCTTCTCTCTCCCAGGTGGCTTCATCCTCTGAGTGGTGGTTCCACTGAACTTTGCAAAACTTGATAACCTTGCTGCAAGTGACTCTGCTGGCATAATCGAGAATCTTGACTGGTTTCTCCTCATATGTTAGGTCATCCTTCAACTGAATCGCTTCAAGCGGTACCTCTGCCATCTCGGCGTGACATTTCTTCAGCTGAGAAACATGGAATACATCATGAACTCCTGACAGTCCCTCTGGTAATTCCAACTTATAAGCGACTTCTCCCATACGTTGCAAGATTTTATATGGTCCAACGAAACGCGGTGCTAACTTTCCCTTAACTCCAAAGCGCTTAACTCCTCGAAGTGGGGATACTCGAAGATAAACTCTGTCTCTAGTTTCGTAAACTGTCTCCTTGCGTTTAGAATCTGCGTAGCTCTTCTGCCTGGACTGGGCTACCTTGAGCCTATCGCGAATCAACTTAACTTTCTGTTCAGACTCCTTAATCAAATCTGGTCCAAAGAATTGACGGTCTCCAACTTCGTCCCATGACAATGGTGTCCTGCACCTCCTTCCGTATAATGCTTCGAAAGGTGCCATCTTCAAACTGGTTTGGTAACTGTTGTTATAAGAAAACTCCGCATACGGCAAGTTATCGTCCCACCTAGATCCATAATCTAGTGCACAAGCTCTCAGCATATCTTCCAAAACCTGATTGACTCTCTCAGTCTGTCCATCCGTCTGTGGGTGAAAAGTTGTGCTGAACTCTAGTCTGGTTCCCAAAGTTTCATGCAACTGATTCCAAAACTTTGAGGTAAATTGGGTTCCTCTATCTGATACGATACTCCTCGGAACTCCATGCAAACAAATGATCCTAGTCATGTATATCTTCGCCAACTTAGCACTAGTGTAAGTGGTCTTAACTGGAATAAAATGTGCTACCTTCGTCAAACGATCAACTACTACCCATATCGAGTCATAGCCTGCCTTCGTCCTGGGGAGTCCTGTGATAAAATCTATGCCTATCTTATCCCACTTCCATTCGGGTATCGGCAATGGTTGTAACAATCCGGCTGGCTTCTGATGCTCTGCCTTTACTCTCTGACATACGTCACAAACTGCTACATATGCTGCAATATCCTTCTTCATTCCGGTCCACCAGAATGTTTCCTTCAAATCCAAATACATCTTGGTATTCCCTGGGTGAATCGAATACGGTGAATCATGTGCCTCTTGCAGAATCAACTTCCTGATCTCCGGGTCATTTGGCACATAAACACGGTCCTCAAACCATAGGGTATCGTGCTCATCCTCACGAAATCCCTTTGCTTTTCCTTTGCTCATTTTCTCTTTTATAGCGGCAATCCTCTTGTCAGATTTCTGAGCTTCTCTGATTTTATCCATCAATGTTGACTGAATCTCCAATGCTGCTACATAGCCTCTCGGAACTATTTCCAAACATAGCTCACGAAGGTTTTCTGCTAACTCTTTGGGTATTTCTCCTGTCATTAAAGTATTGACATGGCTCTTACGGCTTAATGCGTCAGCTACTACATTAGCTTTTCCGGGATGGTAATGCAATCTCATGTCATAATCCTTGATGAGCTCCAACCATCTCCTTTGTCTAAGATTCAACTCCTTCTGCGTGAAAATGTACTTCAAACTCTTGTGATCCGTGTACACCTCACAATGATTTCCAATGAGGAAATGTCTCCACATCTTCAATGCATGCACTACGGCTGCTAACTCCAAATCATGCGCGGCATAATTCAACTCATGAGGCTTCAGTTGTTGTGAAGCATACGAAACAACTCTTCCTTCCTGCATAAGCACTGGTCCAAGTCCTCGACGTGAAGCGTCGCAGTACACCTCATAATCCTTGGTCTGATCTGGCAAAATCAATACTGGTGAGGTAACCAAACGTTTCTTTAACTCCTGGAAACTAGCCTCACATTCCTCAGTCCATTTGAACTTAGTATCCTTTTTCAACAATTCAGTCATAGGCTTTGCAATCTTTGAAAAGTTCTCAATAAATATCCGGTAGTATCCTGCGAGTCCAAGAAAACTCCGGATCTCTCCAACTGTCGTTGGTGCTTCCCATTCGGTTACGGTCTCAACCTTTGTTGGGTCAACTGCTATACCTTCTCCGGATATAACGTGTCCGAGGAATCCAACTTCCTTCAACCAAAACTCACATTTGCTAAATTTGGCATACAACTGATGTTCTCTGAGTTTCTCCAAAACCAAACGCAAATGTTCCTTATGCTCCTCTTCATTCTTGGAATAAACCAAAATGTCATCAATGAACACTACGACGAACTTATCCAAAAACTCCATAAATACCTTGTTCATCAGGTTCATGAAATAGGCAGGTGCATTAGTCAATCCAAATGACATAACGGTATACTCATACAATCCATATCTTGTGGTGAATGTTGTCTTAGGTATGTCCTGCTCTCGAATCTTCAACTGATGGTACCCTGATCGCAAATCAATCTTGGAAAACACTTTAGCTCCTTGCAACTGATCAAACAGATCATTAATCATTAGCAGTGGGTACTTATTCTTGATGGTTACTTCATTCAATCCTCGATAATCAACAACCATCCTTAATGATCCATCCTTCTTTTCCACTAGAAGTACGGGTGATCCCCAAGGCGAAGAACTTGGGCGAATGTAACCTTTATCCAATAACTCCTTAATCTGGTTCTTAATTTCTACCAAATCCTTTGCTGGCATCTGGTACGGTCTCTTCGATATTGGGCCTGTTCCTGGTAACAACTCAATCAAAAACTCAATGTCTCTATCCGGTGGCATTCCTGGCAATTCCTCAGGAAATACATCAGGGAAATCCTTCACCACTGGTACTTCCTCCTGCACGACTCCTGTGAGGCAATTTACTTGTGTCCTTTTTGGCATATGCCGGGATACATACTTGATCCTTCTCCCTTCTGGCGTGGTAAGCAAAATTGACTTACTAGCGCATTCAATGTTCCCTTCATACTTTGATAACCAATCCATGCCTAATATCGCATCCAATCCTTAAGATTCCAATACTATTAGGTCTGAGGGAAACACATAGTTACCAATCCTTAATGGTAACCAATCACACCATCGTCTAGCCATAAACTCCGCTCCTGGTGAGCTTACTAACATGGGTGACCTAAGGGCTTGGGTTGGCAGGTTATATTTATCCACAAATCCCCTTGATATGTATGAATATGATGCACCAGTATCGAAAAGAACGAGTGCGGTAAATGACTTAACCAAAAACTTACCAATTACTGCATCAGGCTGATCTTCAATCTCCTCCACATTAACGTGGTTCACCTGTCCCCTATTGAAAGGGTTCGGCTTCTTCCCAGAGCTTCCATTGCCATTTCCATTCTGGCCTTCGGGACATTCATTGGCATAATGTCCGGTCTTCGAACACTTGAAACAAGTGACTTGACTCAGATCTCTCTTGGTTGGGGTCGATGGGGTGGTACGGTTCTGGTCGTTGCTTCCTCCATTCCCATTACCATTCTTGTGGCCATTATGGTTGTGCGAGCTACCTCCTCCATGGGTATGCTGAAACTGAAATCCCGGTTTAGGGGTAAAACGGGGCTTCTGCTGGGCTCCAGAGTTATACTTCCCCTGTCCATACTTCCTCTTACGGTTCTCAATCTGCTGTTGCTTCCCTTCAATCATGATGGCACGATCTACCAACTCCTGGTAGTTGTTAAAACTTGCTACCATCAACTGCATGCTGAGTTCATCATTCAGTCCTTCCAAAAACTTCTCCTGCTTAGCTGCATCTGTGGAAACGTCATCTGGGGCATAACGTGCTAACTTACTGAAGTCATCAACGTACTGGCCAACTATCCTTCCTCCTTGGCGTAAGTTGCGAAACTCACGCTTCTTTATGGCCATAGCTCCTGCTGAAACATGGGCAGTGCGGAAAGCTTGCTGAAACTGATCCCATGTGACAGTGTCAACTGGGTAAGTGGCTGTGAAATTCTCCCACCATGCTGCCGCGGGTCCATCAAGCTGATGTGCGGCAAACTTCACTTTCTCACCATCTGTGCATCCTGCAGTGGTCAACTCCCTTCCTATCTTGCGGAGCCAATCGTCTGCTACTATTGGCTCGGTGCTACTGGAAAACACCGGTGGATTCAGCCTAAGGAAACGGGCTAAGCGGTCAACAGGTGGTGGTGGTGGTGGGTTGTTGTTGTTGTTCTGCTGGTTCTGGACTAACATCTGCATCAATTGATTCTGTTGCTGGATCAACTAAGTGAGCTCCGGTGGAAATCCATTGTCACGTCTCGGAGGCATCTGAGGGTTTAGAAGAGACGAGAAATAAGAATAGAGGGAGGTCTAAAGAGAAAACACTACCCCAATGCACATCAGCAAAATGCACACAAAATCACTTCATTCAATCAAACAAGGGCATACAATCGATCTAAAACTATCGCAAAAGTGCTCGACTATAATGTTTACAGGGGGGGATGCCACTACTATTTGGTGGTCATCTAGAAATTTGAACCGGTGGAAGACTCCATGATATCTGCTCCAGCTTCGTCTTCAAAGTCGGGTTCACTTGGATCCGAATCGGTGTCGTCGATGATGATGTAGTTGTCCGGACATGCGACATACTCGTCTTCCTCCTTGGATGCTAACTTCCTCTTGAGTTCTTCAATCTCCTGCTTAAGATCGCCATTGTGTCTTGCTAGAGCTACGATCTTGTCCATGTAGTCCTTGCATGTAGACTTCAGTTCTCCTTCTAGCTCGATGATCCTTGCCTTCGCATTCTTCAACTCTATCATATCATTGCACATCTGGTTCTCATGGCGTCGAATGTGCTGGTTTAACTCCTGGATGAAAGATGCAATAGATCTATCCTTCCTGGTGCTGACTAACTCCCATTGTTCATCTCGGCGTCCGCAAATCTGGTAGATAGTGTCCTTGAGGTCTTCTTGATAAACTTCTCCAATGCGTCCCATGGTGATATGAGCTGCCATGCTCCTTCCCAGACTCCAGGTTGGTGCATTGAAAACACTATCTATGTGCTTCGTGATTGGCGCGAATGTTCTTCCCGGAACGTGGGCTTGAATCTTCCAGCATTCCTCTTCAGGCAGAGTGGCGTTGAAGGTTCCCGTGAAGCTTGGTAGTCCTATGTTCAGGTACTTGGTGACTTCCTTCAAGTGAAATCCAAAAGGTGTGCCTTCATCCGGTTGAGCGTACTTAATCTTCGCGTTCGTCATCCTAAAAGAGTAGAAAAGATGAGGAGTTAGAAAATGAGAAGAGAATGGTGATCTATGGCTTTACTTAGTGGTCGTGTCCTACAGTCAGCGTGTGCTCTGATACCATCTCTGTGGCGACCCGACCCGAATGGATCAAGTCTACTGTGCTCGGGTGTCATCCCTAGATCAGTAATGCTGACACCACACAGTACTTCGAAGGATTTATAGCAGAGTTGCAATCACACACTTATTACAACGATCTCTCAAAGAGAACTTATTACAATAAATATGGCTTAAGGCCATCTAATAACGATAACAGCGGAAGACTCGGAAGATAAATGGGTCCATCAACTCCAACGGCATCACTGAGTATAGAACCACGACCTAAAAGCACCTTAATCGTCATCTGAAAAGTCTGCAACATGACAAGTTGCAGCCCAAAAACGGGTCAGCACATGGAATATGCTGGCAATGTAACACATAGAGAGTAATGGAATGAAACAGCTATACTACATGCATATATGGCTGGTGGAAAGCTCTATGGTTACAGTTTTGCGTAAAGCCAATTTTTCCCTACTACAAAGGAGTAATTTTATTTAACTATCATGGTGGTTGTTAAACATCGAGAATGGTTGACAGCATTCCGATCCCAATTAAGTGAACAATTAAAACCCAACAATATTAATTAGAGTAACATGTTGAGATTCACATGATATTCAAGTACTAGATACACAAGTTGTCCATAACCGGGGACACGGCTAATCATGATTAGTTTGTTACACTCTGCAGAGGTTTGCGCACTTTTCCCCACAAGACTCGATCGCCTTCGTTTGGTTTCTCGCACTACATGGTGTTTGAGAAGACGGATGACCGAGACACAGTCTTTCAGAAGCGCTAGCACCTTACGTTCGGGTAGACCGTACCACCTATAACCCCTACATCTGCTAGTCTACCCTGTAAGAGTTCGCACGACTTAGTCAACTATGCCAGAGCCCATAATGGCTTGTGGCTGCACACGGAAGTTACTAGCATGAATGATCTTATGATCCCTTTGAGCCTGGGTGGCGGTCTGAAATAAAAATAGGCAAGTCCTGATAGACATCAGGTGCCTCAATCCACCCCAGATGTGTGTTTAAGTAGCCACCTTAGATAAACCATTAAAATATCAATCTCACATCTGTCATGGATATCACTCACCCAATCCACGTCTACTAGCATAGCATGGCATAATAAGCAAACATAGAAGTAACTCCCAAAGGTTTCATAATAATACAGGTAATGGGTACTACCTCATCTACTTCCCATCCCACAATTTAATTAGATCCTAATCATGCAATGTGAGAGGATTGATCTAATGCAATAAAACATGGGTTGTAGAAAAGGTATGATCAAAGTGTTACTTGCCTTGCTGATGATCTGCGAGACCTAGGGTTTCGAAGTAACAAGCGGCGCACTCCGGGTGATCTAACGCAGACAAACAACAAGCACACAATAAGTACTCATCTAATGCACAGGTAAATCTCGAACAAGAGAACGAACCAGAAAGTTCAACTTAAGAACTCCGGTTGCAAAGAAAGAAAGAATCGAACAAAGAAACGGAAAACAAACGGCGGAAGAAAACAACTCGGCTCTAGCAAGTTGAAACTTGGTCAAATTTTACTGTAGCAAAAGCTTGTTCAAGTTGATTAGACGGAACGGCGGTTTCGAGACGAAACTCCAGGCGCTTGAATCACCTGATTCTGATAAACGAGCGAAAAGATAGACTAGAACGAAGATCGGATCTGAGATCACGATCGCGGAATAAAACCGACGAAAAGAAAAAGAAACCGAAAAGAATCGGAAAACCGATCTAGGGTTTCGGAAGAAAACCGAAACGAAAAACCGGAAGAAAAGAATCGGAAAGAAAAAGAGAAGAACCGGAACGATTTTCTAGAAGAAAACCGAACCGAGGAAAAGAAAGGAGAGGCGTGGCTACCTCGGGAGGCGGGCTCCGGGCGAGGCGGCGGCTAGGGGCGGCGGTGGCGAGCTTAGGCGGCGGCGGTGGCTAAGGCGGCGGCGGCCTAGGGCGCTAGGGGTGGCGGCGGCTTAGGAGGAGAGGGGCTTGGGGTTTTGGTGTGAGGAGAGGGGGGTTGGGGGAGTATATATAGGTGGGAGGGGGGACTTTGCTTGGCCAAGGGGGCAAGGGGGGGGGGGCGCCGGCCAAAGTCCTGGTAGGACTCGGCTAGGGCGGCTGGCGCACGGCGCGCAGCGCTGGGGAGGCGGCCGGCTGGCTGGGCCTGAGTTTTTTTTTATCGGTTCCGTGCAGAAAAACAAAAAGAAAACTAACTAAACGAACTCCAAAATTTCTAAAGTAAATTTTCTCCGACTCCTAAAAATGAGCCGAACAAAATGAACTTTTCTCCGGGCCTAAAATGCAATTTTTGAAAACGCGCATTTTTCCCTATCCAAATAAAAAGCAAACAACACCGGCAAAACCAAAATTTGATTTATTCATTAGATCTTCATTTTTCCTAAATTTGGGAAAGTCATATTATTCCCTCTCTCATATTTTTGATATTGGAAAAATAATTGAAGATGAAATAAATAAATCAAATGACCCTCTTTTCCAAATTGAAGAAACTCTCAAATATGAAAATAACAAAATCTCCAACTCTCTCCGAAGGTCCTTGAGTTGTGTGAAATTTCTAGGATCGACCAAAATGCAAGAAAATATGGTATGCATGATGATCTATGTATAACATTCCAAATTGAAAATTTGGGATGTTACAAACCTACCCCCCTTAAGATGAATCTCGCCCTCGAGATTCGGGTTGGCTAGAAAATAGGTGAGGGTGGTCCTTGAGCAAATCTTCTTCTCTCTCCCAGGTGGCTTCATCCTCTGAGTGGTGGTTCCACTGAACTTTGCAAAACTTGATAACCTTGCTGCAAGTGACTCTGCTGGCATAATCGAGAATCTTGACTAGTTTCTCCTCATATGTTAGGTCATCCTTCAACTGAATCGCTTCAAGCGGTACCTCTGCCATCTCGGCGTGACATTTCTTCAGCTGAGCAACATGGAATACATCATGAACTCCTAACAGTCCCTCTGGTAATTCCAACTTATAAGCGACTTCTCCCATACGTTGCAAGATTTTATATGGTCCAACGAAACGCGGTGCTAACTTTCCCTTAACTCCAAAGCGCTTAACTCCTCGAAGTGGGGATACTCGAAGATAAACTCTGTCTCCAGTTTCGTAAACTGTCTCCTTGCGTTTAGAATCTGCGTAGCTCTTCTGCCTGGACTGGGCTACCTTGAGCCTATCGCGAATCAACTTAACTTTCTGTTCAGACTCCTTAATCAAATCTGGTCCAAAGAATTGATGGTCTCCAACTTCGTCCCATGACAACGGTGTCCTGCACCTCCTTCCGTATAAAGCTTCGAAAGGTGCCATCTTCAAACTGGTTTGGTAACTGTTGTTATAAGAAAACTCCGCATACGGCAAGTTATCGTCCCACCTAGATCCATAATCTAGTGCACAAGCTCTCAGCATATCTTCCAAAACCTGATTGACTCTCTCAGTCTGTCCATCCGTCTGTGGGTGAAAAGTTGTGCTGAACTCTAGTCTGGTTCCCAAAGTTTCATGCAACTGATTCCAAAACTTTGAGGTAAATTGGGTTCCTCTATCTGATACGATACTCCTCGGAACTCCATGCAAACAAATGATCCTAGTCATGTATATCTTCGCCAACTTAGCACTAGTGTAAGTGGTCTTAACTGGAATAAAATGTGCTACCTTCGTCAAACGATCAACTACTACCCATATCGAGTCATAGCCTGCCTTCGTCCTGGGGAGTCCTGTGATAAAATCTATGCCTATCTTATCCCACTTCCATTCGGGTATCGGCAATGGTTGTAACAATCCGGCTGGCTTCTGATGCTCTGCCTTTACTCTCTGACATACGTCACAAACTGCTACATATGCTGCAATATCCTTCTTCATTCCGGTCCACCAGAATGTTTCCTTCAAATCCAAATACATCTTGGTATTCCCTGGGTGAATCGAATACGGTGAATCATGTGCCTCTTGCAGAATCAACTTCCTGATCTCCGGGTCATTTGGCACATAAACACGGTCCTCAAACCATAGGGTATCGTGCTCATCCTCACGAAATCCCTTTGCTTTTCCTTTGCTCATTTTCTCTTTTATAGCGGCAATCCTCTTGTCAGATTTCTGAGCTTCTCTGATTTTATCCATCAATGTTGACTGAATCTCCAATGCTGCTACATAGCCTCTCGGAACTATTTCCAAACATAGCTCACGAAGGTTTTCTGCTAACTCTTTGGGTATTTCTCCTGTCATTAAAGTATTGACATGGCTCTTACGGCTTAATGCGTCAGCTACTACATTAGCTTTTCCGGGATGGTAATGCAATCTCATGTCATAATCCTTGATGAGCTCCAACCATCTCCTTTGTCTAAGATTCAACTCCTTCTGCGTGAAAATGTACTTCAAACTCTTGTGATCCGTGTACACCTCACAATGATTTCCAATGAGGAAATGTCTCCACATCTTCAATGCATGCACTACGGCTGCTAACTCCAAATCATGCGCGGCATAATTCAACTCATGAGGCTTCAGTTGTTGTGAAGCATACGAAACAACTCTTCCTTCCTGCATAAGCACTGGTCCAAGTCCTCGACGTGAAGCGTCGCAGTACACCTCATAATCCTTGGTCTGATCTGGCAAAATCAATACTGGTGAGGTAACCAAACGTTTCTTTAACTCCTGGAAACTAGCCTCACATTCCTCAGTCCATTTGAACTTAGTATCCTTTTTCAACAATTCAGTCATAGGCTTTGCAATCTTTGAAAAGTTCTCAATAAATATCCGGTAGTATCCTGCGAGTCCAAGAAAACTCCGGATCTCTCCAACTGTCGTTGGTGCTTCCCATTCGGTTACGGTCTCAACCTTTGTTGGGTCAACTGCTATACCTTCTCCGGATATAACGTGTCCGAGGAATCCAACTTCCTTCAACCAAAACTCACATTTGCTAAATTTGGCATACAACTGATGTTCTCTGAGTTTCTCCAAAACCAAACGCAAATGTTCCTTATGCTCCTCTTCATTCTTGGAATAAACCAAAATGTCATCAATGAACACTACGACGAACTTATCCAAAAACTCCATAAATACCTTGTTCATCAGGTTCATGAAATAGGCAGGTGCATTAGTCAATCCAAATGACATAACGGTATACTCATACAATCCATATCTTGTGGTGAATGTTGTCTTAGGTATGTCCTGCTCTCGAATCTTCAACTGATGGTACCCTGATCGCAAATCAATCTTGGAAAACACTTTAGCTCCTTGCAACTGATCAAACAGATCATTAATCATTAGCAGTGGGTACTTATTCTTGATGGTTACTTCATTCAATCCTCGATAATCAACAACCATCCTTAATGATCCATCCTTCTTTTCCACTAGAAGTACGGGTGATCCCCAAGGCGAAGAACTTGGGCGAATGTAACCTTTATCCAATAACTCCTTAATCTGGTTCTTAATTTCTACCAAATCCTTTGCTGGCATCTGGTACGGTCTCTTCGATATTGGGCCTGTTCCTGGTAACAACTCAATCAAAAACTCAATGTCTCTATCCGGTGGCATTCCTGGCAATTCCTCAGGAAATACATCAGGGAAATCCTTCACCACTGGTACTTCCTCCTGCACGACTCCTGTGAGGCAATTTACTTGTGTCCTTTTTGGCATATGCCGGGATACATACTTGATCCTTCTCCCTTCTGGCGTGGTAAGCAAAATTGACTTACTAGCGCATTCAATGTTCCCTTCATACTTTGATAACCAATCCATGCCTAATATCGCATCCAATCCTTAAGATTCCAATACTATTAGGTCTGAGGGAAACACATAGTTACCAATCCTTAATGGTAACCAATCACACCATCGTCTAGCCATAAACTCCGCTCCTGGTGAGCTTACTAACATGGGTGACCTAAGGGCTTGGGTTGGCAGGTTATATTTATCCACAAATCCCCTTGATATGTATGAATGTGATGCACCAGTATCGAAAAGAACGAGTGCGGTAAATGACTTAACCAAAAACTTACCAATTACTGCATCAGGCTGATCTTCAACCTCCTCCACATTAACGTGGTTCACCTGTCCCCTATTGAAAGGGTTCGGCTTCTTCCCAGGGCTTCCATTGCCATTTCCATTCTGGCCTTCGGGACATTCATTGGCATAATGTCCGGTCTTCGAACACTTGAAACAAGTGACTTGACTCAGATCTCTCTTGGTTGGGGTCGATGGGGTGGTACGGTTCTGGTCGTTGCTTCCTCCATTCCCATTACCATTCTGGTGGCCATTATGGTTGTGCGAGCTACCTCCTCCATGGGTATGCTGAAACTGAAATCCCGGTTTAGGGGTAAAACGGGGCTTCTGCTGGGCTCCAGAGTTATACTTCCCCTGTCCATACTTCCTCTTACGGTTCTCAATCTGCTGTTGCTTCCCTTCAATCATGATGGCACGATCTACCAACTCCTGGTAGTTGTTAAAACTTGCTACCATCAACTGCATGCTGAGTTCATCATTCAGTCCTTCCAAAAACTTCTCCTGCTTAGATGCATCTGTGGAAACGTCATCTGGGGCATAACGTGCTAACTTACTGAAGTCATCAACGTACTGGCCAACTGTCCTTCCTCCTTGGCGTAAGTTGCGAAACTCACGCTTCTTTATGGCCATAGCTCCTGCTGAAACATGGGCAGTGCGGAAAGCTTGCTGAAACTGATCCCATGTGACAGTGTCAACTGGGTAAGTGGCTGTGAAATTCTCCCACCATGCTGCCGCGGGTCCATCAAGCTGATGTGCGGCAAACTTCACTTTCTCACCATCTGTGCATCCTGCAGTGGTCAACTCCCTTCCTATCTTGCGGAGCCAATCGTCTGCTACTATTGGCTCGGTGCTACTGGAAAACACCGGTGGATTCAGCCTAAGGAAACGGGCTAAGTGGTCAACAGGTGGTGGTGGTGGTGGGTTGTTGTTGTTGTTCTGCTGGTTCTGGACTAACATCTGCATCAATTGATTCTGTTGCTGGATCAACTGAGTGAGCTCCGGTGGAAATCCATTGTCACGTCTCGGAGGCATCTGAGGGTTTAGAAGAGACGAGAAATAAGAATAGAGGGAGGTCTAAAGAGAAAACACTACCCCAATGCACATCAGCAAAATGCACACAAAATCACTTCATTCAATCAAACAAGGGCATACAATCGATCTAAAACTATCGCAAAAGTGCTCGACTATAATGTTTACAGGGGGGGATGCCACTACTATTTGGTGGTCATCTAGAAATTTGAACCGGTGGAAGACTCCATGATATCTGCTCCAGCTTCGTCTTCAAAGTCGGGTTCACTTGGATCCGAATCGGTGTCGTCGATGATGATGTAGTTGTCCGGACATGCGACATACTCGTCTTCCTCCTTGGATGCTAACTTCCTCTTGAGTTCTTCAATCTCCTGCTTAAGATCGCCATTGTGTCTTGCTAGAGCTACGATCTTGTCCATGTAGTCCTTGCATGTAGACTTCAGTTCTCCTTCTAGCTCGATGATCCTTGCCTTCGCATTCTTCAACTCTATCATATCATTGCACATCTGGTTCTCATGGCGTCGAATGTGCTGGTTTAACTCCTGGATGAAAGATGCAATAGATCTATCCTTCCTGGTGCTGACTAACTCCCATTGTTCATCTCGGCGTCCGCAAATCTGGTAGATAGTGTCCATGAGGTCTTCTTGATAAACTTCTCCAATGCGTCCCATGGTGATATGAGCTGCCATGCTCCTTCCCAGACTCCAGGTTGGTGCATTGAAAACACTATCTATGTGCTTCGTGATTGGCGCGAATGTTCTTCCCGGAACGTGGGCTTGAATCTTCCAGCATTCCTCTTCAGGCAGAGTGGCGTTGAAGGTTCCCGTGAAGCTTGGTAGTCCTATGTTCAGGTACTTGGTGACTTCCTTCAAGTGAAATCCAAAAGGTGTGCCTTCATCCGGTTGAGCATACTTAATCTTCGCGTTCGTCATCCTAAAAGAGTAGAAAAGATGAGGAGTTAGAAAATGAGAAGAGAATGGTGATCTATGGCTTTACTTAGTGGTCGTGTCCTACAGTCAGCGTGTGCTCTGATACCATCTCTGTGGCGACCCGACCCGAATAGATCAAGTCTACTGTGCTCGGGTGTCATCCCTGGATCAGTAATGCTGACACCACACAGTACTTCGAAGGATTTATAGCAGAGTTGCAATCACACACTTATTACAACGATCTCTCAAAGAGAACTTATTACAATAAATATGGCTTAAGGCCATCTAATAACGATAACAGCGGAAGACTCGGAAGATAAATGGGTCCATCAACTCCAACGGCATCACTGAGTATAGAACCACGACCTAAAAGCACCTTAATCGTCGTCTGAAAAGTCTGCAACATGACAAGTTGCAGCCCAAAAACGGGCCAGCACATGGAATATGCTGGCAATGTAACACATAGAGAGTAATGGAATGAAACAGCTATACTACATGCATATATGGCTGGTGGAAAGCTCTATGGTTACAGTTTTGCGTAAAGCCAATTTTTCCCTACTACAAAGGAGTAATTTTATTTAACTATCATGGTGGTTGTTAAACATCGAGAATGGTTGACAGCATTCCGATCCCAATTAAGTGAACAATTAAAACCCAACAATATTAATTAGAGTAACATGTTGAGATTCACATGATATTCAAGTACTAGATACTCAAGTTGTCCATAACCGGGGACACGGCTAATCATGATTAGTTTGTTACACTCTGCAGAGGTTTGCGCACTTTTCCCCACAAGACTCGATCGCCTTCGTTTGGTTTCTCGCACTACATGGTGTTTGAGAAGACGGATGACCGAGACACAGTCTTTCACAAGCGCTAGCACCTTACGTTCGGGTAGACCGTACCACCTATAACCCCTACATCTGCTAGTCTACCCTGTAAGAGTTCGCACGACTTAGTCAACTATGCCAGAGCCCATAATGGCTTGTGGCTGCACACGTAAGTTACTAGCATGAATGATCTTATCATCCCTTTGAGCCTGGGTGGCGGTCCGAAATAAAAATAGGCAAGTCCTGATAGACATCAGGTGCCTCAATCCACCCTAGATGTGTGTTTAAGTAGCCACCTTAGATAAACCATTAAAATATCAATCTCACATCTGTCATGGATATCACTCACCCAATCCACGTCTACTAGCATAGCATGGCATAATAAGCAAACGTAGAAGTAACTCCCAAAGGTTTCATAATAATACAGGTAATGGGTACTACCTCATCTACTTCCCATCCCACAATTTAATTAGATCCTAATCATGCAATGTGAGAGGATTGATCTAATGCAATAAAACATGGGTTGTAGAAAAGGTATGATCAAAGTGTTACTTGCCTTGCTGATGATCTGCGAGACCTAGGGTTTCGAAGTAACAAGCGGCGCACTCCGGGTGATCTAACGCAGACAAACAACAAGCACACAATAAGTACTCATCTAATGCACAGGTAAATCTCAAACAAGAGAACGAACCAGAAAGTTCAACTTAAGAACTCCGGTTGCAAAGAAAGAAAGAATCGAACAAAGAAACGGAAAACAAACGGCGGAAGAAAACAACTCGGCTCTAGCAAGTTGAAACTTGGTCAAATTTTACTGTAGCAAAAGCTTGTTCAAGTTGATTAGACGGAACGGCGGTTTCGAGACGAAACTCCAGGCGCTTGAATCACCTGATTCCGATAAACGAGCAAAAAGATAGACTAGAACGAAGATCGGATCTGAGATCACGATCGCGGAATAAAACCGACGAAAAGAAAAAGAAGAACGGTTAAACGAACGGACGTTCGTTAACCGGGAAAGAATCGGTGATCACGTTCGTTGAGACGAACGGTCCGAAAGAAGAACGAAAACCGATCCAGGGTTTTCGGAAAAGAAACCGAAAAGAATCGGAAAACCGATCTAGGGTTTCGGAAGAAAACCGAAACGAAAAACCGGAAGAAAAGAATCGGAAAGAAAAAGAGAAGAACCGGAACGATTTTCTATAATAAAACCGAACCGAGGAAAAGAAAGGAGAGGCGCGGCTACCTCGGGAGGCGGGCTCCGGGCGAGGCGGCGGCTAGGGGCGGCGGCGGCGGGCTTAGGTGGCGGCGGTGGCTAAGGCGGCGGCGGCCTAGGGCGCTAGGGGTGGCGGCGGCTTAGGTGGAGAGGGGCTTGGGGTTTTGGTGTGAGGAGAGGGGGGGTTGGGGGAGTATATATAGGTGGGAGGGGGGACTTTGCTTGGCCAAGGGGGCAAGGGGGGGGGCGCCGGCCAGAGTCCTGGTAGGACTCGGCTAGGGCGGCTGGCGCACGGCGCGCAGCGCTGGGGAGGCGGCCGGCGGGCTGGGCCTTTGGCCCGGCTGGCCTGGCGGGAGTTTTTTTTTATCGGTTCCGTGCAGAAAAACAAAAAGAAAACTAACTAAACGAACTCCAAAATTTCTAAAGTAAATTTTCTCCGACTCCTAAAAATGAGCCGAACAAAATGAACTTTTCTCCGGGCCTAAAATGCAATTTTTGAAAACGCGCATTTTTCCCTATCCAAATAAAAAGCAAACAAACACCGGCAAAACCAAAATTTGATTTATTCGTTAGATCTTCATTTTTCCTAAATTTGGGAAAGTCATATTATTCCCTCTCTCATATTTTTGATATTGGAAAAATAATTGAAGATGAAATAAATAAATCAAATGACCCTCTTTTCCAATTTGAGAAAACTCTCAAATATGAAAATAACGAAATCTCCAACTCTCTCCGAAGGTCCTTGAGTTGCGTGAAATTTCTAGGGTCGACCAAAATGCAAGAAAATATGGTATGCATGATGATCTATGTATAACATTCCAAATTGAAAATTTGGGATGTTACAATCCATCACCGTCTAGCAAGCCTACGATGGAATTACTCACGCACGGCGGTGAGCATCATGAAATTGGTGATGGAGGAAGGTTGATGATGACGATGTCGACGGATTCCCCTCTCCGGAGCCCCGAACTGACTCCGGATCAACCCTCCCGAGAGAGATTAGGGCTTGGCGGTGGCTTCGTATCGTAAAACGTGATGAATCCTTCTTTTTGATTTTTTTCTCCCTGAACGTGAATATATGGATTTGGAGTTGAGGTCGGTGGAGCGTCAGGGGGCCCATGAGGCAGGGGTACGCCCAGGGCGGTAGGCGCGCCCCCACCCTCGTGGATAGGGTGTGGGCCCCCTAGCCTTGATTCTTTCACCAGTATTTTTTATATATTCCAAAAATATTCTCCGTTAATTTTTAGGTCATTCCAAGAACTTTTATTTCTGCACAAAGATAACACCATGGCAATTCTGCTGAAAACAGCGTCAGTCCGGGTTAGTTCCATTCAAATTATGCAAGTTAGAGTCCAAAACAAGGGCAAAAGTGTTTGGAAAAGTAGATACGTTGGAGACATATCAGGGGTCACTATGACTTAAACCCTAAATGGGATTTAATTTCCTGGCTAGGTAGAACCTATCGAACGAAAGACGGCTGGCACCCTCGGATCATACGATGCTTTTGTGCACTTCCACTAAAATCGAGCTGAGCATCCCTGATGGCAAAGATATTGAAGAAGTGTGATTAGAATAATAGTACCGGCGCTAGTTCATGAGACATAAACTCATGACAAATAGAAGCCGATAGAAGTAGAGAAATATTGACATGGAGATGGAGCTACGTGGGGAGTTGCGGTAGTGGAGCAAGCCAGCTCGAAAAGGAAGATGTACCTGGGACGTCGGGTTGTAGCTAGAAGGGCGGTTGGGACACGGCATCAGCCCATACCGCGGGGACCCCGATTGGGACGCACCGACTGTGGGTTTTCTCCCTCGCCGATGTCAACTGCGTCTACGTAGAACATCATTCCCTTCCCCCAGCGGCGGGATCAGGTCGGATATGTGACCAGCGGTGTGGCCAGCGTCGTTCTATGCATGTGGAGAGAGCAACCCAAGCAAGCAGGCTTGTAGCTTAGGCTCCTGCTAGTGTATATATAGTGGTTTTCTTTTTCTCTCCATATCAACCATTTTATATTGCGTACGTGTCATTGAAGAGTGAAATGATGGTTGCTTCTTCCGACTAACTTACTGTGTGATTTGACTGCTCCTTAGTGGCCCCTACACGTACCCCATACGTGTATGACCATTCCTGAGTCTCACTTGTACTTATCTCTATTTTCTTGCATGACACGTAGACAGGATGCGCAAAGAGGAATTTTGTTTACTGCACGTTGCTACATAGTACTACTAGTACCTACTCCCTCCTCCCGGTTCACTACTAGTACTCCCTCCGTCCTGGCTTATTGGACCCCTTTGTACTCAATTCATGGGCTCATTTTCCTCAAGAAATTGTCTTTACCAACGTATTAATATCAGGAATGCATGCGTGAACAACGAATGATTAAACCTTGCATGCAACATTTTAACAAAGCATTAACTTATGGACATGTGAATGTGAGGGACTACAACCTCGTGCATGGATGCAACAGTCACACGTACACATGGACGCAAAAACGCGCGCGACGCCCTAATGCATGCATGTCCGAGCACACGTCGGAACACACACGGTCACACTCAAGTGCTCAAACTACACGTGCATGCACACACATACTCAGCCAGGGTGAGCTAGTGACCGTATAGACACTGGAAAATGTATATATTGAGCGCAATGAGCGTATTATGAAGTCCATTGACCGTATTTTTACAAATATACAGTGACAGACAGTGTATTTATCTCGTTTGAAATTAATCCATATTAACCGGAAAGGAGGCAGTATGGACTAGCATTACTTTGTTGTGTCCCGTCAACTTGCCAAACGAGGAGAAGCTTGCAGGACGGGAGAAGCTTGTGCGAGGTGGCTCGCAGGACAAGGAGAAACTTTTGACTAATGCAAGCTCTCCCTCGCTCAAGCGGTTGACATGCAATAGTTAATTCGGTATCAGATTGCCAGAAGCATACACTATACTAGTACCATTATTGTTCGACTTCCCAAAGAGGCGAACAGCCAAGCGCAAAGTTTACTAGTACTACTACTAGGAACCGGATGGAGGAGCGTCTACACTCTTATTTTATTTTAAAATGTGATAAAGCAATATTCAACACATTTGGTTCTCTTCGAGGGTTGTCGCGTGTGATAATAGAAGTTGATTGCATGGAACACACACCACAATTCTCACTTAATTCTGGCTCATATCCTGTTACAAATAGGAGCGCTCAGTAATATTTTCTCTTTTTTGTTATTCAGCATGTAAACAGGTCAGCAAATCTTGCGGCGCATCTTTGTGCGAACCGTGCTTGCTGCACTTTGAATGTGGTCGAGAGCTGGCTTGATGAGACACCTCGCTTCCTTCTTCTTTTTTTGCGGGGTACCTCACTTCCTAGTGACCAGTCTCTTGGCTGATCGTCCTAAGAATGCTTATATATGAATAAAGCGCTCTCATTTACCCACAAAAAGGATTAAGCCATATTAACCGGAAAGGAGGGAGTATGGACTAGGACTACTTTTTGGTGTGTCACGTCGACTCGCAGAACGAGGAGAAGCTTGCAGGACAAGGTGAAGCTCGCTTACGCCTTTTGACTAATGCAACCTACCCTCGCCCAGGCGGTGGACATGCAGCAGTTCATTCGGTGTCAGATTGCCATAGGCATACACTGTAGTACCCAACATGTGGAGTACCATCATTGTTCGACTTCATGAAGAGGTGAAGAGCCAAGTGCAAGGTTTAGTAGTACGAGTAGTACTACTGCTAGAACCGCATGGTGGAGCGTCTGTACTCTTATTTTATTTTAATCTGTGATAAAGTACGCATTTATTCGGGAGAAGGGCAGAAAATGACAGCCTAATAGTAGTATTAAAAAACATCGAAGATGTAATGATGATGTCGATCAACCATGCTCGAATATATCTTGGCCTCCATGTGAGCCCGTCTGTGTGTTCTCGCTCCTTGTCTCTCTCAAGGAAAGGCGGGTTGGCCATTTTGCCGTCAATTGAGATCGGTTTGCTCACACTCCGGTCCCAAGAGGAAGTGCGTTGACCGACTGGCCATACGCGTACTTGGGGGCTGTTTGGTTCTAGGCCTAACCATGCCACACTTTTCCATGCAATGTTGCCACACTTGCCTAAGGTTAGGGGTTGTTTGGTTTGAGACTAAGTTAGCCTAAGGTTGGCACACCTAAGGTTAGGCAAGTTTGACCAACTTGAGTGGGTGTTTGGTTCAAGTCACACCTTAGGCAAGCCAGACTAGGATCCCACATCACATATACTCAAAAAGTGTGGCAAGATTCCCTTAGGCTTGCCAACTTGTGGCTCTCATTTTAAAGAACTAACCTTAGGCAAGTGTGGCAACATTGCATGGCAAAGTGTGGCATGGTTAGGCCTAGAACCAAACAACCCCTTAGTTATTCAAAATGAGAGCCACAAGTTGGCAAGCCTAACGGAATCTTGCCACACTTTTTGAGTGTATGTGATGTGGGTGTCGGCGTTCTGGGAACAGGGGTCCCCAGACTTGCCTGCCTGCGGCCTGCGGCATGGCGCAATGGGGGCCCAGCGCGGCCCATCTTCATTAACACGAGACTCAAGACCCTCGCGAGGGGCCAAGCCTCGCGAGGCGGACGACACGGTGCATCCTCAGGCGAAGCCTCATCAGGCTGGCTCGCGAGGAGGCAGAGAGTTCAAGGCGGGGTACCTCGCGAGGTGCCCATGACATAAGCCGTGACGACTCAGGGCACTAGGCGGGTGCCAGCGCGCGCAGCGTCCTTCTTTCCTCTTTGGTGCAAAGGGGACAAGCGCAGCCGCGGAGTACCGAGGCATCAGGCAAAGGTTGCCATTTCGGTGCAACAAGACCAGGACCAGGAGGACTACGAGACGGAGGTCACCATGGAGCCCAGCGCGGCGTCATCACCAGAGCCTTTGGCAGGCGAAGACTGCTTTTGTCAGGATAGATGTACTCGCTGTCCCCCTTCAAATTAGCCCGCCATTGTTGGATCCCTTCCCGCTCAATATTTGGGAAGAGGACCAGGGCCTCTATAAATAGGACTAGCCACCCACGTTGCAAAGGGACCGGATGATCAACGAGTAAGAGAGAGAAAGAGAGAGGTGACTGAACTCCTCCTAGCAGTTCATCACCCCAGCCAAGAACAGGCCCTCGCGAGGCTGTTCTTCCTTGTATTGTTCATCATCACCAGCCCCAGGAGGCAATCCACAAACCACACACTGGAGTAGGGTATTACACCACATCGGTGGCCCAAACCAGTATAAATCTTGCGTCTCTTGTGCAGTTCTTTCGATAGTTTAGTTCCTTGCAAGACGAAGAGGTTGAAGGCATAATCTCCGCGCGCACCCCAGTGTTCGAACCTTAAGGGTCTGCCGGAACCCGAAATCCGACATTTGGCGTGCCAGGTAGGGGTGTGCCGGAATTCGTCTTCCACCACTCCGCTCTCCTCCGACCGCAGCATCCATGTCTGACGCTCGTCGGGCCCGCGCTGAGCGCCGGGCCGCCATAGCTTCTCGCGTCGCCCAGACGGCCCCCGTCAGTGGGCGTACTCGTCGTTCCCCTTCGCCCGCCGTCAACGCCACCACCGGCCCGGCGGGGGGCGAGCAGCAAGCATCGTCTCAGCACCCGTCTGTGCGGCAAGACGGCCGCACCGCTTCTCCATCGCTCGCACCAGCTGGATCTTCGTCCCGCGCGCTCCGCGCACCCTTGGAGGCTCGAGCTGCGCTCATCGCGGCAAACGAGCTCCTTCGCTACCGCCCCGTCGACGACGTCTACGAGGAGTGGCTCGACCGCGTCGCCAAGCTCGTCCACACCGCAGGGGGCTCTCCTGCGCCGTCCGCTCCGCTGCGCCGCACTCCGCCCCGCGCGGGCAATGAAGCTCCGGGGGCGTACCAGCCGCCCCATCCCCAAGAAGACGCCGTGGCTCCAAGGCGCGTGGCCCCTGGGTGGAACCCGCTCCGCTAGGTGCCAGCGCAGCAAGAATGAAGCTGCCAAGAAATCCCTCGCCCACAAGGGGCTGCCCGGGCACTCCCTGCTCCAGCTCCGGCACGCCAAGACCCCGCTCTGCTCCTAGCTGTAGCGCGTGGAGATCCTCAAGACCGAGCTCTCCACCAACCGAAGCCTTTCATGGCCACCGCGGGCTGCCTCTCCTACACCACCGAGCTGCACAGCGTCGCGTGGCCTGGCAAGTTCAAGCCGGACCTGCCTCCGCGCTACGACAGCACAACTGATCCCGCAGAGTTCCTCCAGCTCTATGAGCTGGGCATTGAGGCTGCCGGCGGGGACGAGAAGGTCATGGCGAACTGGTTCCCCATGGCGCTGAAGGAAGGAGCACGCACCTGGCTCCTGAATCTGGCTCTAGGAACGATCTCTTCCTGGGACCAGATGCGCACCCACTTCATCGCCAACTTCCAAGGTACTCGCGACCGGCCGCCCGCCGTGAGCGACATGCGCCGCATCAGGCAACAACCCGGAGAGACCCTGCAAAAGTACATCCAGCGCTTCAACAGCGCGCGCCTCAAGATCCCCAAGGTGTCCGAGGAGGCCATCATCTCGGCCTTCTCCGATGGCGTGCGCGACGTCAAGATGAAGGAGGAGCTGGCGATGCATGAAGACCTCTGCACCTCCCTGGAGCTGTTCAACTTGGCGAACAGGTGCGCCAGGGCTGAGGAGGGACGCCTCTCCCTCCTCGAGCTGCCTGCCGCAGACCCAGAAGAGAAGAAGTCCAAGGCCAAGGACGTGAAGCGCAAGGGGGCTGCCGTACTCGCAGCCGAACCAGACACCAAGCGGGGCAAGGATCTGCCCGACTCCTCCAGAGGCAACCTGTACTGCGTGTACCATGACCTCCACACCCACAACACCAACGAATGTCAAGAGCTCCGCGCCGTGCGAGAAGGAAGGATCGGCCGTCGCCCTGACCGTGCCGACTGGGGCTACGGCCGAGGAGGAGGAAGGCACCGAGGGCGCTGGGAAGACCGCGGCCCGCGCCATGGGTGGCGCGATCAGCCTCGCGAGGACCGCTGGCGGGACCTGCCTCGCGAGGGCGACTGGAGAGATCAGCCTCGTGAGGATCGCCCTCACGGCAACGCAGGCCTACCTCCTCTGCCGCCTCCACCAAGAAGGAACGAAGACCGCCAACAAGACGAGGGGGCTGGGGGCTTCTAGGAGCCACGCGCAATCGCCTGCATCCTGGGCGGAGCTCAAGCCCCAGCCTCCCAACGCATCTTCAAGTAGTTCGCCCGCGAAGTGGATGCAGTTCTCCCCAAGCTCGAAGCAACGCGCCCCCTCAGGTGGTCGGCGTGCGCCATCACGTTCATCTCAGCAGACCAGCTCAAGTGCTCGGCCACAGCCGCAGTCCTCCCGATGCTTTGCTCCCCAGTCATCAGCAACATGCTGGTCACCAAGACCCTCATCGACGGAGGGGCAGGGCTCAACGTCCTGTCCGTGGAAACCTTCAACAACCTCCGAGTGCCCTATGATCAGTTGCAGCCAACCAAGCCTTTCTCCGGAGTCACCGACGGTTCCACAATCCCGATCGGGCAGGTCCGCCTCCCTATCACCTTCGGGGCCCGCAGCATCTACCGCACCGAGCTCATCGACTTCGACGTCACCGACATCCGCCTGCCGTACAACGCCATCCTCGGGTACCCAGCGCTGGCCAAGTTCATGGCCGTGACTCACCACGGCTACAACGTCCTCAAGATGCCAGGAAGTGGCGGCGTCATCACGGTGCCCTGTGAAGAGAGAGATCCAGTGTGTTCCCTGGAGCGAGCCTTTCAGGCCGCGTCACTAGAAGACCCGGATCACGGAAGCAGGAGGCTTCCTGAGACCACCCCCAAGAAGAAGAAGATGTCGCCAGGCTCAACCCCTCAGGAGGCAGGCCCCTCAGGGCCCGTGTCCGCCCGGGGGGACCCTCCTTCCATCGCATAGGAAAGCGCACCTGGAGGGCCACCGACCTAGCCAGGGTCACGAGGGAGGTGCTTGGGCACCATGTGGAGGCGTGCTTCGAAGCATGTTTCCCTCGGAAAGGAGCCAGGCGAGGAAGGCCAGACCAGCAAGAGTTCGTCAACGAGGCCATTCAAGAGCTACAGGAGTCAAGGATCATGAGAGGTTGCCGATGTCCACCAGCTGTGGCCCCACATCCAGGCGAGGATGGTGGGCTGCGCGTCTGCGTCGACGTACTAGGGCTTAATCAGTTCGCCACGACGGAGCGCCTCTGGCCCTCGCAAGTGGGGCGCTGCGGAGGTCCACCCCACAGCCGTGTTTGCATGCCTTACGGCCTGCCGAGCGTGGCTGCGGCGTGCCAGCGCCTCATGAGGGGCATCGTGGAGGCTCAGGAAGACAGGCGTTCCGCGGCCATGGCGGAGATGAAGACAGCTCGCGAGGAGTCACCAGTGCCTCCGGAGCCTCCTGAGGCCCCGGGGCCTGGGGGCTCGTGAGGATCAGCTTCCGCAACCCACTGAGCCTACTGCACCAACGCCACTTCACCAATGACGTTCTCAGGTGACATCTTCCAAGTTCCATTCCCAGCTGGGAGCGCCCTCCCAGGGTTGCATCACTCCCAGGCCGCGTGGGTCCGTCCCTGCGGCATGTATCTGCTTTTACTTTTCGGTCGTTAGTTTGCTTTGTTGGGGGCGCCCCTCGGGCTGCATCATCCCCAAGCCGCTGGGGCTAGGCCCAGCGGCGTGTATCTCCATCGTGTTATTTCCAACTATGCATTTACCTATCACGCTTGATTGCTTGATGCCCGTTCGCGGCATCCCTTCTTCTCCATGTCGACTACTTGCACGTTAAAGGGGGGGTGCCTGAGCATCGCGACTCAGGGCTCTTACTGGCTCTCCAGCCCTCACCCTCTGGCCTTGTCCACAGCATCGCGACCTGGCATACCAGCGACGACTGAGACAAGCTCGAGGGCCGAGACCCGAGGACGTAGAGTACCGACATCTAACCAAATTTTGCAGGGACACATTTCAAGATACGGCCTAGTGCCGGGCGCAACCCGCCCAGAGGTAGGGCCTCGTGAGTCCCATGCTGGCTCACGGGTGCCCAGATACACCTCACCTAGCCCTACCGTGCCGGTCACGTGTCAGGGCGGGGCTGTATACGCCCCGGGGGCTCCTCCCGGAGGGGAGCCCCCTCCCACATACCAGTGGAAGCACCATGCTCCATGCTGGCTGACGACACTGCCGAGGAGCGGCTATGCCCGTACACATACGGAAGCGCTATGCTCTGCGCTGGTGATAAACAACTGAGGGTGGCTTCCGGGCCGCATTAACCTTAGGGAGCCCAGAGCTCAGTGGCTGGCCCCATCGCAACGCCTCCCCTCGGGAGTGCCGCGCAAGGGGGCTAGGCACGGGGGCTACGACTGGGTCACGCCCAGACGTACGCCGCCCAGCCAGGCCCCTCGGGCCTGGTTCGCCGCGCGTCTCTCCCCGAGCGGAGCCAAGGTATGAAGGCCGTTTGCGCGTCAAGGGGGACCCCTGAGCATCGCGACTCAGGGGCCTAACTGGTCCCGTAGCCCCTCACTCCTTAGTTCCGAAAGGCTATGCTGGGTGAGGTACACGCGGGGCCGGGCTCTGCAGATGTAGAACGGTAGCCACGCTTACGTCTCGCCTCATCACCCGCTGTTCGCGCGTCAAGGGGGACTCCTGAGCATCGCGACTCAGGAGCCTAACTGGCTCCGTAGCCCCTCACTCCTTAGTTCCGAAAGGCTATGCTGGGTGAGGTACGCGCGGAGTCGGGCTCTGCAGACGTAGAACGGAAGATACACCTACATCACGCTTCCCTACTTGTTGTTCGTGCGCCAAGGGGGACTCCCGAGCATCGCGACTCAGGAGCCTAACTTGTCACGTGGCCCCTCACTCCTTTGGTCCCGTCCTGGTTTCCGGTCGGGGCTAATGCTGGGTGAGGCATGCGCGGGGCCGGGCTCTGCCGGCGTAGAACACAAGCAAGTAGGGAAGAAAAGCATAAAATCCAAGGAATTTAAAAGCAAATATTACAACCCATACTGCCGTCTTAGTACCAAACACAAGTTTAAATGCCTCCCCGAGGCGTGATGCATGTGCTGGAACTGAAAGAAGAGCAGGGATCGAACGGAGTCACTTGTCGGCGCTGGCTTCGCCTCGCGGAACGGCAGGGTCGGCAGCGCCTTGCTTCGTCCTGGTGCTGAAGGCCCGGAACTTCTCCAGCAGCGCCTCCGCGTGCCCCTTCACGGCTTCGATAGCGGCGGCAGCACCCTCGCCGCTCACCGGTTCCAGCAGGCCGTCGAGGTCGGCGTTGGGATCGCGGAGGTAGATGTGGGCAAAGACCCGCGTCAGCGCAGCAGAAGACAGGACATGTGCCTCGGCCTCGGCCGCGGGGCCGATGCCAAGGGCGACATCCCCAAGAGCCTTAACCAGGAAGGGAAGCAGCTTGGCGGGGCCGTCCTCGTCACCAGCTAGTGGGCTGTCCAGGCCGCTCTCGTGAAGCATCTTCAGCGAAGTGCGGGCGTCCTTCTCCATATCTGCGAAGGCCACGCGATCCTCGGCGAGGACCTAAGCCTTGGCGTCCAGCTCGGCCTTCGTCACCTCCAGCTCCTTCTTCAACGCGCCTAGGTGGTCGCGGCGCTTCTTGAGCTTGGCCTCCCAGTCCTCGAGCGCCGCCTCGCGCGCCTTCGCCCCCTTCTCCTGCTCCTGGCGAAGACGAACCTCCTCTGCGAGCTGGCCCCGCAAGCCTTGCAGCTCGACCTCCAGCGCCTTGTAGCGACCGCGGACTTCGACCACTTCCCCTAGGGCTGCGTCACGAGCAGCCTTCGCCTCGAGGACGGCCCACCTCTCCTCATCACAGGCTGTCGAGGCCTGAACCAACGCCGCCCGGATCGAAGCATCAGAGCGAATCCACCCCGAAGCCAGCTCCATGTGCCCGGCCACCAGGCGAGGGTCGGCGCCGAGAAGATCCTGCCGCAACCGGTCCAGCTCAGCAACGGCATGCTCCAAGATGGAAGAAGAAGGCGGGGGAACATCGGCGCGCTCCAAGACAACAAGAGGAGTTGGGGAAGCAGCTGTCAGTGGAACGGGAGGAGAAGGTAGCGGCGGCGAGGCCGCGTGTCTCGAGGCGGAGTCCGCTGCGTCTCCCCAGCCGTAGCAGTGGCACCTGACGAGGGCACCTCTGGAGTCACTTGGGCCATGGGGGCTGAGCTCGCCCCTGCCAGCATGGCCAGACCCCCTGAGGGCGACCGGGCAGGAGAAGCCCGCGCACCGCGGTCACCCCCCTCCACAGGCGGAGTCGCTGCGGATGGAGCCTCAGGAGCCCGCTTCGGCTTCTTCGCCATGGGCGCCCGCCTACTCAAGAGAAGCAATCATCAAGCCTCGTCGGCGGAACAAGAAACAAAAGAACAAGGATCAAGCGCTTATGGGTCATCACCGGTGAGCTCGGGCAGCTTCCGGCCCAACTTCAAGCCAAACAGCCGGCTGGAAGGGTCGACCTTGGAAGCAGAGGCGCGACTGCAGACTGCCCCGGGGTAGGGGCAGACCCGCGAGGGATCAGCCCGGTCCTGTCCTTCTTCGGGATCGGGGGCGAGCTCCCGCTACCCAGCACGTCATCGTCATCATCATCATCATCATCATCATCATCGCTCGGCGAAAGGCGGAGAGTACGGGGCGAGCGCCGGGGGAGGGGAGCCCTCGACTCTCCGTCGGTCGCCCCAGAGTCGGGCCCCTCTCCCCGCTCCCCTTCGTCCTCCTCCTCGCTGGAGTCACTGGAGGGCACATCTACCGGTCCTCCAGAAGACGCCACGGGCACGAGCCCGTCCCCGTTGAAAACGGGCATGGACTTTACCACCTGCTTCCAGTCGCCGCGAAGGAACAAGGGCTCGGGAGCGCCCTCCAACTTTGCCACCTCGCCCCCGACTAGAGATTGAAGAACTGCGTTCACATCCTCTTCGTCCACAGCCTCGGGGCTCAGATGAGGCCTCCACATTGGAGGAGAGTACCGCCGAAGTGGAGCCAGCTGCTGCTCCAGGAACTCCCTCAGCAGTGACGCGCCAGTCAACTTCGCCGTCGACATGCAAGCCGGCCTCAAGTCCGCGTCCATCTTCTCCAACACCGGTTTCGCGCGGGGGTCCATGAGCTCCGCTCGGCACCAGTCACCGGAGCTCACGGCCTGCTCCATGGCCAAGATCAGCCGAGGGTGGACGCGCCCGGCGTCAACCAAGACCCACTTGCTCCGGAAGCCATCAGCCCTTTTCCCGGGACTCGAGATGGCAATGGTGCTGCCATACGCAATGAAGCTCGCGCACGCAGAAGGAGAACTGCCAGAGGTAGAAGTAGTGGCGCAGCAAGGCCACCGAAGGCTGCACCCCCACATGGGCCTCGCAGTAGTAAGCGAAGATCGCCAGAAGAAGAACGGAGTTGGGGTGGAGATGTAGAGCCTGCAAGTTGTAATGGCGGAGGACAAAGAAGAAGAACTCGGAGAAGGGAGGCACCAAGCCCGCTGCAATGGAGCTTACAAAGAGAGGATAGAAGGTGCTCCCTCGGCCCTCGGCCCTCAGAGACTTGCCTGCCTGCGGCCTGCGGCGTGGCACAATGGGGGCCCAGCGCGGCCCATCTTCATCAACACGAGACTCAAGACCCTCGCGAGGCGGACGACACGGCGCATCCTCAGGCGAAGCCTCATCAGGCTGGCTGGCGAGGAGGCGGAGAGTTCAAGGCGGGGTACCTCGCGAGGTGCCCATGACATAAGCCGTGATGACTCAGGGCACCAGGCGGGTGCCAGCGCGCGCAGCGTCCTTCTTTCCTCTTTGGTGCAAAGGGGACAAGCGCAGCCGCGGAGTACCGAGGCATCAGGCAAAGGTTGCCATTTCGGTGCAACGAGACCAGGACCAGGAGGACTACGAGACGGAGGTCACCATGGAGCCCAGCGCGGCGTCATCACCAGAGCCATTGGCAGGCGAAGACTGCTTTTGTCAGGATAGATGTACTCGCTGTCCCCCTTCAAATTAGCCCGCCATTGTTGGATCCCTTCCCGCTCAATATTTGGGAAGAGGACCAGGGCCTCTATAAATAGGACTAGCCACCCACGTTGCAAAGGGACCGGATGATCAACGAGTAAGAGAGAGAGAGAGAGAGAGAGGTGACTGAACTCCTCCTAGCAGTTCATCACCCCAGCCAAGAACAGACCCTCGCGAGGCTATTCTTCCTTGTATTGTTCATCATCACTAGCCCCAGGAGGCAATCCACAAACCACACACTGGAGTAGGGTATTACACCACATCGGTGGCCCGAACCAGTATAAATCTTGCGTCTCTTGTGCAGTTCTTCGGTAGTTTAGTTCCTTGCGAGACGGAGAGGTTGAAGGCGTAATCTCCGCATGCACCCCAGTGTTCGAACCTTAAGGGTCCGCCAGAACCCGAAATCCGACAGTGGGACCCTAGTGTGGCTTGCCAAAGGTGTGGCTTGAACCAAACACCCACTCAAGTTGGTCAAACTCGCCTAACCTTAGGTGTGGCAACCTTAGGCAAACTTAGTCTAAAACCAAACAACCCCTTGGTTTTGCACCTTCATACTACTCCTCCCCCGGTCACAGTTTACAGGGCGCACTTCATTCTGATGCATTTCTCTCCATGCATTTCCACCACCAGAGAGACTTTAGACGCGTTTGATTTAATGCTCAATTAATTAGCGCGTGGTAACCGCAATCAAGTCCACAGTTTTCTCTTGATGTACTACAGAGTGGAGTAAGTGCATGCATGTGTGTACCCGGGGTGGAAACACTGCGTGCATGTGTGTACGCGTTATTTCCTCTAGTAATAGACGTCGTGCTATAACTACCAATGCTATTTTTTAGGCCGATCGCTAGTCACCTTGGTCCCAGAGATTTTTTTTGAAGTGCGCTCTATAAACAGTGACGGATGGAGTATTATGAGCGGATTCAAAGAAGAGCATATTGATGGTTGCTTCTTCCGAGCAACTTACAGTGGGAAAGGTGGGGCTTATGATTTGACTGATCATTACTCACTATTAGTGCAGCGCAACGACCGGGCTGAGTCTCCCATCCGGTTGTGCACTACTCCCTCCGTTCTTAAATATACTCTGGAGTATTTGTCTTTCTAGAGATTTCAACGAGTGACTACATACGAAGCAAAATGAGTGATTCTACACTCTAAAATATGTCCATTTGAACTTTGTAAAAAGACATATATATATATATATATATATATATATATTTAGGAACGGAGGAAGTATAATTTTGTGCATGGCACATGGACCCGGATGCTGAAGAGGCTTCTAGTAATGCTATCAAGCTTCCAACATTTGTTTACATAATTGATGTACTATACAAATAATTTTCCAGTGACATGAAATTGTACAATGCTATGAGCTTTTAGCTTTTGTTTCGTGTGTCTTGCCATCCATGCTCTTTCGGAAACAATAATAAAATAACTTCCTTGTTAATCCTACTCAATGATTAGCAGATCAGAGCTAATATTTACATCACAACTGAATACAAAGTTGTGAGAAGGTGTTAAATTAAAATTGATCCATGCTTTCATTAGCAGCAACATCCCCCCAGCTCTGTCTAAATCAATAAGGCATGTTGTGGAGCACGCAACATTCCGATCATTTTGTGTAGTTCCACTAAAATAGAGCTGAGCATCCCTGTTCCAAAGATATTAAGTGTGGTTACAATAATAGAGGACTGCTGATGAAACTATAAACACACAAATAGAAGTAGGTCACCTTTGCAGTCTCTCTTAAGACTAATTAGTTGGAGAAGATTAAGCAAATAGTTGGAAAAGATTAGGCTCGGAGTTGGATGAGGAGGATAGTGCAAAACCAATCTCCCTTTGTGCAATCGCACTGAAATTTAGAGATGTTTCCCTTGTGAGATTTTAGTACAACTGCACAAAACACTCTTAAGAAAAAAAGTGATTTGTGCAGTTCAACAAAAGGTCGCAATAGCAATGAGGTGAAATGGATAGACCTGTTTGCAAAAAAGATGTAGAAAGGAAACAATTATTGGCCAATAACAGTGATGACACATACGACGACAAAAAAGAAGCATATTCCATGTCCTACGGGAAGATAACAACACAGTTGTGTTTGTCTAAAACAGTGTGAGGACGAGATTGCAACATGGAAAGTACGCCGGATGAGCTACGTTTTGGGCAAAGAACTATGGAATATCCACATGCAAGATTTTCCACATGCAGCGACGTGGGAAGACGGGCAGTGGAGCAAGGCCGGAGGGGATACCTGGGGGTCGTCGGGATGTAACTAAAGGAAATATGCCCTAGAGGCAATGATGAAGTTATTATTTATTTCCTTATATCATGATAAATGTTTATTATTCATGCTAGAATTGTATTAACCAGAAACATAATACATGTGTGAATACATAGACAAACAGAGTGTCACTAGTATGCCTCTACTTGACTAGCTCGTTGATCAAAGATGGTTATGTTTCCTAACCATATACATGAGTTGTCATTTGATTAATGGGATCACATCATTAGGACAATGATGTGATTGACTTGACCCATTCCGTTAGCATAGCACTTGATCGTTTAGTTTGTTGCTATTGCTTTCTTCATGACTTATACATGTTCCTATGACTATGAGATTATGCAACTCCCGTTTACCGGAGGAACACTTTGTGTGCTACCAAACGTCACAACGTAACTGGGTGATTATAAAGGTGCTCTACAGGTGTCTCCAAAGGTACTTGTTGGGTTGGCGTATTTCGAGATTAGGATTTGTCACTCCGATTGTCGGAGAGGTATCTCCGGGCCCTCTCGGTAATGCACATCACCTAAGCCTTGCAAGCATTGCAACTAACGAGTTAGTTGCGAGATGATGTATTACGGAACGAGTAAAGAGACTTGCTGGTAACGAGATTGAACTATGTATTGAGATGCCGACGATCGATTCTCGGGCAAGTAACATATCGATGACAAAGGGAACAACGTATGTTGTTATGCGGTCTGACCGATAAAGATCTTCGTAGAATATGTGGGAGCCAATATGAGCATCCAGGTTCCGCTATTGGTTATTGACCGGAGACGTGTCTCGGTCATGTCTACATTGTTCTCGAACCCGTAGGGTCTGCACGCTTAAGGTTTCAATGACAGTTATATTATGAGTTTATGAGTTTTGATGTACCGAAGGAGTTCGGAGTCCCGGATGAGATCGGGGACATGACGAGGAGTCTCGAAATGGTCGAGACGTAAAGATCGATATATTGGACGACTATATTCGGACATCGGAAAGGTTCCGAGTGATTCGGATATTTTTCGGAATACCGGAGAGTTACGGGAATACGTATTGGGCCTTATTGGGCCATACGGGAAAGAAGGAAAAGCGCCTCAAGGGTGGCCGCACCCCTCCCCTTGGTCTGGTCCGAATTGGACTAGGGAGGGGGGGCGCCCCCTGTTGGGGAACGCAGTAATTTCAAAAAAATTCCTACGCACACGCAAGATCATGGTGATGCATAGCAACGAGAGGGGAGAGTGTTGTCTACGTACCCTTTGTAGATCGACAATGGAAGCGTTGACACAACGTAGAGGAAGTAGTCGTACGTATTCACGATCCGACCGATCCAAGCACCGTTACTTCGGCACCTCCGAGTTCTTGGCACACGTTCAGCTCGATGACGCTCCCCGGGCTCCGATCCAGCAAAGCTTCGGGGAGGAGTTACGTCAGCACGACGGCGTGGTGACGATCTTGATGTTCTACCGTCGCAGGGCTTCGCCTAAGCACCACTACAATATGACCGAGGTGGAATATGGTGGAAGGGGGCACCGCACACGGCTAAGGAACGATCACGTGGATCAACTTGTGTGTCTATGGGGTGCCCCCTGCCTCAGTATATAAAGGATGGAGGAGGAGGAGGAGGCCGGCCAAGGCTATTGGTGCGGCCAGGATGGGAGTCCTACTAGGACTCCAAGTCCTAGTAGGAGTCCATCAAGAGGGGAGGAAGGGAGAAGGAAGTGGAGGAGAAGGAGAGGTGGTCGGCCCCCTTTTCCTTAGTCCAATTCGGACCAAAGGGGAGAGGGGGCGCAGCAGCCCCTTGGCCCTTTTTCCTCTTCCCACTAAAGCCCATCAAGGCCCATTGCTTCTCCCGTAACTACCCGGTACTCTGAAAAATACTCGAATCACTCGGAACCTTTCTGATGTCCGAATATAGTCGTCCAATATATCGATTTTTACGTCTCGACCATTTCGGGACTCCTCATCATGTCCCCGATCTCATCTGGGACTCCGAACTCCTTCGGTACAGCAAAACTCATAAACTCATAATATAACTGTCATCGAAACCTTAAGCGTGCGGACCCTCCGGTTCGAGAACAATGTAGACATGACCGAGACACGTCTCCGGTCAATAACCAATAGCAGGACCTGGATGCCCATATTGGCTCCTACATATTCTATGAAGATCTTTATCGGTCAGACCGCATAACAACATACGTTGTTCCCTTTGTTATCAGTATGTTACTTGCCCGAGATTCGATCGTCGGTATCCAATACCTAGTTCAATCTCGTTACCGGCAAGTCTCTTTACTCGTTCCGTAATACATCATCTCGTAACTAACTCATTAGTTGCAATGCTTGCAAGGCTTAAGTGATGTGCATTACCGAGAGGGCCCAGAGATACCTCTCCGACAATCGGAGTGACAAATCCTAATCTCGAAATACGCCAACCCAACATGTACCTTTGGAGACACCTGTAGTGCTCCTTTATAATCACCCAGTTACGTTGTGACGTTTGGTAGCACCCAAAGTGTTCCTCCGGCAAACGGGAGTTGCATAATCTCATAGTCATAGGAACATGTATAAGTCATGAAGAAAGCAATAGCAACATACTAAACGATCGGGTGCTAAGCTAATGGAATGGGTCATGTCAATCAGATCATTCAACTAATGATGTGATCTCGTTAATCAAATAACAACTCTTTTGTCCATGGTTAGGAAACATAACCATCTTTGATTAACGAGCTAGTCAAGTAGAGGCATACTAGTGACACTCTGTTTGTCTATGTATTCACACATGTATTATGTTTCCGGTTAATACAATTCTAGCATGAATAATAAACATTTATCATGATATAAGGAAATAAATAATAACTTTATTATTGCCTCTAGGGCATATTTCCTTCAGTCTCCCACTTGCACTAGAGTCAATAATCTAGATCACATCACCATGTGATTAACATCGATAGTTCACATCATCATGTGATTAACACCCATAGTTCACATCGTCATGTGACCAACACCCAAAGGGTTTACTAGATTCGGTAATCTAGTTCACATCGCTATGTGATTAACACCCAAAGAGTACTAAGGTGTGATCATGTTTTACTTGTGAGAGAATCTTAGTCAAAGGTCTTTCACATTCAGATCCGTTATGTATTTTGCAATTTTCTATGTCAACAATGCTCTGCATGGAGCTACTCTAGCTAATTGCTCCCACTGGATCAGATTGAGAATTAGAGTCATCTGGATCAGTGTCAAAACTTGCATCAACGTAACCCTTTACGGCGAACCTTTTTGTCACCTCCATAATCGAGAAACATATCCTTATTCCACTAGGGATAATTTTGACCGCTATTCAGTGATCTACCCCTAGATCACTATTGTATTCCTTTGCAAAAATCAGTGTAGGGTATACAATAGATCTGGTACACAGCATGGCATACTTTGTAGAACCTATGGCCAAGGCATAGGGAATGACTTTCATTCTCTTTCTATCTTCTGCCGTGGTCGGGTTTTGAGTCTTACTCAACTTCACACCTTGTTACACAGGAAAGAACTCTTTCTTTGACTGTTCCATTTTGAACTACTTCAAAATCTTGTCAAGGTATGTACTCATTGAAAAAACTTATCAAGCGTTTTGATCTATCTCTATAGATCTTGATGTTGAATTTGTAAGCAGCTTCACCAAGGTCCTTCTTTGAAAAACTCCTTTCAAATACTCCTTTATGCTTTGCAGAATAATTCTACATTATCTCCGATCAACAATATGTCATTTACATATACTTATCAGAAATGTTGTAGTGCTCCCACTCACTTTCTTGTAAATACGGGCTTCATCGCAAGTCTGTATAAAACTATATGCTTTGATCAACTTATCAAAGCGTATATTCCAACTCCGAGATGCTTGCACCAGTCCATAGATGGATCGCTGGAGCTTGCATATTTGTTAACACCTTTAGGATCGACAAAACCTTCTAGTCGCATCATATACAACTCTTCTTTAATAAATCCATTAAGGAATGCAGTTTTGTTTATCCATTTGCTGGATTTCATAAAATGCGGCAATTGCTAACATGATTCGGACAGACTTAAGCATAGATACGAGTGAGAAACTCTCATCGTAGTCAACACCTTGAACTTGTCGAAAACCTTTTGCGACAATTCTAGCTTTGTAGATAGTAACACTACTATCAGTGTCTGTCTTCCTCTTGAAGATCCATTTATTTTCTATGGCTTGCCGATCATCGGGCAAATCCATCAAAGTTCATACTTTATTCTCATACATGGATCATATCTCAGATTTCATGGCCTCAAACCATTTCGCGGAATCTGGGCTCATCATCGCTTCCTCATAGTTCGCAAGTTCGTCATGGTCTAGTAACATGACTTCCAGAACAGGATTATCGTACCACTCTGGTGCGGATCTCACTCTGGTTTACCTATGAGATTTGGTAGTAACTTGATCTGAAGTTACATGATCATCATCATTGGCTTCCTCACTAATTGGTGTAGTAATCACAAGAACAGATTTCTGTGATGAACCATTTTCCAATAAGGGAGAAGGTACAATTACCTTATCAAGTTTTCTACTTTCCTCCCACTCACTTCTTTCGAGAGAAACTCCTTCTCTAGAAAGTATCCATTCTCAGCAACGAATGTCTTGTCTTTGGATCTGTGATAGAAGGTGTACCCAACTGTCTCCTTTGGGTATCCTATGAAGACACATTTCTCCAATTTGGGTTTGAGCTTATAATGATGAAACTTTTTCTTATAAGCATCGCAACCCCAAACTTTAAGAAACGACAACTTTGGTTTCTTGCCAAACCATAGTTCATATTGTGTCGTCTCAACGGACTTAGATGGTGCCCCTTTTTAACGTGAATGCAGCTGTCTCTAATGCATGATCCCAAAACAATATTGGTAAATCGGTAAGAAAACATCATAGATTGTACTATATCCAATAAAGTACGGTTATGACATTCGGACACACCATTATGTTGTGGTGTTCCAGGTGGCATGAGTTTGTGAAACTATTCCACATTGTTTTAATTGAAGGCCAAACTCGTAACTCAAATACTCTTCTCTACGATCAGATCGTAGAAACTTTATTTTTTTATTACGATGATTTTTCACTTCACTCTGAAATTCTTTGAACTTTTCAAATGTTTCAGACTTATGTTTCATCAAGTAGATATACTCATATCTGCTCAAATTGTCTGTGAAGATCAGAAAATAATGATACCTGTCGCGAGCCTCAATATTCATCGGACCACATACATCAGTATGTATGATTTCCAACAAATCTGTTGCTTGCTCCATTGTTCCTGAAGAACAGAGTCTTAGTCATCTTGCCCATGAGGCATGGTTCGCAAGCATCAACTGGTTCATAATCAAGTGATTCCAAAAGCCCATCAGCATGGAGTTTCTTCATGCGCTCTACACCAATATGACCTAAACGGCAGTGCTACAAATAAGTTGCACTATCATTATTAACTTTGCATCTTTTGGTTTCAATATTATGATTATGTGTATCACTACGATCGAGATCCAACGAACTATTTTCATTGGGTGTGTAACCATATAAGGTTTTATTCATATAAACAGAACAACAATTTATTCTCTTACTTAAATGAATAACCGTATTACAATAAACATGATCAAATCATATTCATGCTCAACGCAAACACCAAATAACACTTATTTAGGTTCAACACTAATCTCGAAATTATAGGGAGTGTGCGATGATGATCATATCAATCTTGGAACCACTTCCAACACACATTGTCACTTCACCCTTAACTAGTCTCTGTTTATTCTGCAACTCCCGTTTCGAGTTACTAATCTTAGCAACTGAACTAGTATCAAATACTGAGGGTTTGCTATAAACACTAGTAAAGTACACATCAATAACATGTATATCAAATATACTTATGTTCACTTTGCCATCCTTCTTATCCGCCAATCACTTGGGGTAGTTCCGCTTCCAGTGACCAGTCCCTTTGCAGTAGAAGCACTTAGTCTCAGGCTTAGGACCAGACTTGGGCTTCTTCACTTGACCAGCAACTTGCTTGCTGTTCTTCTTGAAGTTCCCCTTCTTCGCTCTGCCCTTTTCTTGAAACTAGTGATCTTGTCAACCATCAACACTTGATGTTTTTCTTGATTTCTACCTTCGTTGATTTCAGCATCACGAAGAGCTTGGGAGTTGTTTCCGTTATCCCTTGCATATTATAGTTCATCACGAAGTTATACTAACTTGGTGATGGTGACTAGAGAATTCTGTCAATCACTATCTTATCTGGAAGATTAACTCCCACTTGATTCAAGCGATTGTAGTACCCAGACAATCTGGGCACATGCTCACTAGTTGAGCAATTCTCCTCCATCTTTTAGCTATAGAACTTGTTAGAGACTTCATATCTCTCAACTCGGGTATTTGCTTGAAATATTAACTTCAACTCCTGGAACATCTCATATGCTCCATGACGTTCAAAACGTCTTTGAAGTCCCGATTCTAAGCCATTAAGCATGGTGCACTAAACTATCAAGTAGTCATCATATTGAGCTAGCCAAACGTTCATAACGTCTGCATCTGCTCCTGCAATAGGTCTGTCACCTAGCGGTGCATCAAGGACATAATTTTTCTGTGCAGCAATGAGGATAAACCTCAGATCACGGATCCAATCTGCATCATTGCTACTAACATCTTTCAACACAATTTTCTCTAGGAACATATCAAAATAAACACAGGGAAGCAACAACGCGAGCTATTGATCTACAACATAATTTGCAAAATACTACCAGGACTAAGTTCATGATAAATTTAAGTTCAATTTAATCATATTACTTAAGAACTCCCACTTAGATAGACATCCCTCTAATCCTCTAAGTGATCACGTGATCCAAATCAACTAAACCATAACCGATCATCACGTGAAATGGATTAGTTTTCAATGGTGAACATCATTATGTTGATCATATCTACTATATGATTCATGCTCGACCTTTCGGTCTCCGTGTTCCGAGGCCATATCTGCATATGCTAGGCTCGTCAAGTTTAACCTGAGTATTCTGCATGTGCAAAACCGGCTTGCACCCGTTGTAGATGGAAGTAGAGCTTATCACACCCGACCATCACGTGGTGTCTGGGCACGACGAACTTTGGCAACGGTGCATACTCAGGGAGAACACTTCTTGATAATTTAGTGAGAGATCATCTTATAATGCTACCGTCAATCAAAGCAAGATAAGATGCATAAAAGATAAACATCCACTACAACAAATATGTCAACTTATGACCTTCTGTCAGTGACCCTGGAAGAATTGGTCATAGATTTATGACCATTTGAGACCAATTGGTCAAAAGCTGTTCAGGGGGCTCCAAACCCTAAACCATTGCGACCATTTTGGTCAGAAAGGTCGTAATTTCCTTACACAAAATGGTCACAAAGCAAACAGTAATAGTCCGCTGCCTTATTTCTAGTTGTTAATGACCAATATAGATGGTCATAGCCTTGTAGATTGTGGTGGGTTGTGATGACTAGGCGCCATCTCATCAGTTTTGCCTATGTGTCATGTCCATGTGGCAGTTTTTGCCCTAGGTTATGAAGCAACCTATATTTTTATCATTCCCAAAATTCCCAAAAAATTCTCATAAATTCTTTGGGGCATATCTTTATCAAATATGTAAAAATCCTTCCTTGCCTAGTTCAAAACTAATTCAACAATATTCATTTTCCTATTCTGTTCACAACAACACTTTATGAAGGAAGTGCTATTTTTATATTCTTGATTGCCCTTGGAATTTTTGGGCACTCTTTCCTATCCAAATCATTACCGCATGACAAAATTCAGCTCCATTTGCCAAGCAAATCTTCCTCGGCAAATTTCCAAAGTTTTTGACCACCTAGAAGCATTGTGAAGGAAGTACCTTTTTTATATCTCTAAATGACATGAAATTTATACAGTTCCTTCATATGCCCAAATTATCACCCTCCTCCAAATTGCAGCTCAGTAAAATCATCTATGTGAGCCCAGGTTCAATTTATATTTTATGGCCAAATTGGCACGTTGCAAAGCAAGTGTTATATATACCGCTCCTATTACCCTCAAACTTTTCGGGCACTCTTCCATACCCAAATCATTGCCACATGATAATATTCAGCTCAATTTTCCTATTAAATCTTTCTCGGGAAATTTCCAAAGTTTCTACCTCGAGAGAAGCTTTGTGAAGTAAGTACTAGCTAGGCTTACCCAAATGATCTGAAAATTTACCAGCGCATGACCATACCTAAGTAACTTACCTACACCAATTTTGAGATCATTTCATTCATCCAATCTCTCTCACTAGTTTTCCCAAGTTTCTGTCCATAGAAGAGCATTGTGAAGGAAGTACTTCTTTGGCATGTCCAAATGGTATCAATTTTCTACAATGCTTTCCTATGCCCAAATAACCATCCTCCACAAAATTTCAGCTCACTCCATTCATTATTTTGAGCTCAGCTTCAACATTCATATTTTTGTCCAGCGTGGTACTTTGCAAAGAAAGTACCAACTAGGATCCTCCTTTTGAGCTAAAAATTTGTGAAGACATTCTCCTTAGTAGATGATCATCCTCAGCCAAAACTCACGCCCATTGGACATGTGCATTTCCCGTACCGCTAATCAAACACTTGGCTGCTAATTCATGTTTGAGCATCGATCGGTCTCCTCGTGAGAATCTTATGTTGTAATTTTCTTCCTAGCACCAACCTGGGGAGTGCCTAACCCACTAGACATGCCTAGACCGCCCAAAACACATGGCAGCATTACGGTCATGCGGTGACCACGCGACGGGCATGCGAGTTTACGCGCTCTAGAGTTGGGGCCCTCGGCCACCGCCCAAACCTTGACGTATCGCCACCAAACCATGTATTTATGATTAAATAGGTCCTTATGTAACTAGAAATGATTTTTGGAAAAAATAAATAGCAAACTATGAGGCAGCTGCAGTTCAAATTTGACCCGCTTCCAACTGAATCGGCGGAAATTTGTCTTTTTCACGAGAGGTGGATCAAATTTTTTTACACCCAACCATTTTGTCAATTGTGCATTAAATATGGCCTAGTATTTTATAAAAATGATTTGGTCCAATTTTGCAACAATTATTTGGTAGTTTCTTCACAAAAAAAGCTCCTTTCGGGCACTCGAAAAATGGAAAATGGTTTTTTTGTCCAACGAAAATGAAAACTTCCTTAGGCAACATTGTTTTCCATTACAATATGCACCCTTGTGCACAATATGAGATCATTTGAACAAACTATGCCATGGATGTGGCCATAAGATTGATCATTTGGCTTGAAAGCCATTGATCTCCACACGTGATAGCTCGTTTCTGAGAACACTTTTTTAAAATAATTGCCGTATTACAAGTTTATTATTTTTACTAGGAACTTGGCCACATATAATGACACAATGCGAAGGTTTCCCAATTTTTTGATTTTTTTTTAATATTTTATGCCCGTTTCAAAATGCGGTCAAAACGGCGGGAATGACCGTTCCTAGCTAGTGGTTGAATCTTGAATTTTTTTTGGTGTTTCTCTGATTAAATAGATACTTATGTACCTAGAAATGATTTTTTGGAAAAAATAAAGAGCAAACTACGAGGTAGCTACAGTTCAAATTTGACCCGCTTCCAACTAAATCGGCGGGAATTTGTCTTTTTCACCAGAGGTGGATCAAAACTTTTGACACCCAAACATTTGGTCAATTGTGCATTAAATATGTCCTAATATTTTAGAAAAATGATTTGGTCCAATTTTTCAACAATTATTTGGGAGGTCCTTCACAAAAAAACCTCCTTTCGGGCACTCAAAAAATGGAAAATGGTTTTTTCGTCCAACAAAAATGAAAACTTCCTTAGGAAACATTATTTGCCATTCCAATATGCACCCTTGTGCACAATATGAGATCATTTGAACAAACTATGCCATGAATGTGCCCATAAGATTGATCATTTGGCTTGAAAGCCATGAATCTTCACGCATGATAGCTTATTTATGAGAACACTTTTTTAAAATAATTGCCGTATTACAAGTTTGTTATTTTTCCTAGGAACTTGGTCACATATAATGACACAATGCGAAGGTTTCCCAATTTTTTGATTATTTTTGAATTTTTTATGCCCGTTTCAAAATGCGGTCAAAACGGCGGGAATGACCGTTCCTGGCTAGTGGTTGAATATTGAATTTTTTTTGGTGTTTCTCTGATTAAATAGATACTTATGTACCTAGAAATGATTTTTGTAAAAAATAAATAGCAAACTATGAGGCAGCTGCAGTTCAAATTTGACCCGCTTCCAACTGAATCGGCGGAAATTTGTCTTTTTCACGAGAGGTGGATCAAAACTTTTTACACCCAACCATTTTGTCAATTGTGCATTAAATTTGTCCTAGTATTTTATAAAAATGATTTGGTCCAATTTTGCAACAATTATTTGGGTGATCCTTCACAAAAAAACCTCCTTTTGGGCACTCGAAAAATGGAAAATGGTTTTTTCGTCCAAAGAAAATGAAAACTTTCTTAGGCAACATTGTTTGCCATTCCAATATGCACCCTTGTGCATAATATGAGATCATTTGAACAAACTATGCCATGAATATGGCCATAAGATTGATCATCTGGCTTGAAAGCCATGAATCTTCACCCATGATAGCTCATTTCTAAGAACACTTTTTTAAAATAATCATCGTATTACAAGTTTATTATTTTTCCTGATAACTTTGCCACATATAATGACACAATGTGAAGGTTTTCCAATTATTTGATTTTTTTTGAATTTTCTATGCCCGTTTGAAAATGCGGTCAAAACGGCGGGCATGGCTGTTCCTAGCTAGTGGTTGAATCTTGGAAAACTTTTGATATTTCTCTGATTAAATAGATACTTTTGTACCTAAAAATAATTTTTGGCAAAAATAAATAGCAAACTATGAGGCAGTCCCGGTTCAAATTTTATCCGCTTCGAGCTGAATCGACAGAAATTTGTCTTTTTCACAAGAGGTGGATCAAAACTTTTGACACCCAACCATTTGGTCAATTATGCATTAAATATGGCCTAGTATTTTATAAAATTGATTTGGTCTATTTTTGCAACAAATATTTGGTATGTCCTTCACAAAAACTCAAAACTTACTTGGTGATAAGTTTGATCATTTGGCTTCAAGCCGGCCTCACTCTCCCCCTCATCCTCTCCCGCTCACGCACGCTCAAGCTGCTGCCGCCCACATGTGCTATGATTGTGAATTATAAAATTGATGTGCTCCAAATTTGCCATAAATATTTTCTAGGTTCTTTATAAAAATATCATTTTGGACACTCAAAAAATGATTCTCTTACAAAAAAACTCATATCTTAGAACACTTTTTTAATGATATTTACATTATTCAAAGTTTTTTATTTTTACTCAAAAGTAGGTCACACTTGGTGACACAATGCGAAGGTTTTTGATTTCTATTTATTTTTACAAATTTCTTAGGTCGTCAAATAACAAAGATAATTCAAAATCTTATTTTCAATCGATTATGACCAATTTAAATCGTCTTAACATCCTCAAAGGGAAGACTGCGTTCTGATTGGTCTAAAATCCTGAATTTTTTATTAATAGTAAATGATAATTCTGTAATTCCAAAACTGGTAAAGGGCTGGTGACAATTATAAAAATAGGAAGGACGCCAGGAATAATAGCGTCCAGGATGGACTCTATTGCTAACTGCGTCCAGGTCTGGACGCTAGTACGGATGGCGTCCAGTCATTGCCCTTTCATTGGTGCTCTGATTAGGCTCAACCGAGTCATTTTACTTTGATAGATATAGATTTCATGACCTATATACTCTAATACACCTGCAGCCATCGCTTCTTACCTTGCTAGGTGGTAAGCAAGCTTTAGCACGGACATCATCAATCATCACAGGAGCAACATCATCTCACTAGCTGCTTGTCATTAGGATCATTCGCTCATCATTAGGATCATCCACTAGACCTATGGTTGGAGCATGTGAGTTGTTCCATGGTCTTCTTTGTCTGGTCTTGTGTATAATTTATTCAATGGTTACAAACGTACATTATATATTTGGCTAGGTTGTTACTTTTAGGCAATACAATTGGTAACTGGCTAGTTTATGATAATATATAAGTTGATCTTGAGTCGGCTGTCGTGCTTTTGCCTCTACGTGTCAGTGCACCACTACCAGCACTTCTGAAAGCATGGTGTGCCGGTGTCGTAGCCCAACGTGTACCTGCTGCATGGGTGGCACCTCAACCTCGATAGGGTTCTGGTGCCGACCGTGCCGGACTCAGGCCGCACGCAGCTGATGGAGATCCACCATCGTCGTGTCTACTCTCGGACGACCTTTGCCGCAACCCGGCGTCCACAATGGATTCGCCGAACTAGGACGCGTAGTTCGCCACTGAGCACGACCAACATTGTCGGTCGTGCTACAAGGATGCATCCTGTGCACCATCCACCATCACCGTCGGTCATGGTGAAGGGGGGAGGATTAGGAGGCCTACATTGTGGCCCTCGAGGAGGCCACAAGGAGGTCCATTGAGGAGGCCGAGCGCAAGGAGCTCACCAAGTGGCCTAGCCTTGCACACGCACTGGTTGAATCGGCGGCTAGAGTGGAGGCTAACATGCCCCCACCGCCCCTAGAACTGCTTACGCCCAAGCCTATGGAGGAGGAGACATAGCCACGGCTTGGGCAATCATGGCCGTGGACGAACACATTGCCATCGTATATCGTGCATGCCCATGTGGATGGGCACAATAGACGAGGAGGCCGAGTGGTAGGCTGTAGAGCAGGCGATGAAGGCCGAGCGGCAGAAGAAGCATCAACTGGTGGTGCAGCAAGTGGCTACGTTGCCAGCCATCCAGCAGGCGTTCCCGTGGATGGAGACGCCAGTCTACGTCGACCTGGCCAAGGAGGAGGAAGAAAATGACGATGATCTACTGCCCGCCGCTAACTGTTTCTTTTATCTTTTCATTTAATATATTTTTTAGTTTTAATTAATGTAAATTGGATTCGGCTGCCTGTTTTGTAAAAAAATCGAAATACAGCGAAAATGTGAAATATGTTTGTCCGAGCATCTTCGGACCGGCGGACAAAAACGAAAATTGACGTCCGGTTGACCGATCCAAATGAACAAAAAACAAACAAAATCTGTATCAGTTTAGGTTGCCGCGTTGGAGTTGCCCTTAGGTCGGACGAAGGCGAGGACTTTTCTAGGCTAGGTTGAACCAAGCACTGGACGCTGCTAAGAATAGCGTCCAGGTGTGGACGTGGTTTGCAACAGCGACCAGGTCTGGACGCTACTATTGATGGCGTCCTTCATATTTCTTAAAATTCTAACTTATCATTACTAGTTTCGGAATTACAGCATTATTATTTATTATTAATAAAAAAATCGGTCTAAAATCATCTCAAGCGGATCATGGATTAAGCACCGTCGGATGCGCCCAGATCCAATGGCAGCCCACACCCCCCTCGTCGCTCTCACCCCCTCCCAAATCCCTCTCATCCTCGTCCACCCATGAAACCCTAGCCCCCTTCTCCCAATCGCCACTGCCACTCCCTTTTCCCCAGCGCCTCCGCCGCCGTCCTTCCCCTCTCCGCCTCGCCTCTGTCTCCCACCATGCCGCACGTTGCACGGCGGAGAAGGGCAGGCGAGTCGCCCTCGCCGTCCCCTCACCCCCGTGTTGGTCCCCTCTGAACCTCTACCCAACCAAACTGCCGAGGAGGAAGGAAGGAAGGGAGGAGAAAACCTAACCCTAGCTAGCGAGAGGGAAAGCGGGCATGGATCCGTCGAAGCTAGGCGAGCTGCGGTCGTTTGTGGAGGCGTGCAGGAAGGACCCAGCCCTCGTCTTCTTCCACGACTATGTCACCTCCCTCGGCGCCACCCTCCCCGCCGCCGCCGCCGCATCCTCCAAGCCCTAGCCCGCGCCGAAGGTCCGATCCGCTGTCCCTCCCCTTCCCCTTCCCCGGCCCCGATCCTCTCTCTACTTCCTTGTCTGATCCCCTTTTTTGGTTTGGATTTGAACCGGCAGGCGACCTACATGGATGACATCGACGATGATGACAAGGAAGAGGAGGAGGACGACCAGGACATGCGCGACCCCACCCCCGAGCCCGACGAGCTTGACGAGGAGATCGTCGAGTCCGACCTCGAGCTCGACCACGACGGTGTCGTCCAGCCCGACCACGACGACGCGCCACAGAAGGTCGTTCCCCTGCTCCCTCCTCTGCCTTCCCTTCCATGGTGGTATACTGCCTTACCACCGAACAAGATGCTCTGTTATTTATATCATCAATGATCTGCTCTACCATAGCTCCTACGAACTAGTCGTATTACTATGCTCTTGTTCTTGGCCCCGTAGAGGGATCACAGTGGGCTGACCGGATGAAAGAAATGTGCCAACTTCGCCTGGCAAAATCTTGCTGCCTTGCACTGGATGGCTAGATTGTTAGCTTATAGCCCAGGATTTTGCTGTTTTCTTCTTTTATTTGTCACGCTCCACTGCTCTATTCTAGGCTAGAAGAGAGTGGTTTGCTTTTGTTTCACCAAATCCTCTCTAGCCTTTTTGATGGTTTATGATGGATGGCTTCAAATTGATGCGTGCATGAGTTTATTACTGTATCTAGTAACATGTGTTTGTTTTGTGCACTTGCTGAATGTTCAAGGGGACCTGTAGCTTGTGTCTGACAGCAAGTGGCAATCTTGAAACTGAAACTTGTTTGTAGTGGACCTGTAGCTTGTGTCTGACAGCAAGTGCCAAACTTGAAACTGAAACTTGTTTGTAGTGGACCTGGAGCTCGTCTACCTGGTAAAGTCATAAACAGACATTCAGATTCAGGGCCATCTCTCTCTGCCTCTCTGTAAAAAAGGGTTAACTGACGTTTCTTCAGAGTTACAGCTGGTTGATTGATTTGGTTCCTTTAGCTCATCAGCCGTCCTTTGGTTCAGAGCAGTTTCTAGTTGACTTCATTGATGGATTGATCCTCTGCTCTGCTTGTAGGGTGACCGGGTGATTGACGCTGAGGCTACCATGGTGCTCGTGGTGCCCGACGCCTGCCGCGGTGCGCTCATCTGCAAAGGAGGGAGTTCATCAAGTATGATTACTTACTTACACTGCCTTCGCGTTCTCATGCCCAATATTGTTGTGCTTGCTTGCTGTGCTTGCAATGAACCATGTGGTATATGCTCTCCACTCCATGTGCTATGCACTCCTGAACAAGTTAATGTTGTACTGCGACGGAATAGATGGTTCATGTGTACTGCGGTGTACTAGTTGAACTCTGCTGGCTGTAGTAGTCAAACTCTGCTCCTTCTAACTCATATCAATTTTGCAGGTGATCATTGGTGCCGCTGCTGCCACTGTGCCAGTCGGAGGTGCCGCTGCTACATTTGGCGGAGCTAGTGCTGGCGCTCCAAAGGGCAACCTTCATCAGACACTACGTACCTCATAACAATGCCTCAAAGTTCTGTGCCCCATCTCCCCTCTTTCTAAATTACTGAAATAAAAACATTGTAAATACCAGTAGTTCCAAATGCAGTTAAAATATAAAAAACATTGTGCATTAAATATGTTATGTGCCCCATCTCCCCCGTCGTGCATTAAATATGTTAACTGGCAGCATTATCTCCCATGATTTCTTGCTTGCTTGCTTACTCTATAACCTGTACTGCTAAAACATGTTATCCTACTCCATGATGCTATATCATTTGCAAATACTCCTGGACATCAGCTCCCATCATGTTGCATTAGCTATAATTTGTACTGCTAAAAGAGGAGTGTAAACTGGAGCAATTTTTTCAGCCATTATCTTTGTTTTCTTTTGGGCGGATGCTCTCCACTGGAGTAGAGCTGGGTACTGCATCTCTTTTTGCATTCCTTTTTCAGTCAGTGCTTGAACATTTTTTTAAAGATGAATTGGAAAACTTCTGGACAGAAGTACATGGAGTATAGTTGTAACTTCTTGCAGTATAGCTGTAGCAGTCCATTAGGAGTAGTTTTGCATCAGTAGCATTAGGAGTAACTTCTTGCAGAAAATCTTTGACACATATTGTCATGCATAAGTAGCATGTTTGCTTGTTTTGGAGCAGCGATTAAACTACTCCATGTCAAATAAACCTTGCTAGGTGAATCTTTTCCATTAATTAAATTTGTACTGCTTGGAGTAGCCTGCTTGGAGTACTTCTTTTCATGGAGCTGCTTGCAGTAATTTCTGATTTGCAGTCAGATTAGCTTGGAGCAGTAGCATTGCTTGCTCTGCTATTCTCTTCTCTTCTTTTAATTAAAATTAACTAAACCTTTTCCTTTAATAAAATTAGCTAAAACTTTCCCAGTTAATTAAAAATAACTGAAACTATTCCTTTAATGCTTGCATAAACTGTTTTAAAGATGAATTGGAGTACTCCTTTAATGAAGGTTTTGTGTAGTCTATTGCTTGCATCAGTACTTTTAAAAATAAATGAATTATTTCATTTAAGTGTACTCTGGACAGCAGTAGTATAGCACTTGCTGCTGCTGTTAAGCTTGCATCAGTACTGGTTGCAGTAGTATAGGACTTGGTTACTGCTGTTAAGTTTTTCTTTCTCTTCTCTCTTCTCTTCTCTTTGTCTGCTGGAGTAAACTTTTCCAGTATACTCCTAGGAGTAAACTTTCTGTGCTGGAGTAGGAATTGCTCTTAGGAGTAGCAGTAGTGATTTGTTTAACAGTAGCAACGACAGCAGTGCATATCAATTTATCATGATGACAACAGTAGTGCACACCAATTTGGAACTGATTTGTTGCTTCTCCCCTGCATATCAATTTATCATGATGACAACAGTAGTGCACACCAGTAAGTTAGTCTGATGCTAGACTAGACGCCTCTTTATGCAAGTTTATTGTCATGTATATTTATATGTATAAAGTCGAATCAAGTAGTAACATGTGAAAAACACTTGCACTGGTGTATGTAAGGAGTCAAGTACATGTTTGTTACAGCAGGGTAGAGTAGATGTTTGTGTTACCATCCAGTCCACTGACAACATGTTTCTGTTATTGTGGTGCTTGCTTAACTCACTGCCATCAACATTCTGTTATTTTTTTATCATCTGTCGAGAAACTATTGTGATGATTTGATGCCCATCTAGTGACTATTTATGTCTTTAGTGTCAATCGATGTTGCATAATCTGATTTGGACACCTAGGTTCTTGCATGGTTCTTAGATTAATTGTTCTGTTTTGTTGTTAGCAAATATTGCTTATATTAAGACTATAAACATGTGACTATTCCTCTCATTTACAGGAGTTCTGGGCTGAAGACATTCGAAGAAGCCCGAAGCCCCAGTCAACAACTTGCTTTATATATTACTGAATTTGTAATGCTAATATTCTTGAGAAATTTGATGTACTGCTGAACATGCTGGGAATTTGATGTATATTTGCTCGCTGAACTTGATGTATACTTGCTCGCTGAACTCAGAATATTACTTTTTATTCACTTGAAATTCATTTCTTGACTAAAAGTGGCCAGAAAAAGAAATAGATAGCCCAAAAGAAAAATGGCCGAAATGCCTATTGGACCAAATCTATTCGGGCTTTGAAAAAAGGCCTAAAATATATTGGTTGGAACAAAGGCTGAAATTTGAAAAGAAATGGACCGTTGAAAGGTCGGGGCCTAGAAAATATGGTCCAGGCCCAAAAAAGAAATGTACAACAAAAGACATCAGTCTAGAGAATCGAATTGTTGGGCCAGGCCCATGTAGCTAGCGAAAATTAACATAAAAAATAAATGTTAAAAAGGCTGAATTGTTGGGCTAGGCCCATGTAAAACACCTAATCGGACCGGGCTGAATCTTGTGCCACATCAACTTGCCACGCTGGATGCTTACGTGGCCTGGAGAGGTTGCTAGTGACCAAAATGTCACAGTGGACATATTTTGGTCATAAACGTTTGCGACCATTCCAGAAGAAAGGTCGCTATAGTCAGTTTACGACGCCCAGCTTTTGACCTTATGTTTTTGGTCACAAAAAGGTCATAAATGGAAATTTGTGACCATTCAGTGACCAATAGTGGTGGTCATAAGTTGACATATTTCTTGTAGTGATCACATGCAATCAATATAAGTGATATGATATGGCCATCATCATCTTGTGCTTGTGATCTCCATCTCCGAAGCACCGTCATGATCACCATCGTCACCGGCGCGACACCTTGATCTCCATCGTAGCATTGTTGTCGTCTCGCCAATCTTATGCTTCCACGACTATCGCTACCGCTTAGTGATAAAGTAAAGCATTACATCGCGATTGCATTGCATAAAATAAAGCGACAACCATATGGCTCCTGCCAGTTGCCGATAACTCGGTTACAAAACATGATCATCTCATACAATAAAATTTAGCATCATGTCTTGGCCATATCACATCACAACATGCCCTGCAAAAACAAGTTAGACGTCCTCTACTTTGTTGTTGCAAGTTTTACGTGGCTGCTACGGGCTTAAGCAAGAACCAATCTCACCTACGCATCAAAACCACAATGATAGTTTGTCAATTAGACTCCGTTTTAACCTTCGCAAGGACCGGGCGTAGCCACACTCGGTTCAACTAAAGTTGGAGAGACAGTCGCCCGCAAGCCACCTATGTGCAAAGCACGTCGGGAGGACCGGTCTCGTGTAAGCGTACGCGTAATGTCGGTCCGGGTCGTCTCATCCAACAATGCCGCCGAACCAAAGTATGACATGCTGGTAGGCAGTATGACTTATATCGCCCACAACTCACTTGTGTTCTACTCGTGCAAATAACATCAAACCATAAAACCTAGGCTCGGATGCCACTGTTGGGGAACGCAGTAATTTCAAAAAAATTCCTACGCACACGCAAGATCATGGTGATGCATAGCAACGAGAGGGGAGAGTGTTGTCTACGTACCCTTCGTAGATCGACAACGGAAGCGTTGACACAACGTAGAGGAAGTAGTCGTACGTCTTCACGATCCGACCGATCCAAGCACCGTTACTCCGGCACCTCCGAGTTCTTGGCACACGTTCAGCTCGATGACGCTCCCCGGGCTCCGATCCAGCAAAGCTTCGGGGAGGAGTTACGTCAGCATGACGACGTGGTGACGATCTTGATGTTCTACCGTCGCTGGGCTTCGCCTAAGCACCGCTACAATATGACCGAGGTGGAATATGGTGGAAGGGGGCACCGCACACGACTAAGGAACGATCACGTGGATCAACTTGTGTGTCTATGGGGTGCCCCCTGCCTCAGTATATAAAGGATGGAGGAGGATGAGGAGGAGGCCGGCCAAGGCTATTGGTGCGGCCAGGATGGGAGTCCTACTAGGACTCCAAGTCCTAGTAGGAGTCCATCAAGAGGGGAGGAAGGGAGAAGGAAGTGGAGGCGAAGGAGAGGTGGCCGAACCCCTTTTCCCTAGTCCAATTCGGACCAAAGGGGAGGGGGGGCGCAGCAGCCCCTTGGCCCTTTTTCCTCTTCCCACTAAAGCCCATCAAGGCCCATTGCTTCTCCCGTAACTACCCGGTACTCCGACAATCGGAGTGACAAATCCTAATCTCGAAATATGCCAACCCAACAAGTACCTTTGGAGACACCTGTAGAGCACCTTTATAATCACCCAGTTACGTTGTGACGTTTGGTAGCACCCAAAATGTTCCTCCGGCAAACGGGAGTTGCATAATCTCATAGTCATAGGAACATGTATAAGTCATGAAGAAAGCAATAGCAACATACTAAACGATCGGGTGCTAAGCTAATGGAATGAGTCATGTCAAACAGATCATTCAACTAATGATGTGATCTCGTTAATCAAATAACAACTCTTTTGTCCATGGTTAGGAAAGATAACCATCTTTGATTAACGAGCTAGTCAAGTAGAGGCGTACTAGTGACACTCTGTTTGTCTATGTATTAACACATGTATTATGTTTCCGGTTAATACAATTCTAGCATGAATAATAAACATTTATCATGATATAAGGAAATAAATAATAACTTTATTATTGCCTCTAGGGCATATTTCCTTCACCCCCTTCCTTCCTTCTCCTTTTCCCTTCCTCTTTTCCTATTCCATATGGGAGGTGGAATCCTACCAAGACTAGGGAGTCCTAGTAGGACTCCACACTTGGCGCACCCCCTCCTAGGGCCGGCCTCCTCCTCCCTTGCTCCTTTATATACGGGTGCAGGGGGGCACCCCAAAGACACACAAGTTGATCAAGTTGATCGTCTCTTAGCCGTGTGCGGTGCCCCCCTCCACCATAGTCCAACTCAATAATACTGTAGCGGTGCTTAGGTGAAGCCCTGCGTCGGTAGAACATCAACATCGTCACCACGCCGTCGTGCTGACGAAACTCTCCCTCAACACTTGGCTGGATCGGAGTTCGAGGGACGTCATCGAGTTGAACGTGTGCAGAACTCGGAGGTGCCGTACGTTCGGTACTTGGATCGATCGGATCGGGAAGACGTACGACTACTTCCTTTATGTTGTGTCAACACTTTCGTTGCCGGTCTATGAGGGTACGTAGACAACACTCTCCCCTCTCGTTGCTATGCATCACCATGATCTTGCGTGTGCGTAGGAATTTTTTTGAAATTACTACGTTTCCCAACAGTAACTAGGTGAGCGGCGGCGGACGGGATCTGCCCATACTGCGGTAGCGAGCAGGTGGCGTAGGCCCTACCACACCGGAGCTTGGTCAGAGAGAACGGATCAGTGACCAACGGTGAGAGAGAGAGGCCACCGCCGCCTTGTGTGAGATACTCTGAAGAGAGACAAACCCAGGCAGGCAGGCTCCATTGTATATATTGGAGCAGACTACCTTTTTCTCCATAAAAATCGTTTTATATTATGTGTACGTGCCATTGAGTGATATAACTTTATTTAAAAATAACGCGCCAACGCATCAAGTCGAACTTTGTTTCGTGCACGCGTGGTACACGACCTCCATAGGTGAACAACCGCTACACGCATTCAAATTAGCACGTGGGCTGCCATTTTGTACAGAAATGAGCTCCACCGTGTACCAGCGCGGGTGTGGCTAGGCACGAAGCGTGAGTACATGCACCTATTCTCTTTGTGTACGTACACCACCTATGTGGGGTTGTGTGAGAAAGATACAAACGTGGAGAGATATAGTGTGTGGGTTCATGAGTGTTTGGGGGGGGGGGTTGAGAAATAGACAAGCAATATATGTGGATAATATTTCAATCAAAAAATGTAACATATGCAATGTGTGTGAAATAGAGTCCTGGATATATCATATATATAGAGGGGGCAATCCACGAGATGCTTGCAATAAGAGTTGTATATGATGCAACCAGAAGGTTTTGTCAATCCTAAAGGTACTAACAAAATATGCAAGCTCCAGCGATCCATCTATGGACTGGTGCAAGCATCTCGGAGTTGGAATATATGCTTTGATATGTTAATCAAAGCATATAGTTTTATACAGACTTGCGGTGAAGCCTGTATTTACAAGAAAGTGAGTGGGAGCATTACAACATTTCTGATAAGTATATGTGTATGACATATTGTTGATCGGAAATAATGTAGAATTATTCTGCAAAGCATAAAGGAGTGTTTGAAAGGAGTTTTTCAAAGAAAGACCTCGGTGAAGCTGCTTACATATTGAGCATCAAGATCTATAGAGATAGATCAAGACGCTTGATAAGTTTTCAATGAGTACATACCTTGACAAGTTTTTGAAGTAGTTCAAAATGGAATAGGCAAAGAAAGAGTTCTTGCCTGTGTTACAAGGTGTGAAATTGAGTAAGACTCAAAACTCGACCACGGCAGAAGATAGAGAGAGAATGAAAGTCATTCCCTATGCCTCAGCCATAGGTTCTATAAAGTATGCCATGCTGTGTACTAGACCTATTGTATACCCTGCCCTGAGTTTGGCAAGGGAGTACAATAGTGATCTAGGAGTAGATCACTGGACATTGGTCAAAATTATCCTTAGTGGAATAAGGATATGTTTCTCGATTATGGAGGTGACAAAAGGTTCGTCGTAAAGGGTTACGTCGATGCAAGTTTTGACACTAATCCAGATGACTCTAAGTCTCAATCTGGATAAATATTAAAAGTGGGAGAAATTAGCTAGAGTAGCTCTGTGCAGAGCATTGTTGACATAGAAATTTGTAAAATATGTACGGATCTGAATATGGCAGCCACGTTGACTAAACTTCTCTCGCAAGCAAAACATGATCACGCCTTAGTACTCTTTGGGTGTTAATCACATAGCGATGTGAACTAGATTATTGACTCTAGTAAACCCTTTGGGTGTTGGTCACATGTTGATGTGAACTATGGGTGTTAATCACATGGTGATGTGAACTATTGGTATTAAATCACATGGTGATATGAAATAGATTATTGACTCTAGTGCAAGTGGGAGACTGAAGGAAATATGCCCTAGAGGCAATGATAAAGTTATTATTTATTTCCTTATATCATGATAAATGTTTATTATTCATGCTAGAATTGTATTAACCAGAAACATAATACATGTGTGAATACATAGACAAACAGAGTGTCACTAGTATGCCTCTACTTGACTAGCTCATTGATCAAAGATGGTTATGTTTCCTAACCATATACATGAGTTGTCATTTGATTAATGGGATCCCATCATTAGGAGAATGATGTGATTGACTTGACCCATTCCGTTAGCATATCACTTGATCGTTTAGTTTGTTGCTATTGCTTTCTTCATGACATATACATGTTCCTATGACTATGAGATTATGCAACTCCCATTTACCAGAGGAACACTTTGTGTGATACCAAACGTCACAACGTAACTGGGTGACTATAAAGGTGCTCTACAGGTGTCTCCAAAGGTACTTGTTGGGTTGGCGTATTTCGAGATTAGGATTTGTCACTCCGATTATCGGAGAGGTATCTCTGGGCCCTCTCGGTAATGCACATCACCTAAGCCTTGCAAGCATTGCAACTAATGAGTTAGTTGCGAGATGATGTATTACGGAACGAGTAAAGAGACTTGTAACGAGATTGAACTCGGTATTGAGATGCCGACGATCGAATCTCGGGCAAGTAACATACCGATGACAAAGGGAACAACGTATGTTGTTATGCGGTCTGACCGATAAAGATCTTCGTAGAATATGTGGGAGGCAATATGAGCATCCAGGTTCCGCTATTGGTTATTGACCGGAGACGTGTCTCGGTCATGTCTACATTGTTCTCGAACCCGTAGGGTCCGCACGCTTAAGGTTTCGATGATAGTTATATTATGAGTTTATGAGTTTTGATGTACCGAAGGAGTTCGTAGTCCCGGATGAGATCGGGGACATGACGAGGAGTCTCGAAATGGTCGAGACATAAAGATCGATATATTGGACGACTATATTCGGACATCGGAAAGGTTCTGAGTGATTCGGGTATTTTTCGGAGTACCGAAGAGTTACGGGAATACGTATTGGGCCTTATTGGGCCATACGGGAAAGAAGGAAAAGGGCCTCAAGGGTGGCCGCACCCCTCCCCTTGGTCTGGTCCGAATTGGACTAGGGAAGGGGGGCGCCCCCTTCCTTCCTTCTCCTTTTCCCTTCCTCTTTTCCTATTCCATATGGGAGGTGGAATCCTACTAGGACTAGGTAGTCCTAGTAGGACTCCACACTTGGCGCGCCCCCTCCTAGGGCCGGCCTCCTCCTCCCTTGCTCCTTTATATACGGGTGCAGGGGGGAACCCCAAAGACACACAAGTTGATCAAGTTGATCGTCTCTTAGTCGTGTGCGGTGCCCCCCTCCACCATAGTCCAACTCAATAATACTGTAGCGGTGCTTAGGCGAAGCCCTGCGTCAGTAGAACATCAACATCGTCACCACGCCGTCATGCTGACGAAACTCTCCCTCAACACTCGGCTAGATCGGAGTTCGAGGGACGTCATCGAGTTGAACGTGTGCAGAACTCGGAGGTGCCGTACGTTCGGTACTTGGATCGGTCGGATCGGGAAGACGTACGACTACTTCCTCTACGTTGTGTCAACACTTCCGTTGCCGGTCTACGAGGGTACGTAGACAACACTCTCCCCTCTCGTTGCTATGCATCACCATGATCTTGTGTGTGCGTAGGAATTTTTTTGAAATTACTACGTTTCCCAACAGTAACTAGGTGAGCGGCGGCGGACGGGATCTGCCCATACTGCGGCAGCGAGCAGGTGGCGTAGGCCCTACCACACCGGAGCTTGGTCAGAGAGAACGGATCAGTGACCAACGGTGAGAGAGAGAGGCCACCGCCGCCTTGTGTGAGATACTCTGAAGAGAGACAAACCCAGGCAGGCAGGCTCCATTATATATATTGGAGCAGACTACCTTTTTCTCCATAAAAATCGTTTTATATTATGTGTATGTGCCATTGAGCGATATAACTTTATTTAAAAATAACGCGCCAACGCATCAAGTCGAACTTTGTTTCGTGCACGCGTGGTACACGACCTCCATAGGTGAACAACCGCTACACGCATTCAAATTAGCACGTGGGCTGCCATTTTGTACAGAAATGAGCTCCACCGTGTACCAGCGCGGGTGTGGCTAGGCACGAAGTGTGAGTACATGCACCTATTCTCTTTGTGTACGTACACCACCTATGTGGGGTTGTGTGAGAAAGATACAAACATGGAGAGATATAGTGTGTGGGTTCGTGAGTGTTTGGGGGGGGGGGTTGAGAAATAGACAAGCAATATATGTGGATAATATTTCAATCAAAAAATGTAACATATGCAATGTGTGTGAAATAGAGTCCTGGATATATCATATATATAGAGGGGGCGATCCACGAGAAGAGAGTGGAGGTATCATCGGCTTGAGGTATCCATAGAATGGAAGAGAGGGATGATGTGTGTGAGTGTGTGCGCGCGCGCGTGATCGATAAAGAGTGCCATTGAATTTCTGTGTGCCCACGTCAAAGATATAGGGTGGCTGGCCTACTGGAACGTGAGAGGGGACATGTGCAGTTTGTCTTTGTGGCATGGATACCTACCTACAACGGTCGACTATCGGTGTGTGGTGGTGGGGGAGACCTAATTAACTATAGAGGTACAATGACTGGTATATGTGTGGAGGAGGAGAGAGGCCTACCTTATGTATTGAGGGAGATCGATCGGCCATATGTGTAGGAGAGGAATAAGGTTGGGAGAGAGACAGAACTAGAGTGTTGGAGGGGGTGGTGGTGGAGTTGCTTCTAACAAATGGTGGGAGAGGCTTGCTAGACAAACGGGGGGCACGCCTGCAATATCAATAAGAGAGGGGATGGCTGCCTATCTGTGCACGTGCATGCGAGACACGGGTCAGGAGGCATGCACGAATGATGAGGGGATGATATGGCTGTGGTAAGCAGACGTAACTACATAGCAAGATCAATCGTCCTTTGTCAGAGAAAGGAGAGACATAACTTGTGAGGTACGTCGATCGATGGGTGGGGGTAAATAGTTAAAGTCGACCTAGGTATATGTAGGGAGATCGATCAGTATACATGCATGTATGTGTTAGAAGCAAATGAGGCCCTGGGAGAAGGATATAGAGAGAGGGCTGCATCTAGGAGGTGGTACGAGAGGCATACTATATCGAGGGGGAAGGAGTGTGCGAGTACGAGATCGATGAAAAGAGGGGTGGGAGTGAGGCATGGACGGTGAGAAGAGAATAGGGAAATCTTGTGTTTTTGGTAGGCACACCTGGCTAGAGAGGCATATCGATTGATGTGTGCCGCAAAGGAGCTGGGAGGCCTACACACACCGTGGGTGAACGACCTAAAGTGAACAAACGAATTTGCGCGAAGGAGCTAGAGAATGCTGAGGGAGGGTGAGAGGGATGTGGGCGTGTGCATGCACGAGAGAAAGTTAGCTATAGCTACAAAGATAAGAGGATTGTGTGAGTGTAAAAGACGAATAGAGATCATAATTCATTATAAAAAGTGAATTCACATATTTGAAGAATTTATCATAGTGTTTTAAACCGACGCATGCGTGAATATATATATATATATAGGTAAATTGTGTGGGGCACCTAGACCCATTACGGCAAGTCATATCCATTAGTGCATGCTATACAATCCATGTAATAATAGCTTTCCATATTCTGTTTGCATGCATTATTACCATAATGGTCTACGATTGCTTTCCAAAAAAATAGTATTCTATTTATTTGCTAGCAATAGTTCCTTTTCCAAAACAAAATTGTATGGTGTTTCTTCTATACTAATGCATGCTAGTGTCGGTTCTACAAAAAAGATGGTGTGTCTACGTTTATACACAAGATATATTTAATTTTAAGGTATCTGAACTTTTAAGAAAAATTAAGGCCGGTCTGAAACTTTTAACGACTAATTTATCTATATAATTTAATGTGACCAAATAATATATATGTAGTACGAGCCTTTCCTACTATTTCAATGGTCAAAAAAATATAATACGTCGTCCTAGTTATCTTTCTTACTTTTAGGTATGTAGAAAGCATGTGCGTACCGAGAACCAATAGTTTTGCTCGTACATATACCTAAGATATTGTACACATATACTTTTTTAATAAGGTGAATCATGTTGTACAGTGATTACTCAACAGGTATTGGGTTCCTGTATTTTGGGCGGTGTCATATATACACATCAAATGTATGATACCCGATATATCGTATGACTAATGTATGATACCCCATATATCATATGACTAATGTATGATACCCATGGTTTCATATACCCAATGATGATAAGAGTACAACAGACCTCCTATTCGGTATACGTTGGGTATACCCATGGTATCATATACCTAATGTACTTTATCCCTAATGTCCACAAAAAATATGTATACTCATTTGGTATATCTATATACCTATTGAGTATACCAATGGTATCGTATAACCAATGGATATTCTTGTGTATTTTTTAAATGATTTAATTTTCAAGGTATCTAACATTTAAAGAAAATTAAGGTTGGGTTGCACTTTCTGACAATTAATTTCCCTATACAAATTAACGTGGACAAATAATATAATATGCCATCCTAGTTATTTTTTTGTGTTTTAGGTTTGTACAAAACATGTTGATGCCGATGGCCAATTTTTTCATTCGTACATATACCTAAGATATCGTATCCATATACTTTTTCTAGTACACTTATATTCCTTGGAGATGTACACAAAACTGATATACTTTTGCATGGGGATATACCAGAAAATGATAGACCCTTTGGTGATACATGTATACTCGATCGAGACATACCTAAAAGTGATACTAGAGACATACCCAAAAAAATGTATACCCCAAGAATATAAGTAAATGTGACATACTCGGAAATTATATACCCAAAATCCATATACTCGCATGTGATGTACCCCAGATTAAGTACAAACTATCGGTCGAGAATACATCAAAGGTAGGTATATACCCAAAACATTAGTACGTGCATTTATATAATATGCATAAGGACGCACATGCAAGCCGCATAAAAATACTAAGTTTGTACGTATATACCTTCATAGGAGTTTCTGTTATACGTCCAATGAAATAAATTAAGAAGAAATTGCATTTATCACTTTCCTATTCAACGCATGTTATTAATACACATAAATCATACATTTATTGGTACTTGCTAATTACTTCCATAAAGCATATATGGAAGTCGCTTAATATACTCGCACCCATTACTATCTACATGCATCTATCTAAGATCTGACGGTCACGAGGTAAGGAGCCTGGGCACCTAGGTGTCCCAAACTGTTGTCCCAAAGTGTTACTATTCATCACCCAGGGTGCAGAATAGGTTATTCTTCACCCGAGGTAATCTTACGATCATTTCATAATTAAATTACGTTTCGAATTCAAATAGTTACATTCATATTGATTCAATACGTAAAATTTGACATAAGAAAAATAAAAATATAGGTCATAAGACAAGAAAATTTGCAGTTTATGTGTATTTTAGACTATGTTTTTACGTTCGTAATTTTACATAACATAAAATATTTTTTACGGCGATTATATATTTTCTTACGGTCCTTTTTGCATCGGAAATAAGACAAAACTTACGGAACGTAAAATTACGGTGCATTGATGGTAAAATAGAGGGGGTGAAGAATAACTATTCCTCACCCAGGGTGACGAATAGCGCGACCCTATATATATATATATATATATATATATATATATATATATATATATATATATATATATATAACGGTGATACGCATGGTGTGGTTATGAACATGGTATACTACATATAATATATTTTATCTCTACTCTTATAAAAAACAGAGCTGTTGATGATGGTGTGCCTGCCATCCTGCAATATAGGCCGTCCGATTTATATTTGACGGATAGGAAGGAAACTATGACAATTTTGAAAAAAGATACCCACACCCCTCTCCATATTTGTAAATAAGGCCTCCCCTCGATTATCTTGATGTTCCGTGGAACGCATGGGCATCTTGCTAGTACTACATATAATATATAGAACATTCATTATAATTTGGGCTAATGTGTGGATTTTGCAGCTCAGGGCTCAATACTTGTCATAATGTAGGGGGCGGGGCACTATACTTTCTGTGATAAACATGGTGTACGTATGGAACATGGTTTAGATTATGAATATATAGTTAGTACATCAAATGTACTATTATTTGGAATCAACATCAAGTGTATTCAAAAAATTGAATTCGAATTCATATAGTACACATAGTTCATATCTATCTCTATAGTAATCATGTGGCGTGTTGTTAAGGTAATACACGAATGATGGTTGAAGTTGGCAACAATCATGATTGTAGATTCTTATCGAAATAGATAAACGAATTCAAATTTAGTTCGAATTGCAGCGGTAATATAGACATTTGGAATGCACTAAAATGTTGGTATGAGTAGGTTACATGCATTATATACAACCAGCAAAAAAAATTAATTGGACATAACATGGATTCATACTCCCTTCTTCCATTTATATAGGGCCTAAGGCACTTTTTAAGACCGCCTTTGACTATTGACAAGATTAATAGTACATGACGTGCACAATGTGAAAATTATATCATTGAAAGCTCCTTTCACACACGAATTTAACGGAATGCTTTGTGTAAGTTGCATGTCATATATCATTGCTCTAATTTGGTCAAAGTTAGCCTTGAAAAACGCATTAGGCCCTATATAGATGGAAGGAGGGAGTAGCTTTGAATAGCATTCGTATAGTAAAACGGGACAAGACTCTCTCTTTGTGTGGTGTGAATAGTTTTATCTTTTCGTTTTTCTTGTTGAGGGAAGTGCAAATTGATTTGGTACGTACAAGTACAATATTACACGTTAGGCTTGTCCCTAAAATTCAACTCGCACCTTGTTATATCCCGAAAATTCAGATATCGTGCTCCCAAAAGTGGCGCCTTCACAACCCGCGCCTTGCTATCCTGAAATTACAACGCGCGCGAAAACTCCCTCCAGCTGCCAAATCCCGACATGTGAAATCCCCCTTCTAACCCTGAGCTGAAAGGGCTACTAGTTCAAATCGCTGGGGTACTTTAGTAACACACCCTACATTTTGGACAAGAGCGTCCCTAAGTCATGGTTCCCCCCTCCCATCGCCTCCTTTTCGCCATTCGAAATCCCAGGCCGCCATAACCTCTCCGCTCCAGCCGCGAAACCCCACCCTCCTCCATCCGCCACCTCACCACTGCCCAACCGGAGCCTCTTCCCCGATGACGTCGTCCACCGCAATAGCTCGAAGTCCCTCAACCACCTCCCTGGATGAGGATCCGTCGTCCATCTCGTCGTCCCGCCGGTTCGGCCGCCCCATCCTCCACCTCCAAGGAGCTGCTCCGACGATCGCCTCGTCTATCGCGGCTGCTCCATCCCCACAGCAACGCCTTAACCTACTCCACCGGAACCACAGCATCCTCACCGACTCCTCGGACGAAGCCAAGGCCTACTCGGCGCCACCAAAGAGGTTCTACACTCATCGCATCGCACCTTCTCCTTAACTCGGCCTCCTGGCGCCGACGGTGCTCCATCCCACACCCCCATGGAGCGGCTACCTCGAAGCCGGCGCCGCGAGCGACATCTCCATGGTTGCTCTTCCCCAATGCGAGGCCCCTTCAGCGGCAGCGTCCATACTAGCCGGATCTGCTGCTGCTGCTTTGGCTCTCGCTCGCATAGCTGTTGCTGCTCCGGCTCTCGCTCGCTCGCTCACGCTGCTGATGTTGCTCTCCCCCTCGCTCGTGCTGCTGCTCTTCTCTGATTTAGCTACACTTCATTCGACTGAATCGACTTTTAGGTTAGTCGATTTTCAGGGGGTGGGGGCTCGCCGGAGTTAAGGAAGAACAACCCGCAGCGGGGAGGGGGGCTCACCAAAGAGGTACCCCACTATCTATCTTAGAGTTCAGGGTGGGTGGCAGTTGTCACCAACAGTGGGGGCGCGGTGGCGTGGGGATCGCCAGAGCAAAAGCTCGGCGCGGGGGGGGGGGGGGGTAGAGGGCTGGTCGGGGCGGCGGCGGACCGGCAGTGGGGAGTTGTTTCGGGGCGCCGGCGGACCGATGGTGGGGAGTTGTTTCGAGGCGGTGAGGCGGCGGCGGACCGGCGGTGGGGAGTTGTTTCGGGGCAGCGAGGCGGCGCGGGGGGCGACAGTTCGACCGGTGGTGGCTGGTGGCTCACGGGGGTGCAGGTTGAAGATGAACTGCAGGCCCTCCCTAAACTACATGTCAAGTGCCTCTCTGCTACCATTGCGTTCAGCTTCGATAGTAACATTCAGATTCCATAGTAAATTTCAGTTTCAATAGTTAAGTTCAGAGTCAACAGTTTTTACCTCATCTATTTTAGTCATGTGGTTTTTGGTGATGTAAATTTTACATCTATAACTTTTTGGCAATGTATTTTACATCATCTATTGGAGATGCTATTAGAATCCCACTTGAGATTAACGATGTTTGTCTTGTGCTGCTTCAGCTTTGACGTCTTACGGCTCACCGGAACTGCTCCAACGACAGAACGATCCATCACAACAGAGCAGTACCCTGGACGCCGTCTACAGATTCCTCAGATCTTCCTACACACCTCCGACAGCCACCTCTGCCTCAACTTCTTCAGCGACCAACCCAATGATGCCGAGGTCGACAAGGCTACGGCAAAGAGGTTGTATACTTGTTGCATTAATTATTACTCTACATTCATGTCGATCCATGAGGGCTATTTTGGTTCAACGGAAAAAACATAGCAATAGGAAATTTTCCTATGGCACTCTACTATTCAATTATTCATGCATTTTGTTGAAAGGAATGGAGCAAAACATCCACCTGGACCTACTTTTCAAAATCCTATGCATGAAAACAAGACCAAGTGGATTAGTGGAAGAATAACATTCTAACTGTACACGCTTTCATATGGTTTCACTTTATTTTGGCCATGTTTCTTTGCATTCCTCTACTCCTCCAATTCCTGTGAACCAAACACCCAAGTTGATAGAAATCCAGTGTTCACAAATGCTCTGTTTCCCATGTGCATTCCTAACCTCCGGTGTTTTTCCTCCTATCCCCGTGTTTTTAGAATCATGCAAGCCAAATGAGCCCTTACAGAATTACTTCAGTTACAGGTAGGTGTCGAAGAAAACTTTGTGTGGTTTGTCCTGCTCCTGTCGCGATGTCGTCCACCTCACCTGAGCTGCTCCATCGACAGGAGCATCCACCAAACCAGACATCACGACTCCTGACCGTCTTTCGCCGCCTCAGATCTCCTCCTGTGCTGCCGGCGCCCACCTCAACGGCATCACCATCATCGACTCAGCAGATGAACCTAAGGAGTACACAGGTCCACAAGAGAGGTCGCACTCTTTTGTTTCTGCTTATGTTATGCATTGCTTAATACTACCTTCATGTTCTCCTCTTAGACTCCAAGTCAGGTCCAAATTGATGTTCAAACTTGAGTTCTAAATGAGTTGTGGGGCACATATCGAGGCAGCAATGAATAGTATATATGCCGCGCGATTTATCGTCATGGAAGTGGACACTTCCATGATGATAATTTTGGTAATGTCATGGAACACTTCTACGACAACACATGTATGACTATCTTGATTCTATCATAAAATTGTCATGGATGTACATGCATGACAGAAAACGTGACTGATACGTCCATTTTGCATCATGCTTTTATATTGATATTTATTGCATTATGGGTTGTTATTACACATTATGCCACAATACTTATGCCTATTCTCTCTTATTTTACAAGGTTTACATGAAGAGGGAGAATGCCGGCAGCTGGAATCCTGGGCTGGAAAAGGAGCAAATATTAGAGACCTATTCTGCACAACTCCAAAAGTCCTAAAACTTTACGGGAGCATGTTTTAGAATATATAAAAAATATTGGGAGAAAGAAGTACCAGAGGGGGTCCACCCACCATCCACGAGGGTGGGGGCGTGCCCTACTCCCCTGGGCGCGCCCCCTGCCTCGTGGGCCCCCTGGCAGCCCTCTAATGCCCATCTTTGGCTATATGGAGTCTTTCGTCTAGGAAAAAATCATAAGCTAGCCCACGGGGCGAAACTCTGCCGCCATGAGGCAGAACCTTGGCGGAACCAATCTAGGGCTCCGGCGGAGCTGTTCTACCAGGGAAACTTCCCTCCGGGAGGGGGAAATCATCACCATCGATCCTCTCATCGGGAGGTGGTCAATCTCCATCAACATCTTCACCAACACCATCTCATCTCAATCCCTAGTTCATCTCTTGTATCCAATCTTTGTCCCAAAGCCTCAGATTGGTACCTCTGGGTTGCTAGTAGTGTTGATTACTCTTTGTAGTTGATGCTAGTTGGTTTATTTGATGGAAGATCATATGTTCAGATCCTTTATGCATATTAATACCCCTCTGATTATTAACATGAATATGATTTGTGAGTAGTTATGTTTGTTCCTGAGGACATGGGAGAAGTCTTGCTATAAGTAGTCATGTGAATTTGGTATTCGTTCGATATTTTGATGAGATGTATGTTCTCTTTCCTCTAGTAGTGTCATGTGAATGTCGACTACATGAAACTTCACCATTGTTTGGGCCTAGGGGAAGGCATTTGGAAGTAATAAGTAGATGATGGGTTGCTAGAGTGACAGAAGCTTAAACCCTAGTTTATGAGTTGCTTCGTAAGGGGCTGATTTGGATCCATATGTTTCATGCTATGTTTAGGTTTAAGTTAATACTTATTTTGTAGTTGCGTATGCTTGCAATATGGGTTAATCATAAGTGGGATGCTTGTCCAAGGAAGGGCAGTACCCAAGCACCGGTCCACCCACATATCAAATTATCAAAGTACCAAACGTGAATCATATGAACGTGATGAAAACCAGCTTGACGATAATTCCCATGTGTCCTCGGGAGTGCTTTTCTTTATATAAGAGTTTTTCCAGGCTTGTCCTTTGCTACAAAAAGGATTGGGCCATATCAAATTATCAAATTACCTTATCACAAAACTATCTGTTACTGATAATTTCAGTGCTTGCAGAGAATACCTTACTGAAAACTGCTTATCATTTCCTTCTGCTCCTCGTTGGGTTCGACACTCTTACTTATCGAAAGGACTACGATAGATCCCCTATACTTGTGGGTCATCAAGACTCTTTTCTGGCGCCGTTGCCGGGGAGTGAAGCGCCTTTGGTAGGTGGAATTTGGTAAGGAAAAATTTATATAGTGTGCTGAAATTTACTGTCACTTGTTACTATGGAACATAATCCATCGAGGGGCTTGTTTGGGGTATCTTCACCCCGACCAGTAGAGCAAAGAGTTTCTCCTCAACCTACTGAACCTAATGAAAATGTTTACTTTGAAATTCCTTCGGGTATGATAGAGAAACTGCTAGCTAATCCTTTTACAGGAGATGGAACATTACATCCCGATTTGCACCTAATCTATGTGGATGAAGTTTGTGGATTATTTAAGCTTGCAGGTATGCCCGAGGATGTTATCAAGACGAAGGTCTTCCCTTTATCTTTGAAGGGAAAGGCATTGACATGGTTTAGGCTATGTGATGATATGGGATCATGGAACTACAACCGATTGAAATTGGAATTTCATCAAAAGTTTTATCCTATGCATCTTGTTAATCGTGATCATAATTATATATATAATTTTTGGCCTCGCGAAGGAGAAAACATCGCTCAAGCTTGGGGGAGGCTTAATTCAATGTTATATTCATGCCCCAATCATGAGCTCTCAAGAGAAATTATTATTCAAAAAATTTATTCTCGGCTTTCTCTCGATAATGGCTCCATGCTCGATACTTCTTGTACTGGCTCTTTTATGATGAAGACTATTGAATTCAAATGGGATTCATTGGAAAGAATTAAACGCAACTCTGAAGATTGGGATCTAGACGAAGGTAAGGAGTCAGGTATAACACCTAAGTTTGATTGTGTTAAATCTTTTATGGATACCGATGCCTTCCGTGAATTTGGAGTTTCTGTGAATCCTTTGCATCCTTTGCTACTTTCTGAGATAGTAGCTTCTTTCTGTGAATCCTTTGCTACTCATGTTGATCTCCCTAAGGAGAAGTGGTTTAAATATAATCCTCCCATTGAAGTAAAAGTATTTGCACCTATTAAAGTTGAAGAAAAGACTATCACTTATAATGATCATGTTGTTCCTACTGCTTATATTGAGAAACCACCTTTCCCTGTTAGAATAAAGAATCATGCTAAAGCTTCAACTGTGGTTCATAAGAGTAATACTAGAACACCTACTCCCTCTGAGCAAATTAAAGTTGAAGCTAGTGTTGCTATGGTTAAAGATCTCTTGGCCGATAATATTGATGGGCATGTTATTTACTTTTGTGATGAAGCTGCTAGAATTGCTAGACCCGATACTAAAAGTAAACATAGACCTGTTGTAGGCATGCCTATTATTTCTGTTAAAATAGGAGATCATTGCTATCATGGCTTATGTGATATGGGTGCTAGTGCAAGTGCAATACCTCATTCCTTATATAAAGAAATTATGCATGACATTGCACCTGCTGAAATAGAGGAAATTGATGTTACAATTAAGCTTGCCAATAGAGACACTATTTCACCAGTTGGGATTGTTAGAGATGTTGAAGTCTTGTGTGGGAAAGTTAAGTATCCTACTGATTTTCCTGTTCTTGGTTCCCCACAAGATAAATTTTGTCCCATTATATTTGGTAGACCCTTCTTGAATACTGTTAATGCTAAGATAGACTGCAATAAGGATATTGTTTCTGTTGGTTTAGGGGATATATCTCATGAGTTTAATTTTGCTAAATTTCGTAGACAACCCCATGATAAAGAATTGCCTAGTAAAGATGAAATTATTGGTCTTGCTTTTATTGCCGTTCCTCCTAGTGATCCTTTAGAACAATATTTGCTAGACCATGAGAATGATATGTTTATGAATGAAAGAAGGGAAATAGATGAAGTATTCTTTAAACAAGGACCTATTTTTAAACACAACTTGCCTGTTGAAATCCTAGGGGATCCTCCTCCACCCAAGGGTGATCCCGTGTTTGAGCTTAAACCTTTACCAGATACTCTTAAATATGCTTATCTTGATGAGAAAGAGATATATCATGTTATTATTAGTGCTAACCTTTCAAAGAAAGAAGAAAAGAAATTGTTGAAAACTCTAAAGAAGCACCATGCTGCTACGGGATATACTCTTGATGATCTTAAGGGTATTAATCCTACTCTATGCCAGCACAAAATAAAATTGGAGAAAGACGCGAAACCGGTTGTTGATCACCAACGACGGTTAAATCCTAAGATGAAAGAAGTGGTAAGAAAAGAAATAGTAAAGCTTCTGGAGGCAGGTACAATTTATCTCGTTGCTGATAGTTAGTGGGTAAGTCCTGTCCATTGTGTCCCTAAGGGAGGTATTACTGTTGTTCCTAATGATAAAGATTAATTGATCCCACAAAGAATTGTTACAGGCTATAGAATGGTAATTGATTTCCGCAAATTAAATCAAGCTACTAAAAAGGATCATTACCCTTTACCTTTTATTGATCAAATGATAGAAAGATTATCCAAACATACACATTTTTGCTTTCTATATTATTCTGGTTTCTCCCAAATACCCGTGTCAAAAGAGGATCAAGAAAAGACAACTTTTACTTGCCCTTTCGATAGCTTTGCCTATAGACGTATGCCTTTTGGTTTATGCAATGCACCTGCTACTTTTGAAAGATGTATGACTGCTATATTCTCTGACTTTTGTGAAAATATTGTTGAGGTATTCATGGATGATTTCTCCGTATATGGAACTTATTTTGATGATTGCTTAAGCAACCATGATCGAGATTTGCAGAGATGTGAAGAAACTAATCTTGTCTTGAATTGGGAGAAGTGACACTTTATGGTTAATGAAGGTATTGTCTTGGGGCATAAAATTTCTGAAAGAGGTATTGAAGTTGATAAAGCTAAAGTTGATGCTATTGAAAAGATGTCGTGTCCCAAGGACATCAAAGGTATAAGAAGTTTCCTTGGTCATGCCGGTTTTTATAGGAGGTTCATTAAGTACTTCTCTAAAATTTCTAGGCCTCTGACTAATCTCTTACAAAAAGATGTTCCTTTTGTCTTTGATGATGATTGTGTAGAAGCATTTGAAATACTTAAGCGAGCTTTGATTTCTGCACCTATTGTTCAGCCTCCTGATTGGAATCTACCATTTGAGATCATGTGTGATGCTAGTGATTATGCTGTAGGGGCTGTTCTAGGACAAAGAGTTGATAAGAAATTAAATGTTATCCAATATGCTAGTAAGACTCTGGACAGTGCCCAGAGAAATTATGCTACTACTGAAAAATATTTTCTAGCAGTTGTATTTGCTTGTGATAAGTTCAGACCTTATATTGTTGATTCTAAAGTAACTGTTCACACGGATCATGCTGCTATTAAATATCTTATGGAAAAGAAATATGCTAAACCTAGACTTATTAGATGGGTTCTCTTGCCACAAGAAATTGATTTGCATATTATTGATAGAAAGGGAGCTGAGAACCCCGTTGCAGACAACCTGTCTAGGTTAGAGAATGTTCTTGATGACCCACTACCTATTGATGCTAGCTTTCCTGATGAACAATTAGCTGTTATAAACGCTTCTCATACTGCTCCATGGTATGCTGATTATGCTAATTATATTGTTGCTAAATTTATACCACCTGGTTTCACATACCAGCAAAAGAAAAAGTTTTTCTATGATTTAAGACATTACTTCTCGGATGACCCACACCTTTATAAAGAAGGAGTAGATGGTGTCATTAGGCGTTGTGTACCTAAGCATGAACAGGAACAGATCCTACGCAAGTGTCACTCTGAGGCTTATGGAGGACACCATGCTGGAGATAGAACTACACATAAGGTATTGCAATCCGGTTTTTATTGGCCTGCTCTCTTCAAAGATGCTCGTAATTTTGTCTTGTCTTGTGATGAATGTCAAAGAATTGGTAATATTAGTAGACATCAAGAAATGCCTATGAATTATTCACTTGTTATGGAACCATTTGTTGTTTGGGGCTTTGATTATATGGGTTTCCTTCCTCTAATGGTTATACACATATTTTAGTTGTTGTTGATTACGTTACTAAGTGGGTAGAAGCTATTCCAACTAGTAGTGCTGATCATAACACCTCCATTAAGATGCTTAAATAAGTTTTTTTAGGTTTGGAGTCCCTAGATACTTAATGACTGATGGTGGTTCACATTTTATTCTTGGTGCTTTTCGTAAAATGCTTGCTAAGTATGATGTTAATCATAGAATTGCATCTCCATATCATCCATAGTCTAGAGGTCAAGTAGAACTGAGTAATAGAGAGCTTAAATTAATTTTGCAAAAGATTGTTAATAGATCTAGAAAGAATTGGTCCAAGAAACTTGATGACGCATTATGGGCCTATAGAACTGCATATAAAAATCCTATGGGAATGTCTCCATATAAGATGGTTTATGGAAAATCATGTCACTTACCTCTCGAACTAGAACATAAGGCATATTGGGCCATTAAAGAGCTCAATTATGATTTCAAACTTGCCGGTGAGAAGAGGCTTTTTGACATTAGCTCACTTGATGAATGGAGAAACCAGGCTTATGAGAATGTCAAACTGTTTAAAGAAAAGTCAAAAGATGGCATGACAAAAGGATACAAAAACATGAGTTTAATGTAGGTGATTATGTATTGTTATACAACTCTCATTTAAGATTTTTTGCAGGAAAACTCCTCTCTAAATGGGAAGGTCCTTAAGTCATCGAGGAGGTCTATCGTTATGGTGCCATAAAAATCAACAACTTTGAAGGCATAAATCCGAGGGTGGTGAACGGTCCAAGAATCAAACATTATATCTGAGGTAATCCCATAAATGTTGAAACTAATGTTATTGAAACCGTAACCCCGGAGGAGTACATAAGAGACACTTTCCAGAATGTTTCAGACTTCAAAAAGGAATAGGTACATGGTACGGTAAGTAAACCGACTCCAAAACAGTTTAACGGCAATTTTTCTTCGTTTTGGAATATTTAAGAAAATAGAAAAATAAGAAGCAGTCTGGGAAGGACATGAGGCGTCCACCAGGGTGGAGGGCACGCCCTACCCCCTGTGCGCGCCCCCTGCCTCGTGGGCACCTCGTGTGCTCTCCGGACATCGTTTTCTTGCACGATACTTCTTTCGGCCGGTAAAAATTTATTATATAATCTCCCGAAGGTTTTGAGCACCGTATCATGCAAATATGTCCCTTTTTTGTTTCGAGCTGTTTTCTGCCAGGGTTGTTGAGGCCAGGCATCATGTCGTCTCCCTCCTCCTCCAACAATGAGGGCAACGATGCTTGGCTAATGAAGATAGAGCTGAAGAGAGAAGAGCCCGGAGAGATCAGCAAGGATGATGGGATCAAGAAGGCCATGGGGGATCAAGTTCCGGCAGTAGTAGACGAAGACATCCTTCAACCTCATCACAATCTCTTTACCCCAACGGAGATTGAAGCTTTCAAGATGATTGAGTTAGCTCGCATTCAAAACAAGTATCTCACAAGTGAAAATATTTTGTTGAAGGAGCATATCATCGCACTCAAGGGCATTATCCGGAAATTGGAGGACCTCCTACGCTCGATGTGCGACTATCCATCATCACCAACACCTTCTTCACCAACAAAGAAGAACTGAGCATTGGGTATGGGCACTTCCCTTAGCAACCGCCAAGCTTGGGGGAGTGCCCCGGTATCGTATCACCATCACACTTTTATCTTTACCTTTTTCTTAGTTCGATCCCTTTGGTAATATCTTGATCTAGTAGAATAAAGTTTTAGTATGATCTAGTTTTGATTTTTGCTCTATGAACCTTCTATATAATCGAGTTCGTGGGATATATATAATAAAGAATAGTGTTGAGTCAAGGGCTTGATTATCTTGCTATGATCTAGAGGGAATAAAATAAAAGAGAAAGAATAAAAAGAAATAAAGAGATCATATGGATCTTATGGAGAGTAATGACTTCACATATAAAGAGTATGATGAATAAAAGTTATTGAGAGTTGACAAACATAGTTTTGGTCATGATTGCAATTAATAGGAAGTAATAAAGAAAGAGAGGTTTTCACATATAAATACACTATCTTGGACATCTTTTATGATTGTGAGCACTCATTAAAATATGACATGCTAAAGAGTTGACATTGGACAAGGAAGACAACGTAATGGGTTATGTATCTTACATATGAGATAAATTATATTATCATGGATCATCCAACATGTTGAGCTTGCCTTTCCCTCTCATGCTAGCCAAATTCTTTGCACCAAGTAGAGATACTACTTCTGCTTCCAAATATCCTTAAACTTAGTTTTGCCATGAGAGTCCACCATATCTACCTATGGATTGAGTAAGATCCTTCAAGTAATTTTTCATCGTTGCAAGCAATAAAAATTGCTCTCTAAATATGTATGATTTGTTAGTGCGGAGAAAATAAGCTTTATACGATCTTGTGATGTGGAAGAAATAAAAGCGACAGACTGCATAATAAAGGTCCATATCACAAGTGGCAATATAAAGTGACGTTCTTTTGCATTAAGATTTCATGCATCCAACCTTAAAAGCACATGACAACCTCTGCTTCCCTCTGCGAAGGGCCTATCTTTTATTCTTGTCTTATACTTCATACAAGAGTCATGGTGATCTTCACCTTTCCTTTTTACCTTTTATCCTTTGGCAAGCACAATGTGTTGGAAAGATCCTGATATATATGGCCAATTGGATGTGAGTTTTCATGAACTATTATTGTTGACATTACCCTTGAGGTAAAAGGTTGGGAGGCAAAACTATAAGCCCCTATCTTTCTCTGTGTCCGATTAAAACTTCATAACCATAAATATCGCGTGAGTGTTAGCAATTGTGAAATACTAAATGATGGTTGACTATGTGGACTTGCTGAAAAGCTCTTATATTGATTCTTTCAGATGTTATGATAAATTGCAATTGCTTCAATGACTGAGATCATAGGTTGTTAGTTTTCAATGAAGTTTATGATTCATTCTTGAAACTGTGAATGAATTGTTACTTTAGCATAAGAAATCATATGGCAATATATATATATGTTGCTGTTCTAAGAATGATCATGATGCCCTCATGTCCGTATTTTATTTTATCGACACCTCTATCTCTAAACATGTGGACATATTTTTTGATATCGTCTTTCGCTTGAGGACAAGCAAGGTCTAAGCTTGGGGGGGTTGATACGCCCATTTTGCATCATGCTTTTATATTGATATTTATTGCATTATGGGCTGTTATTACACATTATGCCACAATACTTATGCCTATTCTCTCTTATTTTACAAGGTTTACATGAAGAGGGAGAATGCCGGCAACTGGAATCCTGGGTTGGAAAAGGAGCAAATATTAGAGACCTATTCTGCACAACTCCAAAAGTCCTGAAACTTCACAGGAGCACGTTCCAGAATATATAAAAAATATTGGGCGAAAGAAGTACCAGAGGGGGGCCACCCACCATCCACAAGGGTGGGGGGCGCGCCCTACCCCCTGGGCATGCCCCCTGCCTCGTGGGCCCCCTGCCAGCCCTCTGATGCCCATCTTTGGCTATATGGAGTCTTTCGTCTAGGAAAAAAATCATAAGCTAGCCCACGGGACGAAACTCCGCCGCCACGAGGCGGAACCTTGGCGGAACCAATCTAGGGCTCCGGTGGAGCTGTTTTGCCGGGGAAACTTCCCTCCGGGAGGGAGAAATCATCACCATCATCATCACCATCGATCCTCTCATCGGGAGGGGGTCAATATCCATCAACATCTTCACCAGCACCATCTCATCTCAAACCCTAGTTCATCTCTTGTATCCAATCTTTGTCCCAAAGCCTCAGATTGGTACCTGTGGATTGCTAGTAGTGTTGATTACTCTTTGTAGTTGATGCTAGTTGGTTTATTCGGTGGAAGATCATATGTTCAGAAACTTTATGCATATTAATACCCCTCTGATTATGAACATTAATATGATTTGTGAGTAGTTACGTTTGTTCCTGAGGACATGGGAGAAGTCTTGCTATAAGTAGTCATGTGAATTTGGTATTTGTTCGATATTTTGATGAGATGTATGTTGTCTTTCCTCTAGTGGTGTCGGGGATATACCCCGCGGTGTAAACCGGCGGGAAGTTAACCCGGCCGGACTTGGCGGTTTATCTGAAGACCCCGCTGACATTTGGCGAGTTACCAGCGACCCGCCCTGACCTGGCGGTTTACAAGCAACCCACCTAGTCATTATGACTCACTAGTGATCCGGCGTGCGGGACAGACGGATGACAAGGCCCAAGGCCTAGAAGGCCGGTTCACGTTTAACGGTGAGCCGGTTTAAGAGGAAAGGCATGAGGAATATTTGTCCTACAAGGAGTTAAGACCTGGACTTATATCCGGTTCGTATTAGAGACAGACTAGTCCTAATCCTAATAGGACTCCACATGTAAACCGCCCATTCAACATATATACGGAGGGGCAGGGCACCCCAAGGGGGACAAGATTCACAAGTTCCACAAGTTGGACAAGTTAGGTTTAGACAATAGCTCTCGAGATAGAGCACTCTTGTAACCGTGGTCATCATCAGCAATATCAATGAAGCAGGATGTAGGCTTTTACCTCCACCGTGAGGGGCCGAACCTGGGTAAAAACCTCAAGTCTCTCGTTCCACTCAACCCCTCTCAAGCTACCACATAGATGCGTTGGCCTCGTGACTAAGTCCTGACACTAAGGACATCTGCCATGACAATTCCACGACAGTTGGCGCCCACCGTGGGGCTAGCGCACGATGGTGTTGAGTTCTTGGAGGGATCTCCCTAGGATCAAGAAGCTTACAATCCATCAGATCAGCAAGGGCCGGTACGGAAGGATTTGCGTCAATACTAGCCTCGTCGGTGGAGATCAAGGAAATATTATTGTCAAGTCGCCATGGACGATCTCTATAGTTGTGATCCGATCTGTGTTGGTTGTCAAATTGCCATGGATTCAACCCGTACGTATCGACTAAAGGAAAATTTAAAGTTGTTGGTTCAATCCGATCTGCAGCAAAACCGAGTTTCAAAGTAAAAAGGAACCTAGGGCTAGACCCCGCTTGGTCATCGTACGATTCAAAAGATATTTTCGGCCATAAACCGGATTTGCTGTCGCCGAGTTACAACAGTTTATTCCCCGAGCCATTGCCATGACCCACTCGGCTTTATCTCTGCCGCGATAAATTGGCCAGGCTGTGTCTCCTCTTGCCCCGAGCAGAGAGCTACCCTCGCCTCCTCGACCACAACCCGGAATCGAAGCCGGCCGTGACCTGGAGTCCTCCATGATCCACTTGCCTCGAGGCGCCCGACGAATTCTCAGATGCCGGTGGTTGCAGTTCCAATGGACGGCCTCTTCTGCCGCTCCGGGCTGCCAGCTCGCCTCGCCGGGTCAAGTCTGCAACAGCTACGAGTCGACCTCGGATTAAAGTCAATCCGTCGGCCGCACCTACCGGGTTATCCGAGCAACCGCGCTGGCCGAGCGGCCTTGTCTCTGCCTGGTGGTACAATGAAAACCGCCTGCTTCACTGATGCGCCCTACGAGCTGTCCTGCTCCTTCCACGCGTCGTGCCGCCGGTCTTTACCCGCTCCTCGTCGACTTACTACGGCTGTGCCGTATTTTCCATCAACCTACTGCTGCAGGTTGCCTTTGCCATCTCCGCTGGTGTTGTCTCTCCCTCACGGCCTCTTCTCCCGCGGCCCCCGATTCATCCCTGCCAGAGACAGCACCGCCGCACTTCACTGGTGTCACATTCAAACCACCGCTAGATGGGCATAGCCGTGCCTCAAACCGGCTCCGCCTCGACTCGCCGGGATACGCGCATCCACTATCGCGCCGCCGGGCCTGAGCCGGCTTCGCCCTGCCCAAAACGCACCACAAGTTGCCGTCGCGGGTGGATAGCAAAAAAGTAATGAGCGGTGGTAACGGATCTTCTGTTGTTGCTGTCGCTTACGATTAAAAAAAAGCTGATGCAAGGTCATCATGGAATTTTATCACGTGAGGAAAGGAAGCAAAGGGGTATTACTACTTCAAAATTTTGTCTTCTCAAACTACTCGAGCCACCCACATGAAGGGCCAAGCTCCAACGTCTACATGAGAATCAAAAACAAGAGCCACTCCGGTTTAAGGTCTCCTCAAGAGAGTGATTAAAGTGCCACTGGAGTCACCGTGGATTATTCATGGACGCTATGTATACGGACCATCCGTCATCCAGACAAGTCAGGTGATGTTTATCTAAGTTATTTTGTTGACACTAGTCAATGCGCACGTGCAACGCACGTTAATATTTAGGTAATATATTTATTGCACGTGAATATTAGGTATGCTATTATTTATGTCTTAATCATGTAATTATTGCAATATTTGGCATGCTATTAATTGCACGTTAAACACGTTTAACGCTCGCCATTGGAGCAGTCTAGGTCGTTGGATTGACTTAGTTCGATGGCTAAGATCAATTGGATCTGCCCCTTTAGGTCTTTTTATATTGGTATAGATATATTCTTTTTATAAAAGGAACAATTACTTTCGACCGTATATTTTGATATGCAGGACAATTATTCATTATAAACGTGGTTTATATCATGTGTGCGGAGCATGCACTGGCAACGCCCTGCCCGGTGTTCGTCCGTGCTACATTACACGGTGAATGGACACGTACAAGATGCCGCCCTTACGGCCCGGATTACATCAGCTTGCCGGGACAACGCCCGCGATTAACTCGCCCGTCCGTGCCGGTTTATGACACCGGTGCTGATTTTCCCCGTCCGCGCCGGTTTACAATGTTGCGGCCGAATCATCTATCTGAGTCGCCTCTGATGTTGCGGTTGTCTTGGCGTCCATCTCTTGCGGCCTGGTCTACATCAACATACCGGGCCGCACCTGTCTGCAGGAACTGTTTGAGCAAGTCACAGCTTGGGTTTTCTTTCAACAAATTGGAGGCAAATTATTATATACTATCAACTGCCGCCTGCACTGACGGTTCAATGGACATGCACACAAATTGCTGCCACTACAGTTTGGTCAACTTCAAATAGCCAGTTGGAAGGAACCATTGGCCGAGTTGCTGACACGGCTCATACGGGATCGTTTATAGCCCGCCGCAGTCACCTCAACCTTCTGTGGATTCATATCACGTTATCAACACCAATGATATACAAGTTATGTCGGTTTATATCACGGTCAAATCTGGAGAATCTCAAGCCAACTCCTCGAGTCACCTTGAGACTTGGGGGCTACAATGATATGACTTAGAAAACGTTGTCGGTTTTCAGTGAAGTCAAGAACCCTAATACATTGGAGGGAAAGATAACCCAGTCCCAGATTCACATCGTGCTGTCAGAAGATTTCCGGATTAGAAAGTATATGACAGTTACAAAATCCTGGCTCAATGAAGAAGTTTCGGGTCATCAGAAAAGGATTCCGGTTTACAATCCGGTACAAGGGAAATTTTTTCTCCGACAAAGCTCTGAAACTATCAATATCCGGTTCAAGATCCCGGTTCAAGAAGAATTTATCTCTTGCAAAAAGTTAAAAATTGCCGAAGGGGACCTGCTGCCACGATGCGCTGTTCAAACATGGGTATCCCGCCTTACTGGCCTGATATATTATTGATCACATGGGGGCTTCTGCTTCATAAAGCGGGGTCTCTGTTCTTTTACATCATGAGTGGTTACACGATGTTGTTCTAAAGAGGCCTCCGGTTTACCCCTTGAGTTGGCTTTTAAAAAAAGCATCGTGTTATATCACTTGGGGGTTTGGTCGTGTCCGAACCAATACCATACCTCTTGATAGGCGAGAGCCACCGGATCACTTGGGGACTTGGTCACGTCTGAACCAGTCATGCCTCTTGAGCGGCCTAAGGCCACAGAATCACTTGGGGGCTTGGTCGAACCCAAACCATTGCCATGCCACTTGGTCGGCATAAATGCCATGGTTTCATTTGGGGACCTGGCTGACTAGAACCATAGTTACACCTAACGGGAGCTTGGTCGTGTTCGGCCATGGTAACGCCATTTGATCAGCTCAAATAAACCTTTTTTGCAAACGGTTTTGTCATTGCTTTTGCTTCACACTTTTCTTTGAAAGATATTTCTTTCTTTTTATTGCATTTTTAAACCGACAAAGTTTTCAACCAATCAATTGACGGAATACAGTTCATGTCAATCCGGAGACTATTTGCCCGGTTTGATCCTTGCTGTTACCATCCTATTATGGAGTAAATCGGTGTTCATCAACCCGGTTCGGCTATCAACTGCAAGTTGTCAGTACATGATCAGTTATAATCCGGCGATTATTAACCCAGTCTGGTTGACTACAAGTCGCCAGTATTATATATGGATAATCCGGTGTCTATCATAACCCGGTACGGTTTTATCATAAACTGGCACAATATGGAAGGAGTTATCAGTACTCAAGATTTGGGTTATCACCTTTACTACAAAAAGTTGGTAAAACCAACAATGTGATTCAATGTCACAGGTATGATATATTTCATATTTGATTATTCTTAAATGCAGCCTTGGTTATAAACCCAGGTTATATGTTGGGCATTATGACCCGTCTGGCGGTAAACCGCCAGGACACTTTAAACTTGTTGTATGCAGAAACAGGTTGAATAAAGCATGATTGTACATCACCGGTGTTTATTAAACCGGTAGTATGATCCAGTGTTTATTAAACCGGCCTGGCTTTGGACAATAAGTCGCCAGTATATATTTGGATTGCGCCATGGGAATCATGCGCTTATAAATCATTGGGTTATATTATTCAAATAGTCAAACTTGGCTGAAATTTCATTATGATATTGAATGAATAAGGTTTTCATACCGGATTATATTATCCTGAGTAGCCAACATGGCTGGATTTTTATTATTAAGGTTTTCAAAGTCGCTATAGTGCAATGTCTACTATTTTATCAAAGGATATGATTTATTCTACAATGGAAGGAATAGTCCCGAGTCACTGCAGGCTTACAACCCGGCACTTGGGGCTACATTATTCAAATCGAGATTACATGCATGTCTCACATTGCTGCAAGCATGCATCATGACACTTGGGGGCTAATGCCAAGTTATTTTTAGTCTTATTGAAGACCTGACTCATCATATTATAATGAGCCGGCCCTTGGGGGCTACCAATTGCTCCTGTCAACAATTCAAGGTACACAAGTTTTTATCCATTATATTGAAGGGTCCACTCCTCAGTTGGTAAAGCACAAAGCTCTTAACCTTGTGGACGTGGGTTCAAGCCCCATGATGGGAGTTACATCATATGATGTTATTTTCAATGAAGTATATATAAAGTCCCAGCTCAATATTATCTTACTGAACCGGCCCTTGGGGGCTACACATCACTGCTAAAATCTACATGATTATATTTACAAAGTCCCTGCTCATTATTGCATAATGACCCGGCCCTTGGGGGCTACACTAATTGAAATTTTATAAGCAATTACATGTCCCAGGTTGCTGCAAGCATGACAACCCGGCACTTGGGGGCTACATATATGGAGTATTCAGTTTATATGATTGAGATGAACAAACCGGATTTCTTCAAGGTTGAAACACTTATTGGAGCAAGTCTTAAGTTATCACTATGTTCTCCTCTTAAGACTTGGGGGCTACAGGTATTATGCATATAAAGGAGGAACATTTTCATTTTATCAGTTTTGAGCAAATCAGGAAGATCAATTACATGACCCGGTGTCGACAACAATTATGACCTGGTGCCATCAATATATATAAACCGGCCATCACTAGTAGAAAAAGGGTCAAACGTGAAGCACATTAGTGCCGGTTTGAATTAGAGCCGGCACTAATGTGTACATTAGTGCCGGTTCGTGGCGGCGATCAATAGTACCAGTTCGTGGCGAACCTTTAGTACCGGTTCATGCCACGAACTGGTACTAAAGAGGCTGTGTCAGCATGCGGTCAGGCTATGGCCCCACCATCACCATTTAGTGCCGTCGTACCACGAACCGGTACTAATGAGGTTATGGCAAGCTGTTTTTAGTCCACCTCGCCAAGAGGGAGGCAGTATGAGCGGTTTATAAGCCGTGAGTGCACAGACAATGACGAAGAGTTGCAATGCTCACCTACATGTTGATTAGCTTCAAGCCTTGCGGAATAGCATAGATTGCACTGAGCTATGTGCAGTGGCTTAGTGCAATCTATAGCATTCCGAATGGCTTGAAGCAAATTAACTAGCATTGCACCTCTTTTTTTATCTTTAATAACTTATTTAAACTCCAGACTTCTTTTGTGTTCAGTATGCAGCATTTAAAGCGACGTCATCAATTTCCAACATGTTCTGACATCATTTGTTGTTTTTCGGTCATTTACCTAATTGTTTAGAGAGCTAAATGACCGTGAATTTGAAAATCACTACAAAATGAATCCTGAAAATGTTGAAACTTGGCATGGTATCATCATATCACCCGCATAGCATGCGCGAAAGAGTAGATAGGGTCACGGAAAAAACTGGACGCACTTCGTGTACAAACTGGACAAACTCTTTCCGAGTATCAGGGTTTCGGAGTCCGGAGTGGGTACTAATGTGCATCCCACCAATCAGGAAGAATCACACGGATCGTGTGTTTCTTTCTAGTTCTTGTGAGTCGTTGGATCAAAGGTGTGTTTCTTCCTAGCTCATGTGAGTCGTTGGATCAAAACTACCACAATCACTTTGTGAGCCAGATGACCCTATATATAGCCCACCTCTCGCTTTCCCTGCATAAGTCTTTCAGTTCATCGACTACATACATCTACCAGTTCATCGACTGCATACATCTACCAGTTCATCAACTGAATACAAATCATTCGGATTCGCCATCATACGTCCAACCGTGCATTTGATATGCATATATATGCATCACGAGCCACGGTTGGGCTGTATGATGGCGATACCGATTGGTTTGTTCTAGATCTGACATAAAAGGTTTGATACAACTTCTTTTTTGTGACATAAGAGCTATCTCTCCTCCTACCTATTTTAGTTACACAACTATCTATTTGTGCCAAATTTTCACTTTTGCTGTTGCTCTTGCATCATAAGCATCCATGTTAACTAGACTTACAAGTAATGCAATTTAACCAAACTATCTTGTGATCTTCGCCAAGAGAGAGGTAGTATGAGCGGTTTATAAGCCGTGAGTGCACAGACAATGACGAAGAGTTGCAATGCTCACCTACATGTTGATTAGCTTCAAGCCTTGCGGAATAGCATAGATTGCACTGAGGTATGTGCAGTGCAGTCTACACTATTCCGAATGGCTTGAAGCAAATTAACCAGCATTGCACGTCTTTTTTATTTTTAATAACTCATTTGAACTCCGAACTTCTTTTGTGTTCAGTATGCAGCATTTAAAGCGACGGCATCAATTTCCAACATGTACTGACATCATTTGTTGTTTTTCGGTAATTTACCTAATTGTTTAGAGAGCTAAATGACCGTGAAATTGAAAATCACTACAAAATGAATCCTGAAAATGTTGAAACTTGGCATGGTATCATCATATCACCCGCATAGCATGCGCGAAAGAGTAGAGAGGGTCACAGCAAAAACTGGACGCACTTCATCTGTTACATGGCCACTTCAATGTTTTTTAAACTTATTTGAACTCCAGACTTCTTTTGTGTTCAGTATCCAGCATTTAAAGCGATGTCATCAATTTCCAACATGCTCTGACATCATTTGTTGTTTTTCGGTCATTTACCTAATTGTTTAGTATGCAGCATTCAATTTCCAGAAGAAAATAAATAATGCAGAAAATAAAGAAAAACTATACAAAAAAATTACTCAAAAATAAATAGAAGAAAATAAATAATGCAGAAAAGAAAAAACAATATAAAAAACTACCCAAAAATAAATAGAAGAAAATAAGTAATGCAGAAAAGAAAAAACTATATAAAAAATTTTTTGGTGCGCTGCCCAGTGGGCCTGCTAGACCTAGGGTTTGCAAATACAGACCCAGAAGGGCCAGGAGGCTCATAGGGCAGCGCGCCCTAATTAATTAGGCTCAGAAGCCTGCTATATAGAGGAGTTCGAAGAGGTAGCCGCGGCTGGGTTTATAAACCAGTGCGGCTGCCCTTCGCCGGGCGAGGTGGGACTAAACTTTGGGGTGGCAGCGCAAGGCCTTTAGTAACGGTTGGTGGCTCCAACCGGTACTAAAGGCCCCCCTTTAATACCGGTTGGTGGCTCCAACCGGTACTAAAAGCCTTCATTGCCCGCCGCTTGGCCTGGCGAAAATAGGCCTTTAGTACCAGTTGGAGCCACAAACCGGTACTAAAGGCCCATCCTATATATATAGCACTTACGAAAATTTCAGTTTCATCTCCCCACTTCGTCTCCGACCTCTCGCGAGACATCGCCGCGCGCGCCGCTCGATCCCGTCGTCGCCGCCCGTCGTCCGTCGTCATCGTCGCTGTCCCCGCCGCCGCCCGTCGTCGTCGTCGTCTCGCGCTGCCGCCCCGAACGCCGCCGCCGTCCGTCGTCTCGCCGCGGCCGTACGTCTCTCTCGCGCCTGCACACACATACACACACACATACATACACACACATACACACACACCGGCGCCCCCGCCCCGTACGCCGCCGCCCCCGCCCCGTACGCCGGCGCCCCCACTCGTACGTATGGGGCGGCGGCGTACGGGGCCGCACACACACATATACCACACACGCATACACACACACATACACACATACGTACACACATATACGTATACACACACATACACACACACACACATTTTTTTTACTTATTTTCTGTTTTTTAGAAAAGTTAATTAGATGATCGAATGTTAGATTAATGTCGAATGTTAGATGAATTAGCTAGCTAGATAGAAAAATTGTCGAACTAGAGATTAGAACTAGTTGAATAATTAATATAACTAGTTTATTTTTAGTAAGAAAATTTAGGTATATGAGATTTGAACTAGTTCAATAATTAATATAACTAGTTTATTTTTAGTAAGAAAATTTAGGTATATGAGATTAGAACTAGTTGAATAATTAATATAACTAGTTTATTTTTAGTAAGAAAATTTAGGTATATGAGATTTGAACTAGTTCAATAATTAATATAACTATTTTATTTTTAGTAAGAAAATTTAGGTATATGAGATTAGAACTAGTTGAATAATTACTATAACTTGTTTATTTTTAGTAAGAAAATTTAGGTATATGAGATTTGAACTAGTTCAATAATTAATATAACTAGTTTATTTTTAGTAAGAAAATTTAGGTATATGAGATTTGAACTAGTTCAATAATTAATATAACTAGTTTATTTTTAGTAAGAAAATTTAGGTATATGAGATTTGAACTAGTTCAATAATTAATATAACTAGTTATATGAGATTTGAACTAGAAAAGTTAAATATATAGTAGTGTCAATTGAATATATAGTTAGATATATTAATGTCAAATGTTAGATGAATATATATTTGGCTAGATATAGGTGTTTAATGTTTCACCTATATGAACATAGGAAATGTCATCTGACGACGAAAAAGATTTCATTATGTGCGAACACTGTGAAGACCAGCGCGGCCTGTGCGACCAAAATTTCCTTGTTGATGGTAGGCGCTTCAGCATCAAGCTGGATGAGACATTCGAAGTTGATACAGTAAGTCACCTTGTCAATTATTATTTGAATGCAAAACTTATGCTTCATTTGCTTCAACTTATAATTTTAAATTTTCACTATTCTACTAGCGCATCCCCTGCCATGCAAGAATTTTTGTCTTGGATAAGATAGGTTTTAGTGCTATAGATGATATGGAGGTAAAGAGAGTTTACTTGAAGACGGAGCATGGGTATACTTTCAACGTCAAATTATACAATGGAGACACATACACCCATTTTGAATGCAAAACTTGGCAAGCACTACGCAAGGCTTATGAATTTGAGACTGATATGGTTATCACCTTTGATATTCGTCCGGAAGATGATATTGAAGGTAATATAGACATCTGGGTCGATGTGCAAACGCCTCCAGTTCTACCATTTGGTGAGTTTTTCTCAACCATGCATGCATATGTTTATGTCTTTGATACAGTTTATTCAAAAATAGTTGACAACTAATTTGTATTGTCAGCTTATTTCGGTTCAAGCAAACATGTCCGGTGCTTGGTAGACAGGACCTACTACTGCCCCAGGGCTCAACTAAACTGCGAGGAGCTAAGTCATTATGTTTCATGGCTTGAGGATCTTAATACTGTCAAGACAATTTTTTTTCCTAAACTTAGAAATGTTAGTACTCAAAACGTGCGACCAATGGTGATCGTATTGAACTACGGTCACATCTATAATCAAAAGATGGTAAGATTTTAAATATTTGTCCTTAATTAGTGCATCTTTTGCATACATTATTTTTGAAGCTAAACTTTCATTGCTTAGTATATTAATTACTATACGATGTTCTTCAACAGGGACTTCCGATGACAGTTGTGCCTCAGTGGATCGAGACAAAAGGTCGCATGTCAATGGTTAGCTTATGACCAAAATTTCCTACATTGCACATGAGTGCATTCAGGATTTCTGAAACCGAAGAATGCTTAATAGTGAAAGATTGGAGCAAAATTGTTAACGATCGCAGAGAAGTACTAGGGGGCAGCAAGGAGAAGCGCAACCCAAGATTATGAGATAGATTCATCTGCATGCTCCAGTATAATGAATCAGGAGAGCTATACATGTTCTATGCTATTCTACCTGAGAGGGAGCAGCAGGATCAGTAACTACTAGCTAGTTCATGCTCTTAATTAGTACTTGTCTCATGTCCGTGTCCTGAACTTCGAAGTTGGTGATGATTATGTTGAACTTGATGATATCTTTGCTTCTGTTACATAGTGAATGTTTCCTCTTTAAGCTAGCCAGCGTTGATGATGATTAGATAGCTAGCGGTAATGACTATGATGATTAAATAGTGGTAATTAGACGACTATGATGATTTTTAGCTAGCTAGAGTTTATTTATTTATTAATATGCGATGATGATGATGATGATGATGACGACTACAACTCATTATAACGTAAAACAATCCTAAATTCAATTGATAACACAAATTTAATTGAAAAATACAAAATAAAACAAAAACCCACAACCATTTAGTACCGGTTGGTGTTACCAACCGGTACTAAAGGGATCCCGGCCCCCGGAGCTGGCTCGTGCAACGTGGTTCCCCTTTAGCACCGGTTCGTGCTGAACCGGTACTAAAGGGGGGGGGGCCTTTAGTGCCGAACCTTTAGTGCCGGTTCCTGAACCGGCACTAAAGGGCCTTACGAACCGGTGCTATTTCCCGGTTATGCACTAGTGCATTTTGGTAATATTAAACCGGCAAGTTTTACATCTTCAAACCGGCTGAATATCATATAAGTATTTTCAGACCCATATTTCTTAAACCGGCTCTTTGGAAGCCGACTCAAGTGGATTATTCTTCACAATATTTCTCTATGAGAAACCAATGTCGGCAAATTGATTATGAAGCTGGTCTATTGACCCGGATTTCCCAGAAGGAGTAAATAACAAGGACTTAAGGATGATCAGGTACCGGTTTACAAAAATTCTTAACCCGGAGCATAACCTGTCAAATTTGTTCTTGTGTTTATTTTCCAGCATAAGTTTACCATGAATAAATCCAAGCTAAACTTGGGGGCTAATGTCGGGGATATACCCCGCGGTGTAAACCGGCTGGAAGTTAACCCGGCCGGACTTGGCGGTTTATCTGAAGACCCCGCTGACATTTGGTGAGTTACCAGCGACCCGCCCTGACCTGGCGGTTTACAAGCAACCCACCTGGTCATTATGACTCACTAGTGATCCGGCGTGCGGGACAGACGGATGACATTGCCCAAGGCCCAGAAGGCCGGTTCACGTTTAACGGTGAGCCGGTTTAAGAGGAAAGGCATGAGGAATATTTGTCCTACAAGGAGTTAAGACCTGGAATTATATCCGGTTCGTATTAGAGACAGACTAGTCCTAATCCTAATAGGACTCCACATGTAAACCGCCCCTTCAACATATATACGAAGGGGCAGGGCACCCCAAGGGGGACAAGATTCACAAGTTCCACAAGTTGGACAAGTTAGGTTTAGACAATAGCTCTCGAGATAGAGCACTCTTGTAACCGTGGTCATCATCATCAATATCAATGAAGTAGGATGTAGGCTTTTACCTCCACCGTGAGGGGCCGAACCTGGGTAAAAACCTCGTGTCTCTCGTTCCACTCAACCCCTCTCAAGCTACCACATAGATGCGTTGGCCTCGCGACTAAGTCCTGACACTAAGGACATCTGCTGTGACAATTCCACGACAAGTGGTGTCATGTGAACGTCGACTACATGATACTTCACCATTGTTTGGGCCTAGGGGAAGGCATTGGGAAGTAATAAGTAGATGATGGGTTGCTAGAGTGACAGAAGCTTAAACCCTAGTTTATGAGTTGCTTCGTAAGGGGCTGATTTGGATCCATATGTGTCATGCTATGGTTAGGTTTACCTTAATACTTCTTTTGTAGTTGTGGATGCTTGCAATAGGGGTTAATCATAAGTGAGATGCTTGTCCAAGGAAGGGCAGTACCCAAGCACCAGTCCACCCACATATCAAATTATCAAAGTACCGAATGCGAATTATATGAACGTGATGAAAACTAGCTTGGCGATAATTCCCATGTGTCCTCGGGAGCGCTTTCCTTTATATAAGAGTTTGTCTAGGCTTGTCCTTTGCTACAAAAAGGATTGGGCCATCTTGTTGCACCTTATTAATTTTTATTACTTGTTACCCGTTACAAATTACCTTATCACAAAACTATCTGTTACCGATAATTTCAGTGCTTGCAGAGAATACCTTACTGAAAACTGCTTATCATTTCCTTCTGCTCCTCGTTGGGTTCGACACTCTTACTTATCGAAAGGACTACGATAGATCCCCTATACTTGTGGGTCATCAGTGACCTACTGTGACAAACACGTATCATAACGGAAGTGTATTTGTTTGTAGTGATGTATATCAAATATACCTTTGTTCACTTTGCCATCCTTCTTATCCGCCAAATACTTGGGGCAGTTCCACTTCTAGTGACCAGTCCCTTTCTAGTAGAAGCACTCAGTTTCATGCTTAGGTCCAGCTTTGGGCTTCTTCCCGGGAGTGGCAACTTGCTTGCCATTCTTCTTGAAGTTCCCCTTCTTTCCCTTGCCCTTTTTGTTGAAACTAGTGGTCTTGCTAACCATCAACACATGATGCTCCTTCTTGATTTATACCTCGCGGTCTTAAGCATTGTGAAGAGCTCGGGAATTGTTTTGTTCATCCCTTATATATTATAGTTCATCACAAAGCCTTTATAGCTTGGTGGCAGTGATTGGTGAAATCTGTCCATAACACTATCATCTGGAAGATTAACTCCCAGCTGAGTCAAGTGATTATGATACCCAAATATTTTGAGTATGTGTTCGCTGATAGAACTGTTCCCCTCCATCTTGCAGCTATAGAACTTGTTGGAGACTTCATATCTCTCAACTCGAGCATTTGCTTGAAATATAAACTTGAACTCCTGTGACATTTCATATGCTCCATGGCGTTCAAAACGTCTTTGAAGTCCCGATTCTAAGTCGTAAAGCATGGCACACTGAACTATAGAGTAGTCATTAGATCGATTTTGCTAGACGTTCATAACATCAGCATCTGCTTCTGCAGCAGGCCTTTTCACCTAGCAGTGCATCAAGGACATAATTCTTCTGTGCAGCAATGAGGATAATCCTCAAGTTATGGACCCAGCCCATGTAGTTGCTACCATCATCTTTCAACTTAGATTTCTCTAGGAACGCATTAAAATTCAAGGGAACGGTAGCACGGGCCATTGATCTACAACATAGATATGCAAAAACTATCAATACTATGTTCATGATAAATTAAGTTCAATTAATCAAATTACTTAAGAACTCTCACTTCGATAGACATCCCTCGAGTCATCTAAATGATACGTGATCCAAATCAACTAAACCATGTCCAATCATCACGTGAGATGGAGTAGTCATCAATGGTGAACATGTCAATGTTGATCATATCTACTAAATGATTCATGTTCGACCTTTTGGTCTTTAGTGTTCCGAGGCCATGTCTGTACATGCCAGGCTCGTCAAGTTTAACCTGAGTATTCCGCATGTGCAAAACTGCCTTGCACCCGTTGTATTTGAACGTAGAGTCTATCACACCCGATCATCATGTGGTGTCTGTCGGTGTCAAAACCGGCGGATCTCGGGTAGGGGGTCCCGAACTATGCGTCTAAGGTCGATGGTAACAGGAGACGGGGGACACAATGTTTACCCAGGTTCGGGCCCTGTCTATGGAGGTAATACCCTACTTCCTGCTTGATTGATCTTGATGAATATTAGTATTTCAAGAGTTGATCTACCATGAGATCATAATGGCTAAACCCTAAAAGTCTAGCCTGTCTGACTATGATTATTTATCTACGGACCTAGCCCTACGGTTTATATAGACACCGGAGGGATCCAGGGTTACATAAGGTCGGTTGCAGAGAAAGGAATCTTCATATTTGGTCGCCAAGCTTGCCTTCCACGCCAGGGAGAGTCCCATCTAGACACGAGTAGAGTCTTCGTCTTTGTATCTTCACAGCCCATCAGTCTGGCCCATGTCCAATAGGTCGGATGCCCGAGGATCCCTTAGTCCAGGACTCCCTTAGTAGCCCCTGAACCAGACTTCAATGACGAGGTGTCCGGCACGTAGATTGTCTTCGGCATTGCGAGGTGGGTTCCCCTTTCTGAATACTCCAAGATAGTCTTCGGACATAATGAACGTGTCCGGAGCTGCAATACAAGTACCACACACAACCGTAGGGAACATAATATTGCACCAGTCCAATCCACTGACAACTTTTTGTAACGTGACATCACGTTTGCCCGATCATTATTTCGAACCGTTTCTTGTCCCACCGTTCCATGTTTCGAGGCGCGGTTTTTATTGGCACGTCTTGTCGAAGCAGAGATCGTGTCCCCTTATCGCGGGATTCTCATCAATACGAAAGTGGATAACCCAACCGTTCCATTGGTATGATTCCTTAGGAATAGGCGGGTTTTCAGGCTTAGGTGGAGGCGTTTAATATATGTTGCCTTTATAAAGGAGCCAAGGGACGCCTTGTTTTGCGCCAAACTTTTCCTTATCCCTTCTAACTTCGAGTTCTAGCACCCAAGGCTCGACTTCATCGCTTCAAGCTTCCCAATCATGTCCGGACCCAGCCCACAGGGGGGCGATGGGTGGCCTCCTTTGTTACGGAGGACATCATGAAGCTTCGTGCGGCCAGATACCTGACCGCAGAGATCCACCATAGGATCCCTGCTCGAGGACAGGTTATTCCAACTCCCAGATCTGGCGAGAGGTCGTATTCATCTCCGACTTCCTGCGAGGGCTAGGATTCGCTCTTTACCCCTTCGTCCGGGGGCTCATGTTTTACTACGGACTAGATTTTCACGATCTAGCCCCAGATTCTTTCCTTTACATCTCGACGTTCATTGCCACGTGTGAGGCCTCTCTCCGCATTGCCCCACACTTCGGCTTATGGCTCAAGACCTTTAGTGTTGGGGATATTACTGCTGGGCGTAAACCGGCCTATATGGGCTGGGTCAACTTCATCAGTAGTTCAAGAGTGCTAAAGCCCAAGAAGACAGACGAGGGCCTGAGGCCCGTGGTCGGTTTTAGACTTGTAGCTGTAAACCGGCATTTGTATATAAACTTGTATTGTAAGTTAGGAATAAGGAGAGACCAACCCGGATACGAATATGGACTGGTGTTGAGACTCTGTGAACCGACGGGCGTCACCCGTGTATATAAGGGGACGACCCGGCGGCGGTTCAAGGACAGACAACAACTCGAGACATAGGCGAAGCTTGTTTGCTCCCTAGTCATCGAAACCCCATCAATTCCATCACAACTAGACGTAGGCTTTTACCTTCATCGAAGGGGCCGAACTAGTATAAACTCTCTTGCGTCCCTGTGTTCGCTTTAACCCCTTCAAGCTAACCCGTCACGATGGCTCCACGACTAAGTCCTTTCTCTATGACATCTGCCGTGACGAAACCACGATAGTTGGCGCCCACCGTGGGGCTATCGCACGATGGTTTCAGGTTCTTGGAGGGCCGCTTTGAAGGACTCGAGGGCTATGCTGTAGGCCGGATGACTAAGAGTCGTAGCGGCAAGCTCTACATCGACGACGCAGGCTGGGGCCCCGAGGCCGGCTCAGTTGAGTACAGGTACCGGGTCCCCTTTGGTGGCATTCACGTTTTCATTGGCAAGATCGGTGAACCGGGCCCTGAGCCGGACATCTGCACAGTTCACGTCAATCCGGAGACTATTTGCCCGGTTTGATCCTTGCTGTTACCATCCTATTATGGAGTAAACCGGTGTTCATCAACCCGGTTCGGCTATCAACTGCAAGTTGTCAGTATATGATCAGTTATAATCTGACGATTATTAACCCAGTCTGGTTGACTACAAGTCGCCAGTATTATATATGGATAATCCGGTGTCTATCATAACCCAGTACGGTTTTATCATAAACTGGCACAATATGGAAGGAGTTATCAGTACTCAAGATTTGGGTTATCACCTTTACTACAAAAAGTTTGTAAAACCAACAATGTAATTCAATGTCACAGGTATGATATATTTCATATTTGATTATTCTTAAATGCAGCCTTGGTTATAAACCCAGGTTATATGTTGGGCATTATGACCCGTCTGGCGGTAAACCGCCAGGACACTTTAAACTTGTTGTATGCAGAAACAGGTTGAATAAAGCATGATTATAAATCACCGGTGTTTATTAAACCGGTAGTATGATCCAGTGCTTATTAAACCGGCATGGCTTTGGACAATAAGTCGCCAGTATATATTTGGATTGCGCCATGCGAATCATGCGCTTATAAATCATTGGGTTATATTATTCAAATAGCCAAACTTGGCTGAAATTTCATTATGATATTGAATGAATAAGGTTTTCATACCGGATTATATTATCTTGAGTAGCCAACATGGCTGGATTTTTATTATTAAGGTTTTCAAAGTCGCTATAGCGCAATGTCTACTATTTTATCAAAGGATATGATTTATTCTACAATGGAAGGAATAGTCCCGAGTCGCTGCAGGCTTACAACCCGGCACTTGGGGGCTACATTATTCAAATCGAGATTACATGCAAGTCTCACGTCGCTGCAAGCATGCATCATGACACTTGGGGGCTAATGCCAAGTTATTTTTAGTCTTATTGAAGACCCGACTCATCATATTATAATGAGCCGGCCCTTGGGGGCTACCAATTGCTCCTGTCAACAATTCAAGGTACACAAGTTTTTATCCATTATATTGAAGGGTCCACTCCTCAGTTGGTAAAGCACAAAGCTCTTAACCTTGTGGACGTGGGTTCAAGCCCCATGATGGGAGTTACATCATATGATGTTATTTTCAATGAAGTATATATAAAGTCCCAGCTCAATATTATCTTACTGAACCGGCCCTTGGGGGCTACACATCACTGCTAAAATCTACATGATTATATTTACAAAGTCCCTGCTCATTATTGCATAATGACCCGGCCCTTGGGGGCTACACTGATTGAAATTTTATAAGCAATTACAAGTCCCAGGTTGCTGCAAGCATGACAACCCGGCACTTGGGGGCTACATATATGGAGTATTCAGTTTATATGATTGAGATGAACAAACCGGATTTCTTCAAGGTTGAAACACTTATTGGAGAAAGTCTTAAGTTATCACTATGTTCTCCTCTTAAGACTTGGGGGCTACAGGTATTATGCATATAAAGGAGGAACATCTTCATTTTATCAGTTTTGAGCAAATCAGGAAGATCAATTACATGACCCGGTGTCGACAACAATTATGACCTGGTGCCATCAATATATATAAACCGGCCATCACTAGTAGAAAAAGGGTCAAACGTGAAGCACATTAGTGCCGGTTTGAATTAGAGCCGGCACTAATGTGTACATTAGTGCCGGTTCAAGGCGGCGATCAATAGTACCAGTTCGTGGCGAACCTTTAGTACCGGTTCATGCCACGAACTGGTACTAAAGGGGTTGTGTCAGCCTGCGGTCAGGCTATGGCCCCACCATCACCATTTAGTGCCGGTTCGTACCACGAACCGGTACTAATGAGGTTATGGCAAGCTGTTTTTAGTCCCACCTCGCCAAGAGAGAGGCAGTATGAGCGGTTTATAAGCCGTGAGTGCACAGACAATGACGAAGAGTTGCAATGCTCACCTACATGTTGATTAGCTTCAAGCCTTGCGGAATAGCATAGATTGCACTGGGATATGTGCAGTGGCTTAGTGCAATCTATAGTATTCCGAATGGCTTGAAGCAAATTAACCAGCATTGCACCTCTTTTTTATTTTTAATAACTTATTTAAACTCCAGACTTCTTTTGTGTTCAGTATGCAGCATTTATAGCGACGTCATCAATTTCCAACATGTTCTGACATCATTTGTTGTTTTTCGGTCATTTACCTAATTGTTTAGAGAGCTAAATGACCGTGAATTTCAAAATCACTACAAAATGAATCCTGAAAATGTTGAAACTTGGCATGGTGTCATCATATCACCCGCATAGCATGCGCGAAAGAGTAGAGAGGGTCACGGCAAAAACTGGACGCACTTCGTGTACAAACTGGACAAACTCTTTCCGAGTATCAGGGTTTCGGAGTCCGGAGTGGGTACTAATGTCCATCCCACCAATCAGGAAGAATCACACGGATCGTGTGTTTCTTTCTAGTTCTTGTGAGTCGTTGGATCAAAAGTGTGTTTCTTCCTAGCTCATGTAAGTCGTTGGATCGAAACTACCACAATCACTTTGTGAGCCAGACGACCCTATATATAGCCCACCTCTCGCCTTCCCTGCATAAGTCTTTCAGTTCATCGACTACATACATCTACCAGTTCATCAACTGCATACATCTACCAGTTCATCGACTGAATACAAATCATTCGGATTCGCCATCATACGTCCAACCGTGCATTTGATATGCATATATATGCATCACGAGCCACGGTTGGGCTGTATGATGGCGATACTGATTGGTTTGTTCTAGATCCGACATAAAAGGTTTGATACAACTTCTTTTTTATGACATAAGAGCTATCTCTCCTCCTACCTATTTTAGTTACACAACTATCTATTTGTGCCAAATTTTTACTTTTGCTGTTGCTCTTGCATCATAAGCATCCATGTTAACTGGACTTACAAGTAATGCAATTTAACCAAACTATCTTGTGATCTTCGCCTAGAGAGAGGCAGTATGAGCGGTTTATAAGCCGTGAGTGCACAGATAATGACGAAGTGTTGCAATGCTCACCTACGTGTTGATTAGCTTCAAGCCTTGTGGAATAGCATAGATTGCATTGAGCTATGTGCAGTGCAGTCTACACTATTCCGAATGGCTTGAAGCAAATTAACCAGCATTGCACCTCTTTTTTATTTTTAATAACTTATTTGAACTCCGGACTTCTTTTGTGTTCGGTATGCAGCATTTAAAGCGACGTCATCAATTTCCAACATGTTCTGACATCATTTGTTGTTTTTTGGTCATTTACCTAATTGTTTAGAGAGCTAAATGACCGTGAAATTGAAAATCACTACAAAATGAATCCTGAAAATGTTGAAACTTGGCATGGTATCATCATATCACCCGCATAGCATGCGCGAACGAGTAGAGAGGGTCACGGCAAAAACTGGACGCACTTCATCTGTTACATGGCCACTTCAATGTTTTTTAAACTTATTTGAACTCCGGACTTCTTTTGTGTTCAGTATCTAGCATTCAAAGCAATGTCATCAATTTCCAACATGTTCTGACATCATTTGTTGTTTTTCGGTCATTTACCTAATTGTTTAGTATGCAGCATTCAATTCCTAGAAGAAAATAAATAGAAGAAAATAAATAATGCAGAAAATAAAAAAACTATACAAAAAAATTACTCAAAAATAAATAGAAGAAAATAAATAGTGCAGAAAAGAAAAAACAATATAAAAAACTACTCAAAAATAAATAGAAGAAAATAAGTAATGCAGAAAAGAAAAAACTATATAAAAAATTTGTTGGCGCGCTACCCAGTGGGCCTGCCAGACCTAGGGTTTGCAAATGCAGACCCAGAAGGGCCAGCAGGCTCATAGGGCAGCGCGCCCTAATTAATTAGGCCCAGAAGCCTGCTATATAGAGGAGTTCGAAGAGGTAGCCGCGGCTGGGTTTATAAACCAGTGCGGCTGCCCTTCGCCGGGCGAGGTGGGACTAAACTTTGGGGTGGCAGCGCAAGGCCTTTAGTACCGGTTGGTGGCTCCAACCGGTACTAAAAGCCTTCGTTTCCCGCCGCTTGGCCTGGCGAAAATAGGCCTTTAGTACCGGTTGGAGCCACGAACCAGTACTAAAGGCCCATCCTATATATATAGCACTTACGAAAATTTCAGTTTCATCTCCCCACTTTGTCTCCAACCTCTCGCGAGACATCGTCGCGCGCGCCGCTCGATCCCGTCGTCGCCGCCCGTCGCCCGTCGTCCGTCGTCATCGTCGCTGTCCCCGCCGCCGCCCGTTGTCGTCGTCGTCGTCTCGCGCTGCCGCCCCGAACGCCGCCGCCGTCCGTCGTCTCGCCGCGGCCGTACGTCTCTCTCGCGCCCGCACACACATACACACACATACATACACACACATACACACACACACACCGGCACCCCCGCCCCGTACGCCGCCGCCCCCGCCCCGTACACCGGCGCCCCCGCTCGTACGTACGGGGCGGCGGCGTACGGGGCCGCACACACACACACATACCACACACGCATACAGACACACGTACACACATATACGTATACACACACATACACACACATACACACACACACATTTTTTTACTTATTTTCTGTTTTTTAGAAAAGTTAATTAGATGATCGAATGTTAGATTAATGTCGAATGTTAGATGAATTAGCTAGCTAGATAGAAAAATTGTCGAACTAGAGATTAGAACAAGTTGAATAATTAATATAACTAGTTTATTTTTAGTAAGAAAATTTAGGTATATGAGATTTGAACTAGTTCAATAATTAATATAACTAGTTTATTTTTAATAAGAAAATTTAGGTATATGAGATTAGAACTAGTTGAATAATTAATATAACTAGTTTATTTTTAGTAAGAAAATTTAGGTATATGAGATTTGAACTAGTTCAATAATTAATATAACTAGTTTATTTTTAGTAAGAAAATTTAGGTATTTGAGATTAGAACTAGTTGAATAATTAATATAACTAGTTTATTTTTAGTAAGAAAATTTAGGTATATGAGATTTGAACTAGTTCAATAATTAATATAACTAGTTTATTTTTAGTAAGAAAATTTAGGTATATGAGATTTGAACTAGTTGAATAATTAATATAACTAGTTTATTTTTAGTAAGAAAATTTAGGTATATGAGATTTGAACTAGTTGAATAATTAATATAACTAGTTTATTTTTAGTAAGAAAATTTAGGTATATGAGATTTGAACTAGTTCAATAATTAATATAACTAGTTTATTTTTAGTAAGAAAATTGAGGTATATGAGATTTGAACTAGTTGAATAATTAATATAACTAGTTTATTTTTAGTAAGAAAATTTAGGTATATGAGATTTGAACTAGTTCAATAATTAATATAACTAGTTATATGAGATTTGAACTAGAAAAGTTAAATATATAGTAGTGTCAATTGAATATATAGTTAGATATATTAATGTCAAATGTTAGATGAATATATATTTGGCTAGATATAGGTGTTTAATGTTTCACCTATATGAACATAGGAAATGTCATCTGACGACGAAAAAGATTTCATTATGTGCGAACACTGTGAAGACCAGCGCGGCCTGTGCGACCAAAATTTCCTTGTTAATGGTAGGCGCTTCAGCATCAAGCTGGATGAGACATTCGAAGTTGATACAGTAAGTCACTTTGTCAATTATTATTTGAATACAAAACTTATGCTTCATTTGCTTCAACTTATAATTTTAAATTTTCACTATTCTACTAGCGCATCCCCTGCCATGCAAGAATTTTTGTCTTGGATAAGATAGGTTTTAGTGCTATAGATGATATGGAGGTAAAGAGAGTTTACTTGAAGACGGAGCATGGGTATACTTTCAACGTCAAATTATACAATGGAGACACATACACCCATTTTGAATGCAAAACTTGGCAAGCACTATGCAAGGCTTATGCATTTGAGCCTGATATGGTTATCACCTTTGATATTCGTCCGGAAGATGATATTGAAGGTAATATAGACATCTGGGTCGATGTGCAAACGCCTCCAGTTCTACCATTTGGTGTGTTTTTCTCAACCATGCATGCATATGTTTATGTCTTTGATATAGTTTATTCAAAAATAGTTGACAACTAATTTGTATTGTCAGCTTATTTCGGTTCAAGCAAACATGTCCGGCGCTTGGTAGATAGGACCTACTACTGCCCCGGGGCTCAACTAAACTGCGAGGAGATAAGTCATTATGTTTCATGGCTTGAGGATCTTAATACTGTCAAGACAAATTTTTTTCCTAAACTTAGAAATGTTAGTACTCAAAACGTGCGACCAATGGTGATCGTATTGAACTACGGTCACATCTATAATCAAAAGATGGTAAGATTTTAAATATTTGTCCTTAATTAGTGCATCTTTTGCATACATTATTTTTGAAGCTAAACTTTCATTGCTTAGTATATTAATTACTATACGATGTTCTTCAACAGGGACTTCCGATGACAGTTGTGCCTCAGTGGATCGAGACAAAAGGTCGCATGTCAATGGTTAGCTTACGACCAAGATTTCCTACATTGCACATGAGTGCATTCAGGATTTCTGAAACCGAAGAATGCTTAATAGTGAAAGATTGGAGCAAAATTGTTAGCGATCGCAGAGAAGTACTAGGGGGCAGCAAGGAGAAGCGCAACCCAAGATTAGGAGACAGATTCATCTGCATGCTCCAGTATAATGAATCAGGAGAGCTATACATGTTCTATGATAGAGGCAAAGGTGTCCAGTATATGTAACAGTAGGGGCTGTGGGTGTAACAATGGTATTGATGTCCTCATCATTCTATGCTATTCTACCTGAGAGGGAGCAGCAGGATCAGTAACTACTAGCTAGTTCATGCTCTTAATTAGTACTTGTCTCATGTCCGTGTCCTAAACTTCGATGTTGGTGATGATTATGTTGAACTTGATGATATCTTTGCTTCTGTTACAAAGTGAATGTTTCCTCTTTAAGCTAGCCAGCGTTGATGATTATTAGATAGCTAGCGGTAATGACTATGATGATTAAATAGTGGTAATTAGACGACTATGATGATTTTTAGCTAGCTAGAGTTTATATATTTATTATTATGCGATGATGATGATGATGATGATGATGATGATGATGATGATGATGACTACAACTCATTATAACGTAAAACAATCCTAAATTAAATTGATAACACAAATTTAATTGAAAAATACAAAATAAAACAAAAACCCACAACCATTTAGTACCGGTTGGTGTTACCAACCGGTACTAAAGGGCTCCCGGCCCCCGGAGCTGGCTCGTGCCACGTGGTTCCCCTTTAGCACTGGTTCGTGCTGAACCGGTACTAAAGGGGGGGGCTTTAGTGCCGAACCTTTAGTGCCGGTTCCTGAACCGGCACTAAAGGGCCTTACGAACCGGTGGTATTGCCCGGTTCTGCACTAGTGCATTTTGGTAATATTAAACCGGCAAGTTTTACATCTTCAAACCGGCTGAATATCAGATAAGTATTTTCAGACCCATATTTCTTAAACCGGCGCTTTGGAAGCCGACTCAAGTGGATTATTCTTCACAATATTTCTCTATGAGAAACCAATGTCGGCAAATTGATTATGAAGCTGGTCTGTTGACCCGGATTTCCCAGAAGGAGGAAATAACAAGGACTTAAGGATGATCAGGTACCGGTTTACAAAAATTCTTAACCCGGAGCATAACCTGTCAAATTTGTTCTTGTGTTTATTTTCCAGCATAAGTTTACCATGAATAAATCCAAGCTAAACTTGGGGGCTAATGTCGGGGATATACCCCGCGGTGTAAACCGGCCGAAAGTTAACCCGGCCGGACTTGGTGGTTTATCTGAAGACCCCGCTGACATTTGGCGAGTTACCAGCGACCCGCCCTGACCTGGCGGTTTACAAGCAACCCACCTGGTCATTATGACTCACTAGTGATCCGGCGTGTGGGACAGACAGATGACAAGGCCCAAGGCCCAGAAGGCCGGTTCACGTTTAACGGTGAGCCGGTTTAAGAGGAAAGGCATGAGGAATATTTGTCCTACAAGGAGTTAAGACCTGGACTTATATACGGTTCGTATTAGAGACAGACTAGTCCTAATCCTAATAGGACTCCACATGTAAACCGCCCCTTCAACATATATACGAAGGGGCAGGGCACCCCAAGGGGGACAAGATTCACAAGTTCCACAAGTTGGACAAGTTAGGTTTAGACAATAGCTCTCGAGATAGAGCACTCTTGTAACCGTGGTCATCATCATCAATATCAATGAAGCAGGATGTAGGCTTTTACCTCCACCGTGAGGGGCCGAACCTGGGTAAAAACCTCGTGTCTCTCGTTCCACTCAACCCCTCTCAAGCTACCACATAGATGCGTTGGCCTCGCGACTAAGTCCTGACACTAAGGACATCTGCTGTGATAATTCCACGACAAGTGGTGTCATGTGAACATCGACTACATGATACTTCACCATTGTTTGGGCCTAGGGGAAGGCATTGGGAAGTAATAAGTATATGATGGGTTGCTAGAGTGACAGAAGCTTAAACCCTAGTTTATGAGTTGCTTCGTAAGGGGCTGATTTGGATCCATATGTGTCATGCTATGGTTAGGTTTACCTTAATACTTATTTTGTAGTTGTGGATGCTTGCAATAGGGGTTAATCAATAGTGGGATGCTTGTCCAAGGAAGGGCAGTACCCAAGCACCGGTCCACCCACATATCAAATTATCAAAGTACCGAATGCGAATTATATGAACGTGATGGAAACTAGCTTGGCGATAATTCCATGTGTCCTCGGGAGCGCTTTCCTTTATATAAGAGTTTGTCTAGGCTTGTCCTTTGCTACAAAAAGGATTGGGCCATCTTGTTGCACCTTATTAATTTTTATTACTTGTTACCCGTTACAAATTACCTTATCACAAAACTATCTGTTACCAATAATTTCAGTGCTTGCAGAGAATACCTTACTGAAAACTGCTTATCATTTCCTTCTGCTCCTCGTTGGGTTCGACACTCTTACTTATCAAAAGGACTACGATAGATCCCCTATACTTGTGGGTCATCAGTGACCTACTGTGACAAACACGTATCATAACGGAAGTGTATTTGTTTGTAGTGATGTATATCAAATATACCTTTGTTCACTTTGCCATCCTTCTTATCCGCCAAATACTTGGGGCAGTTCCACTTCTAGTGACCAGTCCCTTTCTAGTAGAAGCACTCAGTATCAGGCTTAGGTCCAGCTTTGGCTTCTTACCGGGAGTGGCAACTTGCTTGCCATTCTTCTTGATGTTCCCCTTCTTTCCCTTGCCCTTTTTGTTGAAACTAGTGGTCTTGCTAACCATCAACACTTGATGCTCCTTCTTGATTTATACCTCGTGGTCTTAAGCATTGTGAAGAGCTCGGGAATTGTTTTGTTCATCCCTTATATATTATAGTTCATCACAAAGCCTTTGTAGCTTGGTGGCAGTGATTGGAGAAATCTGTCCATAACACTATCATCTGGAAGATTAACTCCTAGCTGAGTCATGTGATTATGATACCCAAATATTTTGAGTATGTGTTCGCTGATAGAACTGTTCCCCTCCATCTTGCAGCTATAGAACTTGTTGGAGACTTCATATCTCTCAACTCGAGCATTTGCTCGAAATATAAACTTCAACTCCTGGAACATTTCTTATGCTCCATGGCGTTCAAAACGTCTTTGAAGTCCCGATTCTAAGTCGTAAAGCATGGAACACTGAACTATAGAGTAGTCATTAGATCGAGTTTGCTAGACGTTCATAACATCAGCATCTGCTTCTACAGCAGGCCTTTTCACCTAGCAGTGCATCAAGGACATAATTCTTCTGTGCAGCAATGAGGATAATCCTCAAGTTACGGACCCAGCCCATGTAGTTGCTACAATCATCTTTCAACTTAGCTTTCTCTAGGAACGCATTAAAATTCAAGGGAACGGTAGCACGGGCCATTGATCTACAACATAGATATGCAAAAACTATCAATACTAAGTTCATGATAAATTAAGTTCAATTAATCAAATTACTTAAGAACTCTCACTTAGATAGACATCCCTCAGGTCATCTAAATGATACGTGATCCAAATCAACTAAACCATGTCCAATCATCACATGAGATGGAGTAGTCATCAATGGTGAACATGTCAATGTTGATCATATCTACTAAATGATTCATGTTCGACCTTTTGGTCTTCAGTGTTCCGAGGCCATGTCTGTACATGCCAGGCTCGTCAAGTTTAACCTGAGTATTCCGCATGTGCAAAACTGCCTTGCACCCGTTGTATTTGAACGTAGAGTCTATCACACCCGATCATCATGTGGTGTCTGTCGGTGTCAAAACCAGCGGATCTCGGGTAGGGGGTCCCGAACTATGCGTCTAAGGTCGATGGTAATAGGAGACGGGGGACACAATGTTTACCCAGGTTCGGGCCCTCTCTATGGAGGTAATACCCTACTTCCTGCTTGATTGATCTTGATGAATATTAGTATTACAAGAGTTGATCTACCACGAGATCGTAATGGCTAAACCCTAAAAGTCTAGCCTGTCTGACTATGATTATTTATCTACGGACCTAGCCCTACGGTTTATATAGACACCGGAGGGATCCAGGGTTACATAAGGTCGGTTGCAGAGAAAGGAATCTTCATATTTGGTCGCCAAGCTTGCCTTCCACGCCAGGGAGAGTCCCATCTCGACACGAGTAGAGTCTTCGGTCTTTGTATCTTCACAGCCCATCAGTCTGGCCCATGTCCAATAGGTCGGATGCCCGAGGATCCCTTAGTCCAGGACTCCCTTAGTAGCCCCTGAACTAGACTTCAATGACGAGGTGTCCGGCACGTAGATTGTCTTTGGCATTGCGAGGTGGGTTCCCCTTTCTGAATACTCCAAGATAGTCTTCGGACATAATGAACGTGTCCGGAGCTGCAATACAAGTACCACACACAACCGTAGAGAACATAATATTACACCAGTCCAATCCACTGACAACTTTTTGTAACGTGACATCACGTTTGCCCGATCATTATTTCGAATCGTTTCTTGTCCCACCGTTCCATGTTTCGAGGCGCGGTTTTTATTGGCACGTCTTGTCGAAGTAGAGATCGTGTCCCCTTATCGCGGGATTCTCATCAATACGAACGTGGATAACCCAACCGTTCCATTGGTATGATTCCTTAGGAATAGGTGGGTTTTCAGGCTTAGGTGGAGGCATTTAATATATGTTGCCTTTATAAAGGAGCCAAGGGCTGCCTTGTTTTGCGCCAACCTTTTCCTTAGCCCTTCCAACTTCGAGTTCTAGCACCCAAGGCTCGACTTCATCGCTTCAAGCTCCCAATCATGTCCGGACCCAGCCCATAGGGGGCCGATGGGTGGCCTCCTTTGTTACGGAGGACATCATGAAGCTTCGTGCGGCCAGATACCTGACCGCAGAGATCCACCATAGGATCCCTGCTCGAGGACAGGTTATTCCTACTCCCAGATCTGGCGAGAGGTCGTATTCATCTCTGACTTCCTGCTAGGGCTAGGATTCGCTCTTTACCCCTTCGTCTGGGGGCTCATGTTTTACTACGGACTAGATTTTCACGATCTAGCCCTAGATTCTTTCCTTTACATCTCGACGTTCATTGTCACGTGTGAGGCCTCTCTCCGCATTCCCCCACACTTCGGCTTATGGCTCAAGACCTTTAGTGTTGGGGATATTACTGCTGGGCGTAAATCGGCCTATATGGGCTGGGTCAACTTCATCAGTAGTTCAAGAGTGCTAAAGCCCAAGAAGACAGACGAGGGCCTAAGGCCCGTGGTCGGTTTTAGACTTGTAGCTGTAAACCGGCATTTGTATATAAACTTGTATTGTAAGTTAGGAATAAGGAGAGACCAACCCGGATACGAATATGGACCGGTGTTGAGACTCTGTGAACCGACGGGCGTCACCCGTGTATATAAGGGGACAACCCGGCGGCAGTTCAAGGACAGACAACAACTCGAGACATAGGCGAAGCTTGTTTGCTCGCTAGTCATCGAAAACCCATCAATTCCATCACAACTAGACGTAGGCTTTTACCTTCATCGAAGGGGCCGAACTAGTATAAACTCTCTTGCGTCCCTGTGTCCGCTTTAACCCCTTCAAGCTAACCCGTCGTGATGGCTCCACGACTAAGTCCTTTCTCTAGGACATCTGCCGTGACAAAACCACGATAGTTGGCGCCCACTGTGGGGCTATCGCACGATGGTTTCAGGTTCTTGGAGGGCCGCTTTGAAGGACTCGAGGGCTATGTTGTAGGCCGGATGACTAAGAGTCGTCGCGGCAAGCTCTACATCGACGACGCAGGCTGGGGCCCCGAGGCCGGCTCAGTTGAGTACGGGTACCGGGTCCCCTTTGGTGGCATTCACATTTTCATTGGCAAGATCGGTGAACCGGGCCCTGAGCCGGACATCTGCACCGACCTCGTCGAGACGGCTCAGCGTGCGCGATCCGCCCGGGTTAAACCGGCCATGAAGCGTGCCTTCGTAGGAGTCATTCTTGGAGGAAGTTATGAGGATGGATCGGAATCTCACGGCGAGACCGTCGTTTGTTCCGATGACGAGTCATTGACCGGGGAAACCGAATCTCTTTATCTGTTATAGGATGGCCGGATTGGGGGCTGTTCCGATGGCGACAGTATTCCGGACCCCTCTGATCTGCCCAACCGAGTCGGAATATTCATGGCCGGCACACAACAGTGCTTCATTCTTCGACCACTGCGGCAACAACCTCCGGTTCAGCAGCGGCGACGGCTGCCGGGGCAGGAGGTCCTGTGCGCCCGCCAGCTCAAGTTCTATCAGAGCTATTTGATGCATTGGCCGTGCTTATGGCGGAAGCTAATCCGGTGGATCAGGATGTCCACAACACGGAGATTGCAAAAGTAAAGGAACAGATCACCCAGGCCAAGGCGGATCTGGCAGCTGAGGACACCAGGATGGCCACAGAGCGGGTCGCTCTAGACGCACAAGCCTACAGGCTCATGCTGGACCAGAGCACGTCGCATGAAGTCATGAGGAGGAAGTACCGATCCCATTTGCCTCCGGTTTTCGAGGCCAGAGACCTTTTCAACACCCCGGGAGAAGGAGCCGGCAATCCGCTGGAGGGAAACCGGGCGGAAGCTCCTGGGACCGGTGCACCGGTTCAGTCTCGTCGGATGGACCCGCCTCGGCAAAACACCGTTATACCTCAGGCTGTTTTAACACCTCTGGGTCACTACCCCAACCCAATGGACAATCTCGATGCCGCTGCTGCACGGCTAGAGGCCATTCCAATTGAAGGTGACTCGCCGCAGGCAGTAGAGATGCGACGGGTCAAGGAGCTTCTGAGGACAGCTTTGGTCCAATAGGAAGCATACTCATACAGCCGCGACCGGATCCACTCAACCCCCCGTCCAAGCCGGAGCTATAGCGGACATATGGATGAACCGGCAGTGTCGAGTAATGAACGATGTGGAGCACCCCGTGGCAACAACCCGGCTGGTGGTGCTGATAACACTCAGGAAGTGGTGGACCGGGCCCGAGCACGCAGGGAGGCCGAGTTGGCCGCACAGCATCAGGCTCAGCAGCTCACGCTGGTTCGTCCAACTATCTCGATCGAACCTGGTGTTACTTCTAGTCCTTTGGGGGTGCCTTGCCTTGTCCCCGCTTTACGCAATGTGCGCTTGCCCAAGGATTTCAAAGGCCCGCGCAAAGTACCAAATTAGACGGCGGATCAACCTCCAGAGACATGGGTGGAGAGCTATGAGATGGCCATGGAGATGCTTGATGTGGATGACGCGGTGTGTGCGAAATACTTCACCATGATGCTTGAAGGAACGGCCCGTACTTGGTTAAAAAGCTTGCCGGCTAATTCTATCAGTTCATGGGCCCAATTGCGAGCCCGGTTTATCAGCAATTTCAAGGATACATGTAAACAGCCTATGTCGATAGTGGACTTAGCTGCCTGCGTCCAGGAGGAAGGAGAATCGACGACTCATTGGGTGCGCCGGGTTTCACAAGTGTTGCATTCATCAGACCGCATCAACGCTGACACCGCTGTATTAACCCTAGAAGGCAACTGCCGGTTTGGGCCCCTAAAGCTGAAGTTGGGACGGATGAAGCGTCATTGCACTGACATGGGGACCCTCATGGCTGCTGTGGTAAAGTATGTTGATTCTGATAGTACCAAGGATCCCGAATCTGATGATGACAAGGCAGGGAAGGGAAAGAGGAACAACAACTCCAAAGGTCAGCAGCATCACTAGGCAGGCAATGGTGGTGGAGGCAAGCGTAAAGCGGATGGTAACATGGACTTTGTGGCTAATACCAACACGCAGGACAATGGCCAGCGACGCAAGGGTAAACCAAAAAATCGCAATGGGGCACCCAACCCTAACTTAGACCGCCAAAACTATCTACTGAGCCAGCCCTATCCAAGACATGGGACGAAGGAGGCGCCAACAAACCACCTTTGGAAGGATTGCTTCATTATGCAGGAGTTCAAGAATTCTAATGCTTTCCGGTATGATCACGGCTCCGGCGGTGGCTCAGGGTCCGGGCCGGGTTACGGTGGAGGAAATTCCGGTTCAAGATTTAATGGTAATCCGGGCGGACATAATGATCAAAATAGTCAGAACAACCAGGGTGGTTACAACCAATAGCAGCAACAGTCAGGTTACCAGAGCAACCCAAAGCAGTTGAATAGTGGGCAGTACCATGTTTTCACCACTAGCTTGGACAAGCGAGACCGGAAGGTTCAGAGGCGGGCAATTAACTCTGTGGAACCGGCCGTGCCCCGTTATCTGCGCTGGTCTGAGCAGTCGATCATATGGAGCAGAGAGGATCACCCTCCCCAGATTGATAATCCGGGTCAGTTGGCTCTGGTGGTGGCACCTCAGGTGGGAGGTTACAAGTTCACCAAAGTACTCATGGATGGAGGGAGCAGCATTAATATTTTATACTATGAGACCTTCCGTCGTATGGGACTAACAGATAAAAATCTCAAACCGTCTAATACGGTGTTCCACGGTGTAGTACCTGGCAAGTCAGCATATCCTGTTGGTAAGATAGCTCTGTAAGTGGCCTTTGGAGATGATCATGATTCCAGGTCGGAGACATTGACGTTTGAAGTGGTGAAAATCCAAAGTCCATATCACGCCCTGTTTGGGCGACCGGCCTACGCCAAGTTTATGGCACGACCCTGTTATGTGTATTTGCAGCTCAAGATGCCGGGTCACAAGGGGACAATAACGGTTCACGGAAGCCGCAAAATTGCTTTGGAGTGCGAGGAAGGAGATGCGGCCTATGCAGAGTCGCTTTGTGCCACCGAGGAGCTGAAGTATTATAAGGACAATGTTGATCCGGCAGACATGACTCCATTAAAGAAGCCAACTACGGAGCATGATCCGGCCCTGAAGTTCAAATCGGCAGCAGAAACTAAGCTTGTTGACTTTGTACCTAGTGATTCGTCTAAGCAGTTCAGCATCAGTGCCAACTTGGATCCGAAATAAGAAAGTGCGCTCATCGAGTTCATCCATGAGAATCGGGACATTTTTGCATGGAAGCTGTCGTGGTTTTGTCACGGCAGATGTCCTAGAGAAAGGACTTAGTCATGGAGCCATCGCGACGGGTTAGCTTGAAGGGGTAAAGCGGACACAGGGACGCAAGAGAGTTTATACTAGTTCGGCCCCTTCGATGAAGGTAAAAGCCTACATCTAGTTGTGATGGAATTGATGGGGTTTCGATGACTAGGGAGCAAACAAGCTTCGCCTATGTCTCGAGTTGTTGTCTGTTGTCCTTGAACCGCCGCCGGGTCGTCCCCTTATATACACGGGTGACGCCCGTCGGTTCACAGAGTCCCAATACCGGCTCATAGATGTGTCCGGTTTGATCTCTACTTATTCCTAACTTACAATACAAGTTAACTACTAACGCCGGTTTACGGCTACAGGCCTTGAACCGACCATGAGCCTTGAGTCCTCATTTGCCTTCTTGGGCTTTCACATACTTAACTACTGACGAAGTTAATCCGGCCCAGACAGGCCGGTTTATGCCTAGTAGTAATATCCCCAACATTAGGCCCCAGATTGATTTGAACATGTTCATGTCAATCGTTTAGCAAAAATCTTCATCTTCAACATCTTCTCATTAATTGGTAAACCACCATGATGTCATCTTCTCTGATTGCTGTAAACCGGAGTGGCATCACCTGTCATAACGAAGCTTATCCATTATGCTTCCTTGTTTAATAGATCAGCGGAAATTGAGGCGACAGCTCCGTTTCGTGGCCCCTTGATTGTCGCGCCTGACACATGTCCTTTTGCCTTATAAATAGGACCGAAGGGTCATTTCTTTTCTCCCCTTCGTGCCTTTCCTCTTCGTCTTCCTCACATCGCCAGCCTAGGAGCTCCGCCGTTGCCGTCAACTTCTGCACCAACCTTAGCCGCTGCATCAACCTGAACGCACCAGAGCACCGCGGCAACCTTCCGCGTCTTCCTCAACTCTGGTAAGCCTTCTGCTCTTCTCAACACAGATCTGTTCTAGGGTTTCGTGTTCTTGCAGTGTTCATCACCTATTCATGTTCATATACTAGCTCCTGGATGCATCTGTGAATCCCTGCTCTGTGTAGCGGTAGCTTTTAGTGTCCGCCTTTAGTTTCATGCCCAAGACCATAGATCTCACATATATTTCTGCCCATTGATTCAATATTGTTCTGCTTTGAGCTTTTGAATATTTTTCTTATTTTCTGAACTTGCTTCAGATCCAACGCTGTAGAGAAATCTTGTGAAATCTGTTTCTGCATACTTATCCATCCGCAATCTCAGCTGTTTCAATGCTTAGATCAGGCAGTTTAACTTTGTAGAAAAAATTGCCAAACCGGTATATACCATTAGTCCCCTTGTTGAACCGCCAGTTGTTGTTGCTTCATAAAACTCCGGTTTAGATAGATCAGTCTCCGGTTTAACATTGCACATACCACTGTACCTTAATCAATGCATTTTTGAACCGGGATCATCTACCTTGTAGATTTCATCATGGCCAAGCAAGTATATGAGTGCAACTGGGTTCCTTCTCGCGTCACAGAGGCTCAACTGGACGATTTAGTCCTGATCGGCGCCTTAGGCAGCAAAGATACCATCCATTGGAGGGCTCCTGGCAAAGAATGCCCACCCACACCTCAAGAAGGAGAGGTCGTCGTTTTCGTAGATCACTTAGCCCGGGGCTTTAAGCCGCCCGGTTCTAAATTTTACCGGGACGTGTTAGCCGATTTTCAACTCCATCCACAAGATACTGGCCCCAACTCTGTTACAAACATGTGTCACTTCCAAGTGCTCTGTGAGGCGTTCTTTCAAGAGGACCCCACAGTGGAATTGTTCAGAGACTGTTTCCATCTAAACCGCCATACTGAGTTTACTAACGGCTCCAATACGGAGTTGGGTGGCGTGGCGATTCAGAAAAGGAAAGAGGTCACATACCCTCATGCCAAACTGCACGGCCACCCCAAAGAGTGGAATCAGACATGGTTCTATTGCAAAGACACTTCCCCTACTGGTGAAAATCCCTTGCCTGGCTTTCGTCCGGAGCGGCTCAGCAATACACACCCCTTTCCGCAAAGGTTGACTGCCCAGGAGAGAAGCAAATATGCTCCTCAACTGCCAAAGCTCAGAGCCTTTATAGCCAACTGTTTAACAGGGGTTGATCTCGCCTGCTGTTGGATATCATGGAGCATACTGCCCCTTAGTCAGCACTCCGGTTTGATGTGTGAGTATACTGGCAGTGTTGATGACCCACTGCGACATTCCAACATCCAGCTCACCGATGAAGAAATCACAGAGGCTGTGAATAAGATGCTGAATGAACCGGAACACATCTGTGCTAAAACCGGCCTGCTTCCCTTCTGTGCCACTAACAAACTGCCAGCTGTAAGAGTTTGATTTTTCTTTTTGCTAAATCTGCTATTGATATATCTGGTCATTGTTTAATATCAGTGTTTGTGTAACCAGGGCAATGATCCGTTTTGGAGCAAGAAACTGCCGCGGGAGAAACCAGAAAAACCAGACAAACTGGAAAGAGCAA